>NC_041354.1:14434471-14758221 GCF_004354835.1 Perca flavescens
GTCCACCACGGTGTTCGTGGTGATCGGTTGACAGCTCTGCCCCTCTCTTCACCCGAGTGTCCAAAACATACGGCCTCAG
The DNA here is from genome assembly GCF_004354835.1 of Perca flavescens. NCBI lineage: Eukaryota > Metazoa > Chordata > Actinopteri > Perciformes > Percidae > Perca > Perca flavescens. The sequence goes on from NC_041354.1 coordinate 14,434,551, forward strand.
ATCAGATGAAACTATTATGAAATCGATCATTGACCTTCGGCCTAGGGTGCTCTGGTACCAGGTACACTTATGAGCATCCCTATGTTCGAACATGGTGTTCGTTATAGACAATCCATGACTAGCACAGAAGTCCAACAACAAACAACCACTCTGGTTTAGATCAGGGAGGCCGTTCCTCCCAATCACGCCTCTCCAGGTGTCTCCATCATTGCCCACGTGTGCGTTGAAGTCCCCCAGCAGAACAATGGAGTCCCCCACTGGAGCCCCATGCAGGACTCCAGTCAAGGTCTCCAAGAAGGCCGAATACTCCGAACTCCTGTTTGGTGCATATGCACAAACAACAGTCAGAGTTTTCCCCCCACAACCCGCAGGCGTGGGAGGCGACCCTCTCGTCACCGGGTAAACTCCAACACAGCGGCGCCAGCCGGGGGCTTGTGAGTATCCCCACACCCGCCCGGCGCCTCACACCCTGGGCAACTCCGAGAAGAAAAGAGTCCAACCCCTATCCAGGAGTATGGTTCCAGAACCAAGACTGTGCGTAGAGGTAAGCCCAACCAGATCTAACCGGTAGCGCTCCACCTCCCGCACCAGTTCCGGCTCCTTCCTCCACAGAGAGGTGACGTTCCACGTCCCCAGAGCCAGCGTCTGCCGCCCGGGTCTGGTCCGTCGAGGCCCCTGACCTTCACTGCCACCCATGTGGCATCGCACCCGACCCCAACGGTTCCTCCCACAGGTGGTGGGCCCATGGGCTGGAGAGATGGGAGCCACGTAGCTTGTTCGGGCTGTGCCCGGCCGGGCTCCGTGGCAAACCCGGCCACCAGGCGCTCGCCAACGAGCCCGCTGTCTGGGCCTGGCTCCAGACGGGGGCCCCGGGCTTCCTCCGGGCAGGGTCACTCCATCTCTGCTTAGCTTTTTCATTGGGGTTTTTGAACCATTCTTTGTCTGGCCCCTCACCTGAGACCACTTTGCCTTGGGAGACCCTACCAGGAGCACAAAGCTCCAGACAACACAGCCCTCAGGTTCACAGAGACACACAAACCTCTCCACCACGATAAGGTGATGGTTCAGAAACACCTTTCAGTATAACATCAGAAAGATAACATAATACAATTATATGCACAAACAATAATACGTTACAGAGTACAAGATCTGTTTGAATTTTGGAGTTCACAGTATTTCATACTGATTAATTGTATATTCATGCATATAGTTTATCAATGTCTTATTCAAACCCACTGTATGCCCATCACTACTTTTTAGATAAGGATTACATCAGACTTAATTAAGGAATGTATTAAAAAATGTTACCAAACATTAACACTCTGTAAACACAACACTACATTCTGCGTTCAGCATTATGCGTGCTAATGAACAAGTATTTGCCAATGAACATAACCTGTAGGCAATAATGTATTACAGTGTATGTACAGTATAATCAGTTATTTTATATAGGACAGGAAATGGAAAGAGTTTTGAAACATTAAATCTCAGAACAATGTTGTAGACAGGGTGCAATTTGCCCCTTTTTGGTCTACATATCCCTGCCTCTGCTGAATTATTTTTTATCCCTGGTGGGGACAAAATGAATCCCCCCCGCAATGTGACCAATACTACTTCACCAATAGACCATATATTATATACCTAAAATATAATTATTTTAAACTAAGTAAAGCGCTGTAAAGTGAACGGTTTATAGTACCATAGAACGATAAAATCCGAGCGGCAGTTGCTGGTTGTATTTAGCTCTGCGAAGCCGGCTACCAGTGGCAGTTGTTTAGCCGCCAATAGCTAACTGTGAGCCGGCCACAGGCACCGCCAGATGAAAGTCCTTCAGGGGCCACGTAGTGGAGATTAGCCAGAAAAAGTGACCACCAAAACAATTTGTTAAATTCATGGTTTGGATTAAGACACTCCCCCCTCGTTTGCAGAATGAGGGTGAAAGTATTTTGTTTTCATCGCGAAGTGAACTCCACATTCCGGGTTTGAAAGCGCTTTATTTTATGTTGACACCACGTTGTGCTATTTAATTATGAGATTATTTTCCATTAAATATTGAAGTTGGTTAATCAAAGCTAAGCTCCAGTGATTGATCTAGAAGCATTAAGCCTTGGTTAATGTGGGTCTTTGATGAATATAAGGGACTCTTTGTTAAAGGAGAATTACGGCCGATTTTTTCTTGAATCGCTATATGTGTGCGAGTACTGTCGATTGGAAAAAAAACGACCACAATCGGTGCTAGCAAACTGGAGTTGCTGCAGCTACGTCCAGAGCGCCCAGTTAGCTAAAATGCCAGTTGTCGGGGCATCTTATAAAGAGTGCCTTTGTGCCTCTTAACAGACACAAATGCAATTAAAATGTCTGTACAACATGAACAGGGCCCTTACGTGACAACAAGATGTGTTTTCAAGTCCGACAGTGTGAAGAAACTGTTTAAATTCAAAGTTTGTACTGTCACCTAGCCTAGCTTGTCTCGATCCTGCTAGTAGCTAGCTTGGCCTGCTAGCTGCCAGCTGCCGTCCGGGATCAGGGGGTTCAGTCAGGTTTCGGTGATAATCATCACGCAGCAGTTCCGTGTGTAGTTATTCGTTGCTAAGCTGAGTTCCAGCTCATCCGTTTTGTGTGCGATGGATCTGGCGCTGGAGGTCTGTGTGTCTGTCCTTAGCCGGGCTAGCAGGCCCGACCGGCATCCTCTGGTAAAAGGTGAACTGATCTTGCTCAATGCACACTGTACCACATGGTGGCTTATGCATGATAGTGTCATGTAAAAGGGGCTCATGACTTAATGAAAAGATATTTTACATCTGGTTTGAAACAGCAATATGCATTAGAAAGACATTAATAATCTTTTTTGGGTTGGGCTTCGACTTTTATGGAGTCCAAGAAGCTAGGAACCTTGAAGAATAAACAACCAAACATGTTTCATATGGAGTAATTTAATTTACAGTCTTGTTGTGTAAAACGTAGCCACCAAAAGGGATCAGTGAAAGTTGAGAGGTTCTTTCAGTGGGAGAGGAGGCATCCATGTGTAAAGACAAAGGGGGCCCCAGCAGGAGGGTGTTTTATCACCTCAGTGATAAGCAGAGTCCCTCAGCAGGATGCTCAAACTAACTGTTTGATGTTTTTAATGAAGGATCAAAAATAGCCACCTTCATGAGGCTACACAATCAAACTACTTAGAATGGATATCGGCCAATAACAATCCATGGCCACTGGGTGATCCGCACTGTCTACCGGGTGAGCTAGGTTGCCCAAGCACTCTGATTTTTAATCATTTGTTCAATTAATTAACAATTAATTAAATTTAAATACATATATAGTTTTTACTCTTTGTTTATTTTGTAATAGCTTATTCATGACTTCAATAATTTGTTAGTTAGGCCATCCAAAATGTAAATTCGATCCATATATAATATGTAAAATAAAATAGCATACAAGCCTATGTACAATAGGCATTTAAAAATATTCTGCAGAATTTGTGCTTTGATAAATTGCTTTGATATATTTCAGTATTACACCATTACAGTAGAAACAGATGGGAGTAGCGAGACCTCTCACCCGGCCTGTCATACACTGTGGACAACTCACTTTGAGAAGAACTAATAATAGATTTCCTATTGATCTCATCCAGGATGATGTGTCTTCTGCTGTCCACACCTCAGCTAGAGGTTGGGGAACCATTAATATGTTTTTAAAATCACAATGTGCTATTTAGAATATTGGAATTGTTTCTTTTGGATATTCATCTTTATCATCCACAGATGGTTGAGCATAAAGATACTATTTCCATTTGCATGGTTCAGGGTGAGGTAAGTGCAAATGCCCTTGCCAGATAAGTGTCACTTTGTTCGCTAATTTTCAATAACCAGTGTGTAGCTTGAAGCACAGTGGGTGGAATTAACAAGCTAGCTAACTAACTATACAACAAGCTACCAAACAAGCTAAGTAACTTTATACCTGCTAACATAACGGACTCGTGGAAAAATACATACTTTTTTGTCATGGCTAATTTAAATAATGACTCAACATCATTTGTATTAGAGAAAATAATCACTTCATCCGATGTTCAAAGTGAATAAAACAGCCTTGCCAGCCTACTTATTGAAGCAATTTGATCTCTCCTACGAGTCCCACTGGACTTCTGCGTTCTGTAAACATTAAGGGAGAGAACCAAGCAGTGGACCAAACTGCTGTGAGGCACGGGAGGGTTGTCTCAAAATGCATTTTTTGCCCCGTTTGCGTTTGTATTGTTTTACTACTTACAAAATTCCAATTTGGGCGGCTGTGGCTCAGGTGGTAGAGCAGTTGCCTACCAATCGGAAGGTTGGTGGTGTGATTCCTGGCCTTGCAGTCCCGTTACCAAGAGTGCAAGACACTGAACCCTGAATTGCTCCTGATGCTGTGCCATCAGTGTGTGAATGTGTGCGAATGTGTGCGAATGTTTATCTGATGAGCAGGTGGCACCTTATATGGCAACCTCGGCCACAGTGTATGAATGTGTGCGAGTGGTGAATGGTTCTTGTACTCTTTAAAAGCACTTTGAGTAGTTGTTAAGACTAGAAAAGCGCTATATAAATACAGTCCATTTACATTTACATTTATTTGAAGTACAGTATATATTATATTCAACACACATTTTTAGGGGGGGCAACCCTCAGATGGAGTGGGTCCTGACTCATTCGAGCCCACCGCGATTTCCACCTATGTTGCTTGATAAACAATTTGTAAGCGGCAACACTGTTAATTCAGTTAGGACCACTTTGTCAAAATAGATTCAATCATCTGCAATGGCAGTATGGCTCTGTTCTGAGAGCAGCAGTGCAGGATCCCCATAGGGCACAGAACAGGACAGCATCAATGACAGAGACACAACATTGATTAAGTCAGACAACATGAATTTGAAAGGAGGAGCTGGGGTGGAGGTGGGTTGCAAGCGCTAGCAGAGATGCAGCAAGGTATGCTGGGAAAAAAGAGTTTAAATAGAGCGTGCTATTTGGAAATCCAATCAAAAGAGAGAATCAGTTGAGCCATCAGCTGGTGTGCTGGCTCTGTAACTGTCAGCTATGAGCTGAGATAATAGCCAAGCTTGACTCCGTGACCTGCCAGAACTTACGCTATGCTTCATATTTGAATTATATCATGCCTCACCTGATTGGAACTTATATTTATCTCCAATTATAGGCCCACTACAAACTGAAACTCCAGTAAAGAATTAGAATTATTTAGAACATATGGTCAATGATTTCTCTTCTTTCAAGAAACAAAATGCTAAAGCAGTGCACCACTCCTTGTTTGCAGTACATTCAGAAAATGATATTTTTCCACAAATTATGGCCTTCCACTCATTACGGGGTGCATTAACCAAATAGCTGTATAGTTTTGCAATGTTCACAGATTTTGATGTGTGCACCAACTTTTGTGAGTTTTCGAGTATATCAAGGGTTTCAAAAAGTAATTAGAGGGTGCTACAGAGCCACCATGCCATGCCCAAGCCGGATTGCGATATCAATCTAAATATTTACTAGTTTGAAAAGTGTGATTGCCTCAGCATGACTCTCATAAACTGTAGAAGAACAGCAGGGGGTGGCGCAGGAAAATCCAAAGGGTTGGCGAGCAGGCAATGCATATTTTAGCTTTTATCAAAATAAGATAATTTGTTTTATATATAATATGTCGTTTATATTTATAATGGCTTACCAGTGAACAGTCAACAATTCCTCCAAATCATCTGACAATGTGGGTTGTTTATTCCTACCCTCTAATACAAACCACAGGAGCGTTTTCTGTCTTCATATTTAAACCAGAAAACATAAACGTAACGGTCGTGGTTTTAAGCACGTTGTTAACAACTCAGTTTGGTTATGTTTAGGCACCAAAACTTCTTAGTTAAGTTAAGAAAAAGATTGTGTGTTTGGATTAAAATCGGATGCTACTTCACTTCCAGTTACGCACGTGGCACTGAACTATCACATGACCTATCCACTAATTCAACCTACCTCCTCATGAGCAAGTTCGCACTCTTATACTTTGTCACTTTCTGCTTTGCTCCCATCATAATTACTGCGGCCACTAGAGGGCGCCACCATTAGAAACGTAAAGATGAGTTGTAATTGTTGCTTGAACAAAAGACCTATGTCTCATTTTCTTGCAAGATTTGCTCGCGGAAAAAATACACAAAAGTCTGAAACCGTCGATCCGCATCACAAACCATTCGCAGAGCACTGTGCAGCATGTGCTTTGTGAACATTACAATTGCTTAACTTGGGCGTCTAAAAGAAGCGTGCAGTGCTTAAGCAGCTGCTGTAAACCTGCTGAAAGAAACTACTCATATAACTACAACTAGCTTTGTTTTGAAAAATGTAACTAAGCTAGTTGGCTACCGCTAGCGTTGGCTGGTAACTTAAAGGAAAGTTTGCCGATTTTCAGTTCTTCCGTACATGCAGATGAAAGGCGGCAGTACCCAGAGGTCGAAGTTCATCCGCCGGAAAAACTCCGGTTGGATGACACGCTTCAGAAAGGTTGAAAATCGGCAATCTTCCCTATTTAGCGTTCATCTTAGCCATAGCAACCATAAACAAAACTGGCTTTGCTGCTTCCTGTTTGGTGCTGGAGGGAGCGCACCCATTAGTTGTTGGACAATGTCCAACATGATTTAACTTCACGACCGAGATTTAAAACTTACGGTAATTGTTAACGATAAACGTTTTGTCGGAACGTCAAGACGGGAAAAAGACTGACATGGACTACCTTACACCAAACGATTGAGATGACGGGAGTGTGCAAACTCTAGCAAAAGTATATTGTAAATTTGTCTGCAACACTATAATCGCTTGAAAGGTCGTTTGGTGTAAGGTCGGCATAAGATGAGTGACCTAGAACAACAAATTGTTGAAAGTACGCAACAAAAAAATACCATATTCATATTATAGACACCACGGTTGACTATCCCTGTAACAATTTGTCCACAATTAAGCACGTTGATCATACACGGTCCAGCCATGTACTACGTTTCAGTTTTCAGTATTACAAATACAGCCCCTTTAAGGCCTTCGACCTTTGATGCTACTCCCTGATCATTACTTGATCTTGATGAGATAACCTGATTAATAAATTGTTTTATATATGTAGACGATTGTGCCAGTGCTTTCACTGCACTGAGATCAATGACAATAAGTAAGAAAATATGTAATTCAATGTAAACTTCATATTATTTAATACTGGGGTTTGGCTGCCAAATACATTGTGAGAAGAAATATGTAGAGCAATACAGCATATTCTAACTTAGCCTGACACTAAAGTAGATTTGATACCATATTCAGACATTAATGATGGAATGAAATGCACAAAAGCTACATGCCTTGGATTTAGATCCAGGTTCAGTGAGAGAAGGGAATAAGCAGTATAATGTATGCAGCTACATTCACTCCTGTGACATCTCTATTCATTTTCCCATTGACAAGTACAAGCTAATTTCTCATGAATGATGAAAGCTTTAGATCCGAGGTTATTTTGGTGTCTTTGATCAGGAGTATGACACACTGCCAACTGCTCTTAGGCTCATTTACAAAGCTTAACAAACTATGTTATCTGATGTGCAGCATGAAATATATACAGTAACAAGAACAACTTGTTGTGGACGTACTTCTCCAAGTGTTCTGTAATACGGTAAATTGATGGTTTAAGTGTTATTTTGGGTTTTGTCAGCTTATGAAAAAATCACGACTCCCCACTTTTTTTGTTGGCTTTTAGTGATGTACAGTACTTAAGTGTGATCAAGCAGTTTTAGAATGCTTTTTTATATACTTTTTTAGTTAAAGAAACTACATTGGGCCTTTGTAAAGCTTCTCTGATGCATTATAGCTTCAAACTTGTTATTTTCTCTGCTGTTATCCTTGTTTTTTAATACGCTCCTTGATTAAGATCAACTCCACATTATGGGTATAAGATGAAAGCAGAAACATAAATTGATTCAGTCGTGTCTGATAAGATAAGGTGCACAACGATCAAAGAAACAAACAAAATCTGAAAAAGGGATTCTCCTCGCTATAGCTGTGGTGCTTTTATCGTTTGCTGATGTGGAGCTATACAATCAAAAAATACCAACTGAAAGTAAAGTTGAAAAATGTGATTTGGTGGAGCATTTATGCAGTGTCAGTGGGCTGGAAAGGGTTTTGTCTGCTTTGTCTCATGACTACACATCTGTGCAGTGAAATGAGTTAGTTCTTCTGTGTGTGTGTGTGTGTGTGTGTGTGTGTGTGTGTGTGATAATGACTGTGTTTTTGAGGGCATGGGGTGAATGGGGGTAATGCAACCAGTATGAACTGGTTTGTGAGACAAAAGCAGGGGGCTAGGGGAGGTGCATGAGTGAGACCTAAAACAAGAGAGAGACAGAACTTTCCCCCGAGTCTTTCTACAACTGCCAGGCAAACAAGTAAGTAAGCTCTATATTTCAGCTCATCCTTTATATGACATTTTTCTGAACTGTGTTTACTGTATTGTACTGTATTTATTTAAAAATGACAAAGGACCTCACAAACAAGTGAGTTTATTTGGTTTGTTCTACTTCTTGTAGTTCATGTGATTTCATAAAGCTTAGAAAACCCTTAGACCCCATGCGATTAAAAGACAAGTTCTGCTGATGGTCTGCTGAAAAATGAAGTTTTTGCATTATAAAAATTGTGGTTTTGAAACAGTTTCCAAAGAGAAAATTAGACTCTTAATAACTTGTGTTTTCTGTGTTTGGGCATTCAGAAATAGGTCTTCAAAAATAAATTACATACATACATTACATATATATAATGTATGTTCATTATATATATGTAATGTTGTATATAATATAAATACATTTATATTCATATCTAACTTTGTACTGCATTCTTGCTTGGCTACTTCTCTAACCCTTTTTGTTTATTGCCTACCATCTGCCCTATGGGTTTTATTAGTCTTTATATAATTTTCCCATTTCCTGTGCCAGATCACAGCACTTTCCCAACTTCTCAACTTTAAAATACTGCAAGTAAAGCTCTTCTACACACACTTTATGTGGTGTGTGGATATGTGTGTGTGTGTGTGTCAATGCAGCAGTGACGCTACTGTAGCATATTTTAAGGGTGTGATTAATAACGTTAGAAAGGCAAGTTTTTTGCTTCCTACTGATACAAGTAGCTTTGTTGTGTTGGGTATTTGGCAGAAAGGGCAGAGCAGTGTTGAGAGAATTACAACTTATTATCTTGTTATTTTTTGCTGACCAACTGGGCAACAGAAAGGACTGGTGAGCAGCAATCAAAAGGTGATTAGAGAGGGAGACAGATGCAGCTCTAATAAAACTTAATTGTGCAAACCATGATTGCCTAGTGATGGGAAGACCAGTTCTTTTAAGTAACCCGGTTAAAATAGCCGTCACAAACTGGGTTAGCTCACTGAAAGGGTTTGAGCTGCTTGTTCTTCAGCTCAGTGGGTGTGCGCACAACTGCGCATGCGCCATACAGAAGTAGGATTTTGCATTCAGTCTGCTCGCGAACTCATTCCTCTTTAAGAGTTATTTAAAAAGAAAGATTTGTTAGCTAATCTAAAATCAGTATTATTCCCACAAAAGTGAGAATGTATAACCCAAGCAGCTATTAAGTGCTGCTTGGCTTTTTGGGCCATACTCTCTGTTCTCTGCAAAGCGTCTTTTGTAACAAAAAGTCTTTGTTCACTCATTTCCGTCAGTTTAACATTTCCTACACAGATGTTTCACATTAAACACCTTTCGGAGGATCAAAGGGTGTGATCTCTCCCTTTCCTAGTAGGTTTTAATGCGAAACATCTGCAGGAAGTGTTGACTACTGGTTGATTTGTGAGGGCATCTGTGTAGAGGAGGATGGGATTTGAGAGAGGCAGCTGGTGATTCCATCAGTATTGTCAGACACTTAGAATAATAATCTGAGCCTGCCAGTGGCAAAACGAGCACTTTTGTGAAGGTAAATACAAGCTGGACAACTGCCCTATTAACTTACATTGGAGCTTGTTTCGCCGCTGCCGACTGCAGCGATCTCGCTTAATACTGGACCATTGTCAAAGATTGTTGTTCCCATCAGTCACTTAGACGCAAAAACATAGGAAAATAGGGTTGAAAGAAACAGTAGTTATCCTTTCATGACAAAGCACCCCCTGAAATTCTGCAAGAAGACGTCAATGCAGCTCTACATACCATCCCTACTGGGACCATCACTGAGACCAACAAGCTGATATACACTTCAGCAACAGTGATCCTGGAGATGCTTGGCTACGAGATGAACTGCATAGGCCATAAGGAGCACTATGGAGAAGGAGGCTAGAAGCCAAGATCAAAGCAGCGAGGAGGGAAGTCAGCCAGCTGTCAGAGCTTCAGAAAGGTGTGATGAAGAAAGAGTTTCCTAGGAAGTACACCAAACAATCCAAACAAAGATTCACCGCTCTGGCTACCCGCCTGAAGAGGTACGCTGTAGAAGTAGAAGCCAGGAAGACAAATACGATGTTCTCTACCAAACCATCTCTACCGACAAGCTCAGCAATACTGATCAAAGACTGAGCAATACTGGAAAAACATATACGCGCAAAATGGCCATCGGCTAGTAGATCTAAGAGCAGACCACAACAAGCTCCCACAACAAGACCGAGTTACCATCACATTGGAAGACATCCATGGGCGAGTGTCTCATATGAAGAGCTGGACGGCACCAGGGCTTGATATGATCCACACCTTCTGGCTAAAGAGGAGGAACCATCATGGAAGGGCAAGCCCCTGCATGTACCACCGACAGATAGAATATATATATATATATATATATCAGTCCCTTCAAAAAAAACGTGATTATGCCATTGCATAATTCAATGCATAATCAGCCAAAGTCCGCCTATTTATGCGGGTGCTGCATTTTTTCAATATTTTTTCGCCGCATAAATTGCCGATTTCCGCGCATAATATGCGGGGCTTGCATGATTTCATAATCCCCGCATTTTCGTTGCAAAAAAAGTCACATATATCTGAGCAGAAAGTTGAACAATGTTGCGTTTGCTTCACACAAGAGCAGCCATTTTCCCCTGTTGCCATGGGAACGTTATGAAGTGACGTGATTACGCGACGTGAACATCATCGAAAAGCAGGGTGTTGGGGCAATCACTTTTTTTCTCTTTTTCATCAAACTGCAGTTTTTGCAAGGTCCCGCAATTTTCGCAAGTTCCCGCAATTTTCGCAAGTTCCCGCAATTTTCGCAAGTTCCCGCAATTTCCTCACATGCATGCACACACAAATTGCATAAATATCCTGCATATTCCATTGCATTTTTTAAGAAAACAAGTTGCATAATCAAGGATTTTTGCCCGCAACAGTCAAAAAAAAATTTCTGGAAGGACTGATATATATAAATATATGAAAGATGATGCAGCTGTGCATTATTTTACCTCACCGCTTTTCTCTTAGACCTTCTCTTTACAGGCGGCAGCAGATGCAGTCAGTGTATACACTGGATCCGTTCTGCAATTGCAGTACCCTGTGCACTCACAGCCCAAAACTCAGTGTATGCATGCGTTATGTACATGAGTCAGAAGATGTTTTGGGTTGCAGTTAAACAAATGAAGTGTGAGCGAAGCGACGTTGAAGACAGCTGTGCTGATTAAAACTGAAGCGTACTCCGAGATGGAGGTTAGACAATAAATACACGCCTGTGTAAAAAGGCTGTTACTTACGGATGTTATGAGACATGTATGTGTACTGTCTCTCAAACTAGGTCATACAGGGACCAGTAAAAAGTCATTTCCGCCGCTTGACTTCATTTCCAAATCCCTAATTACGAGTCTACAGCAATACACACGCGCACACACACACGCACACACACACACACACGCACGCACACACACACACACACACACACACACACTGACCAACTCTCGAGCCCTAATCTCCAACCTCACTTACTTTTAATAATTTGGTCAGAATGCAAACTCCATGGAGCAAAATTTGCCTTATTCACAACACACTTGGCTTTTTAGATTAAAAAGTGAACATTTCACAGAATTGTATACTGTCAGCCTTTTACAGTATTATGAGGCGCACGTGTGTGTGTGTGTGTGTGTGTGTGTGTGTGTGTGTGTGAGCGTGTCTGTGTTTTGCTTCGATGACCAACCGTCAGATAAGGTGCCTGCTAAAGTCCAGCTCTGCAGAAGTTAAAATTAAAGGTTATTTGTTTTAATCCCAGTTCTATACAGTGCAGACAAAGCCCTCTAAAGCTTAACAACGCCAGCATAGAGAATGACATATCTTAAAATTCTGCAATTTTGACGAGGTAAACATTATCCCACCAAGACCCACCTCTCTCCGTAGAAGAAAAGGCAGTATCAGGCTACCATTGTGCCCCATGCAACAACATTCTAAAGCTGTATTCAGATTGAACACAAATTGAATTTTTTACCTTGTTTTATTTGCACAAATTGACCAACGGAGTGGTTTTGCAATTAGTGTGTGTGTGTGTGTGTGTGTGTGTGTGTGTGTCTCTCTCTCTCTCTCTCTCTCTCTCTCTCTCTCTCTCTCTCTCTCTCTGCTCTGTAATGTTATTGACAAGTAGGACAAAAAGTTCAAGAACAATAATCACAGAATTGCAGAACATAATGAACAGCAATATAGTCTCAATAGCGCCATAATTCCCCCCAACTCACTGCAGATGTTTTGCAATCAACACTGCTCACAAGTGATACTGAAAGGTGTTTCCAATAACAATGAAAACAAGCTGACAAGCACTACTGTCTGACGCTGGCGGATGAATGAATCTGGCGAGCCGCGAAACCCCCACGCTGTTTCTTCTGTACTTTTTGCAGTAGGGGCTGCAGTTTGGTTTGTACCGGAAGCGTTGAGGACAGCGAGTGCGAACGAGAGCTTATCAGCAGCAGCCTAGTTGAGTTAGTTTGATTTGAGTCGAGCATGTACATGGGTTTATAGCACGGCAGTGAGCACATTCAGCTATAAGCTAAGTTAGGCAGAAAACATGTTTCAGTGAGTCACCTTCCACACTGCTTTAAAGGTCCCATGGCATTACAATTTCACTTTATGAGATTTTTTAACATTAATATTGAGTTCCCCCAGCCTGCCTATGGTCCCCCAGTGGCTAGAAATGGCGATAGGTGTAAACCGAGCCCTGGGTATCCTGCTCTGCCTTTGAGAAAATGAAAGCTCAGATGAGCCGATCTGGAATCTTCTCCTTATGAGGTCATAAAGAGCAAGGTTACCTCCCCTTTCTCTGCTTTGCCCGGCACATCCTAAGGGAAGCTCATTGTGGGACTGGCTCTAGTGGCTGTAATTCTGCACCAAGGCTGAATTTCGGGAAAGAGACTTCAGATACAGTATTAGGGTACCACTAAGGCCTTTATAAAAGCATCCAAAAAGCAGCATGTCATAGGACCTTTAAGCTAAACTTCCTAATCCTTGTCACACAGCCAGTCAGTTTAGTAACATAAAAAAAACAGCGTATGCGAGGGCTTTTGTCATGTTGGACTTAAGAGTGCGATCACATGGCTATTTTAGGGATGTATCAAACTTTCAAAAGTATAAGTAACAATTGTGCTTTCATTTTCGGCCGTCACCAGTTAATAGCACCAGGTTAACACATGGATGAGGTGTACAGTATGTGCCATATTTCATGATGTCAGATGATGATGATAATGAACTGGATGCATGGCCCCAATATCAAACCACGGTCTTGTTTATTATCTTAAACACAGATATTCGGTCTGGTTTAATATCTGGTAGGGTGGTTAATTGTAAAATTTCACTGTGACAATCTCAATGAGCAGAGGGTGTAACTGTATAATTACCTGACTCTAAAATGACTATGACTAAGAAATGATAATAAAATTGCCACTGGTTACATCCTAATTTAATCTCAATCATGGGTTCTTCAACAACAACAACAAAACACTACAGTCGCTGAAGAAGAAGGAAAGCATTTTTTGCTTTTCTTTCTCTGACACACTCATTCCAGTTGAAATAACCTCTCATACCATTATGACCCTGAAGAAGTCTTTTCTTTGTCTGCTTTCATGTTAATAAAAAAAAGTCAGAATGCGCTTTCGGGACTGTTTTTTTTCAGTTGTGTCTCATGGCAGATGGACCTCTAGGCACTAACAGAGATAATCAGAGCAGAGAGGAGAAAGTCACTCGAGGGAGTTTAGAGTTTTTCTGTCTGTTGACCAGGATCTTTCTTTCTGGTCGCGCCAGTAAAACACATTCCCACGGGGGCTACAGTAGTCAGTAGTCAAGTTAATAGAAAGGCAGACATTTCACATCTTTAAAATCAATCCCTCATTTTTTTTTCCTTATCTTTGGACTGTATGCAAAATAAATGTAATATCAAAGAAGCTTTTAAATCTCAAGTACTTCTCTGAAGCATTACATACTAATTAGGCTATTAAATAAGCAACAATCAAAGTTGACATTTTGAAATTTTCTCAGCAGATCTTCATCAGAACAGTGTGGGCGAGGTTTCGATAACTGCATATAAACTAAGCCAGTACTGATACGCCACACTTTGCAACCATAATGTCAAAGTTAAACTCGTTATGCAAACAAATCTTGCAGGCGTCCTCTGGGAACCCACACACAAACAAGTCCAAACAGTGTCGGGCAGGCTGTTACTGACTTGTAGCCCACTCATTTAAAATCACTGTTCTTGTGGCTACCAGGGTCCACATCATATATGTTTTTTGTATTTAAACCAATCAGAAGATGATGTAACCTAATGAAATGTATGCATGGCCCCGATATCAAACCACAGTCTTGATTATTATCTTTAACAGATATTCATTCTCGTTTAATATCTGGTAGGGTGGTTAATTGTAACATTTCAGGACAAGTATGTGATATGTGCAGGATCTTTAATAAAATAGATATAAGCAGTAAAATCCTCTAAAAAGGAAATATGATCTACTGTCTAATCGGTCGCTACACTCTTGGCTTTTGTTGTGTTGCACAAACACACTTAGGCACATGAACAAGCCTTGCGGTGTGGTCACAGTGTGCTTCATGGTCACTGGCTTCACTAAGAATGAGATTGTGTATAATGGATAAAGGGCTTGTGACAGACTGTCCTCTCTCTCTTTTTGTTTCCTGCTGGCCTTTCTCTCGTTTCACTCCACTATTTTTTGTACATGTGGGCGGCAGCTTCTCCAACAATTTGTTCTTACAGTATATACTTTTGTAACACTTTATTTGTGTGCATGCAGGGGTGTGCATAAGACACAAAATGACACGAAATGACCCCGGTCATTAACATGAACGTTGTCGTTAAGCGTCGTTCGGTAAATGGTGACACTTTCAGTGCAAAGTTAGCACTGTTCAAGATGCAAATAGCAACTACTTAATGTAATGTTAACACATAAAGCTAAATAGTTTATTAAAATTAATAATTTGGCCTGCCGTGACATATTCATGACAGGTTACATTGTCTAGGTTAATGTCAAGTTGTCATAACAAAGATCGACAAGTTATATTGTCTTGCTCAGTGTCAAGTTGTTATGACACAGAGATTGTTGTCTTCGTTAATGTCAAGTTGTCATGACATAGACTGTTGTCTTCGTTAAAGGTCCAATGGCATGAAAATTTCACTTTATGAGGTTTTTTAACATTAATGTGCATTCTTCCAGCCTGCCTATGCCCCAGTGGCTAGAAATGGTGATAGGTGTAAACTGAGCCCTGGGTATCCTGTTCTGCCTTTGAGAAAATGAAAGCCCAGATGGGCCAATCAGGAATCTTCTCCTTATGAGGTCATAAGAAGCAAGGTTGCCTCCTCTTTCTCTGCTTTGCCCGTCCAGAGAATTTGGCCCACCCATGAGAGAGAGAGAGAGAGACATCATGGCTTTCAAACGAGCAAAGTGACAGTTGGTCAAGGCCACACCCCCACCCTCCACCTTGCCCCCCCCACTCTCTTCTCCTAAATTGTTACAGACACAGAAATGGCACAAACTAAGGAAAGCTCATTGTGGCACTGGCTTTAGTGGCTGTAATTCTGCACAAAGGCTGAATTTCGGGAAAGAGACTTCAGATACAGTATTAGGGGACCACTAAGGTCTATATAAAAGAGACTTCAGATACAGTATTAGGGGACCACTAAGGTCTATATAAAAGAGACTTCAGATACAGTATTAGGGGACCACTAAGATCTATATAAAAGAGACTTCAGAGACAGTATTAGGGGACCACTAAGGTCTATATAAACGAGACTTCAGATACAGTATTAGGGGACCACTAAGGTCTATATAAAAGAGACTTCAGAGACAGTATTAGGGGACCACTAAGGTCTATATAAAAGAGACTTCAGATACAGTATTAGGGGACCACTAAGGTCTATATAAAAGAGACTTCAGATACAGTATTAGGGGACCACTAAGGTCTATATAAAAGAGACTCCAGATATAGTATTAGGGGACCACTAAGGTCTATATAAAAGAGACTTCAGATACAGTATTAGGGGACCACTAAGGTCTATATAAAAGAGACTTCAGATACAGTATTAGGGGACCACTAAGGTCTATATAAAAGAGACTTCAGATACAGTATTAGGGGACCACTAAGATCTATATAAAAGAGACTTCAGAGATAGTATTAGGGGACCACTAAGGTCTATATAAACGAGACTTCAGATACAGTATTAGGGGACCACTAAGGTCTATATAAAAGAGACTCCAGATATAGTATTAGGGGACCACTAAGGTCTATATAAAAGAGACTTCAGATACAGTATTAGGGGACCACTAAGGTCTATATAAAAGAGACTTCAGATACAGTATTAGGGGACCACTAAGATCTATATAAAAGAGACTTCAGAGACAGTATTAGGGGACCACTAAGGTCTATATAAAAGATACTTCAGATACAGTATTAGGGGACCACTAAGGTCTATATAAAAGAGACTCCAGATATAGTATTAGGGGACCACTAAGGTCTATATAAAAGATACTTCAGAGACAGTATTAGGGGACCACTAAGGTCTATATAAAAGATACTTCAGATACAGTATTAGGGGACCACTAAGGTCTATATAAAAGAGACTCCAGATATAGTATTAGGGGACCACTAAGGTCTATATAAAAGAGACTTCAGATACAGTATTAGGGGACCACTAAGGTCTATATAAAAGAGACTTCAGATACAGTATTAGGGGACCACTAAGGTCTATATAAAAGAGACTCCAGATATAGTATTAGGGGACCACTAAGGTCTATATAAAAGAGACTTCAGATACAGTATTAGGGGACCACTAAGGTCTATATAAAAGAGACTTCAGATACAGTATTAGGGGACCACTAAGGTCTATATAAAAGAGACTTCAGATACAGTATTAGGGGACCACTAAGATCTATATAAAAGAGACTTCAGAGACAGTATTAGGGGACCACTAAGGTCTATATAAACGACACTTCAGATACAGTATTAGGGGACCACTAAGGTCTATATAAAAGAGACTTCAGAGACAGTATTAGGGGACCACTAAGGTCTATATAAAAGAGACTTCAGATACAGTATTAGGGGACCACTAAGGTCTATATAAAAGAGACTCCAGATATAGTATTAGGGGACCACTAAGGTCTATATAAAAGAGACTTCAGATACAGTATTAGGGGACCACTAAGGTCTATATAAAAGAGACTTCAGATACAGTATTAGGGGACCACTAAGGTCTATATAAAAGAGACTTCAGATACAGTATTAGGGGACCACTAAGGCCTATATAAAGAGACTTCAGATACAGTATTAGGGGACCACTAAGGTCTATATAAAAGAGACTTCAGATACAGTATTAGGGGACCACTAAGGTCTATATAAAAGAGACTTCAGATACAGTATTAGGGGACCACTAAGGTCTATATAAAAGAGACTCCAGATACAGTATTAGGGGACCACTAAGGTCTATATAAAAGAGACTTCAAATACAGTATTAGGGGACCACTAAGGTCTATATAAAAGAGACTTCAGATACAGTATTAGGGGACCACTAAGGCCTATATAAAAGCATCCAAAAAGCAGCATGTCATAGGACCTTTAATGTCAAGTTGTAATAACACAAACATCTCGAACAATGCTAACTTTGCCAAAAATACTTCTTCACGTTCATGACAGGTGTCATGTCAGTCTTATGCACACCCCTTCAAATAAAGTTTACTGTAAACTTTAACATGTATATATTGTTGTACATATACCGTAACTCATGTAAGGATTTTGTTGTTCAATGAAGTAAAGTAGCTGGCAGACCTGACTAACACCAGCAGCTTTTCAAACACAGACGCACAGCAAGCTCATTATCTGTTTCCACAAGGCGAAGGCTTCTGCGCCAGCAGCTACCAACTCTCACACATTTAGTGTGTTAGGTTCTGTAACACACTCTTGCGCTGCGCCCTGCTCTCAGTATTAGGCATGTTGAAATACAGTTATGAACATAAAGATTTCAATATGCAACATAATTAGTTAAATAAATCATGATGCACTGAGCTGACTGTGGGACGCGCGTTTTGTATGGTTTGTATTCCATAGAATGTTTCCTCAGCAAACGTTGCAGCAAGCCAGCTAACTATGAGCCACAAGGGACACTGTTTAAAAAGGCCCCCCAAGAAAAAATACTCATGTATGTTTAATGAAAGTGGTTCACAGATGAGAAATATGGGTTTGGAAAGTTGATAATTTCATAGCTGAATGCACCTTTTGTTGGCCTTCTTTTCCATGCAAAATTGGGGTGAGGCTTCCACTGACCATGTCGAACTACCAGTCAGAAACACAAGGAGCCATAAGTCGAAATCGTGGGCGACCCACCCCATCTGAGGGTTGTCGCCCCCCCCTAAAAAATGATTAAAAAAAATCCTGTGTATTGTAAATAATGTAATAATATATAATAAAAATAATTGTGTAAGTCAGCGATCTTCAACTGGCGAGCCAAATCCGGCCCACCAAAGCTTTCAGTCCGGCCAGCAGAATAATTAGTGAATTCAGAAAATGTTTGTTTATCTTAGTTTGCCAAGAATCTTGAAATTTGGACAAATTCTTGTAAACTTGTAACTTGTAAACTGCTGGCTAATCCAACCATCCTCGCCGTTGGAGCGCTAAATCCATCGATGTATTATAAGACCAAAACAAATCCATGTGGCTACTTAATATGCACGTAAATGACATCATCGTCATGTTCGTGTTCTTCATTCTTGATGATGATGCTGGTTGTATTCTTTTGCAACGTAACGCGATCGTTTCATTGCAAATGAGGCATGCATGTTAATCGTTACTGAAAGTCGGCAAAACAAATGCGTTCTATATTAAAGCTGTGGTTTTCCACCTCAACTTTTTGCTTCAGGCTCTTTGACAGTGACATTTTTACCCGACAACAGGCCTTTCTTCCATCAAGCATTTTCCACCAATCGGGACACTGCATACTACAACGACGTTTCCATAATCAAAGACTTTAACCATCGCTCCTCAGTGAACTGACTTCTACTCTGAGATCATTTTCTAGTTAAGTAGCCTAGTTATCATTATGGATTTTTCCATGTTTTTTTTGTGTTTTTAGGAGTCTGTTCACACTAAGAAATTATTTAATTAATTTAGTAAGAAAGTGAAAATATCAAACAAGGACAGGCGTATTAAGTATATATACATTTTATTTTCTTTACATGAAAATCCCTGCTGTAAGTAGTAAAACAATACAAACAGGGCAAAAATTGTGTTCAAAAGTTCAAAAACATCTTGAGCCCCCCCCCTCCTTGCCTCACAGTGGTTTGGTCCACTGCGTGCTATACACACAAGTAGTTGACAAGGCTATTTTGTTCACTTTAAACATTGGATGAAGTGATTCTTTTCTCTCATACAGATTACTGTGATATTTTAATTAATTATAAAGTAGCTAGTTATGACAAAAAATGATGATTTTTCCATGAATCCTCTATGTTAGCAATTATAACGTTGCCTAGCTTGTTTGGTAGCTTGTTTAATAGCTTGAAGGATAGTTAGTTAGCTAACTTGCTGATTCCACCCAACATGCTTTCACTGGTTACAGAAAATGAGCCGGCTGGCAGTTATCAAGTTCTTCATTGCCATAAATAGTGTCGTCCCCCCCCCCGCTGCTACTCCGGTTGATCGTGTAAAAGCTTGGAATGGCTCTCTCGTGGGATACTGCTTTTCGACTCCAGTCCCTGGACAGGTTATTAGAGCAGCAGTGCATAATTGCAGCCTGGTTAGTGTTTGAAACATCCACTCCATCATGCTCCACCAATTTTGCTTGTGCTGTGTATTAATGACTTAAAAAGAGAAAAACTGTGAAAAAAAACTACAAAATGTTTGGTCTGAGCTTTTCATAAGGACACAGACATGTGCATTTTATAGATGTTGAACAAGTAAACTAATAAACAGATTGAACAAGTCCATTGAACAGGTTCAATCTGTTTATTAGTATAGTTCATGCAGTTTGGCAAAACATTTTTATCAGGTTCAGTTACTTTTTGACGAAGCATTCAGCCACCCTTTATATCTATCTATCTATCTATCTATCTATCTATCTATCTATCTATCTATCTATCTATCTATATATATATTATATATATGTTATATATATGTTATTATGTTATTTCTAGTTATGCTGTTGACTGGTGTGCTCCTGTGCTGTGAATCAGATTACCTTAACACTAAGGCCTTGGGATCAGTCAATAGATGTCAGATCTTTCTGGCTAGTGAGGCAAAACTTGTAATAGCTAATGATGTCTGTTGGCCTGCTTGAAGTCTTTGTCTAAAGATACAAGAGTTTAGTGGATTGAAAAATTGTGAATAGCATCCTATGCTGGTGTGCTGTCTAAATAAAGAATAACTTCTAGAAATATGACAGGAGTGAACTACATTTCATAGCAATATGTCTATTTGTTATTGAATGCTCACTACTGTTGAATGTGATAGTTTCATGATCACTTTTTCATGATGTACTAGTGTCTTGGACTGTATTGTATGCAGTGCAGGAGATATATTGCCCACTATTGCCCCTATTGCCCACTGATGAACGACTCAGACTGCTCAACGAGGAGAAGTTTTATTATTTTTTCAAACAAGAAAGTAACCATTTACATTACTAATATGTGGTCAGTTTATCCAGATAATGCCTGTTTGGAAATTTGCTGTAACGTTTTTCGGAGATGTGATACATTCATGTGATGCAGTAACATGCTTGCTTGGGCATAACCAGAGATGCTTTATAACATTTTTAAACCGTCTCTGAGCATACTTCAGTGTGAACATTCTGTCAGTAAAAGCATACTGTACTTTATCCAGGCTGTTCTCATGAACCAGCTGTCTCTGTACTACAATCTTGACATTTTCACTTCACATTTAGGATTAGGAAAACAATTGATGTGCTTTTTGGCTTGTAAAAAGACAGCCAGTGTTCTGTAGTCCCCTGTCGGGTTGTTATGAGCTGTGGTGAGAGGAGCAGATAATGATTTTGCATGAAATAACCCTGGGCTGAGGGTCAACATTTAATGGTTTACCAGTTGTGATGCATGTGAACCTTTTTAATGTTGATTTTCTCTCTGCTGTGTGTTTGTACAGGATGAGGGCTGCGCTACTGCTGCTGCTGTTAGTTACTCTCATCACTGTCAAAACTGTAGCTGGAGGGAAAAACAAGAAAGGCAAGATTCTCTCTCTCTCCCTCCATTTCATTCGTGCTTTCTCTCTCTTTCTATATTTTGATTGTTACAATACATCATATGTTTCTGTAATCCAAATGTATTGCAAATATTGATTGTTGAAGCCAAAATCTCACTTCTTTACACAGTCAATATAATGTTAACAGTCAATATCACCTCAATTTTTTTCTGTATTTCTTTTGCATTATGAGGAAACATTACATAGCCTATTTATAATTAATTTAATTTGAGTGGGTGCGGTCTTTTAAATTAATTTGGGATTTACAGCTATTCACAGTGGAGTTGAGGGCATTGATTATATATATCTATATATATATATATATATATATATATATATATATATATATATATATATATATATATATGTATATATATATAGATAGATAGATATTTACACTACTGGTCGAAAGTTTTAGAACACCCCAATTTTTCCAGGTTTTTATTGAAATTCATGCAGTTCAATATCTTATTGTACTCTGAAATGATAGAATAGAACAAATGAATAATTTAAGTTAAAAAAGAAATCATGGAATCAATTTATAAACCAAAATGTATTCTAAATTTTTGACTCATCAAATTAGCCCCCTTTGGCAGCTGAACACACTCGTGGCATTCTTTCTCCAATGGAAATCAAATATTCTTCAGAAAGTTCTTCCCAACTCTGTTGCAGAAGTTCCCATAAACGTGTGGCACTTGTAGGTTACTCGACGGTGTACAAAAATCCTGCGTGATGAACCAAAGATTTAAAATTTTTTTAATCAGTCCATAACACCTTCTTCCAGTCTTCAGTAGTCCATTGGCAGTGTTTCTTGGCCCAGGCAAGCCTCTTTTTCTTATTCTGACGTCTTAGCAATGGCTTTCTTGCTGCAACTCGACCTATCAAACCTGCAGCTCCAAGTCTTCTCTCTACAGTTGAAACTGAGACTTTCTTATTACGACCACTATTAAGCTGTGCTTGAAGCTGTTGTCCTGTGAGCCGCCTATCACGCAAGCTGTTGACTCTCAGAAACTTGTCTTCTGATTCTGTTGTGGCTTTGGGTCTGCCAGACCTCTTCCTGTCAGAGTTTCCCCCAGTTTCTAAGTGCCTTTTGATGGTGAAGAATACTCTACTCACTGACACCTTGACTTTCTTCGCAATTTCTCTGTAGGAAAGACCAACATTCTTAAGTGTTATGATGGTCTGTCTCTCTTCCATTGTTAATTGCCTTTTTCCCGCCATTTTTCTAGCAACACACTACTTTCTGCCGTACAATACTGTTCAAATAATGCTCACGAGGGTACGGTACCACAGTGTGTTCCAACAATACTTTTATACACACAGAGGGGGTTGTAAGTAATCCAGACAAGTTGGAACACCTGTGGGATATTGGTAGCACCAACTTTCAAAGCTTGATCAACCTCCATTGCTGCAGAACAGCTTTACATTCTTTACCCATTTCTTGTTCCCTGAAAAAGGCCTTTTTGTGAAATACTGAAATTTTTCAGTTTTGGGTAACCTTACTTTTTTTTTTAACCCCAGGCAGTTCACCACTTACCTTTGTACCATTTCAAGCTATTCGTTGGACTTGAACTGCTAAAATTTCAATAAAACACTAAATAAATTGGGGTGTTCTAAAACTTTTGACTGGTAGTGTGTATCTATATATACCGCCACCTAATAGGTTTGTTGTTAGAACATTCCAACATTCTCAAAACGTATGAAAAAAATGTGAAGATGTGGCATGTTTCAAAATGTGCAAAAAGGGCCTCTTTTTTCAAGATTTAGTATGCCAAACTGGTTTTGAATTCAACTTTTGCCACCTTAATGTGAATAAGGCCCCTGTCAAAAGCAGCTTCAAGTTATACCAATAATGCTAGCCCCGGCTGCAAGAGGATGCACATACAGCAGAGTTAGTGGGGTAATGATGTGGTGTCGAGGATTTCTAACTGCTCAGACTTTCCGCTATGCTCTTGCTGAGCTGCTATTAAGCTCTAGGATTGGTTTACTTCTGCCCTAAAAACGTCTAAGCAATGCACCATGTTTTAAAGGAATATTTCAACATTTGGAAAATACACTTATTTGCTTTCTTTTTGAGTGTGACATAAGAAGATGAATACAATATCTGTGTGTTAAGTATAGAGTAGTAATAACAACGACTGGAATCCGGGGGAAACAGCTAGCCTAGCTCTCTTTGAAGTTCAGAAATACATCCCCCAACACCTCTAATTGCTGTTTTTCATTTGTTTAATTCAGACACCAACTGGTTGTCTGCCGTCTATGAAAAGTTAAAAGGGACTAAAAGTTTAAATAAATCAAGCTTTTTTGTCTTATGCAATTTTTTTTCAAATTTTATGTGACATTGGCACAGTGGAGGTTGACGCATACTTTTTTAAAAATACTTTTACAGCACCAGCCAATGACCCCTCACATATGTATTGACAAATATGTTAAAATAAATGATGACTCATATGGACGCTTCCATATTTGGACCTTGCTGCTCAGGTGCATGGCACTGAACACCCTATTGCTTTGTTCATACAGGCAATATCCAGTGGCCAGTCACCAGCAGACTGGTTAAAGCTCAAGCTGATCACCAGTAGCACTGTCATTTAATTTGTGGATTACATGTTGAAACAATATGGAAACTATGCACGTCTGAAACAATCGGTAAATAAATAAATCTTTATTCTATCCTCAGAGAAGAACAAACCTTCCCAGTCCGGGTCAGAATGCACTGACTGGCGCTATGGCAACTGTGTCCCTAGCAACGGGGACTGTGGAGCAGGGTTAAGAGAGGGGTCATGTGACCAGCAGACCAAGAAGATGAAATGCAAAGTACCTTGCAACTGGAAAAAAGACTTTGGAGGTAACACACACATTGGACCTTTAAAGTTAGAGATTTGATGGATGGATGCATTGCAGGTGAAATTAGGGAAGGTAAATACCTTATAAAGCAATCTGCAACGCAAATTAGTACAATGAAGGTGAACATTGGTTTTATTTTAGTTTATGACATACTTTGTGGTGAGATGCCTCAAGCTTGTAATTAAGTATTTTTTAACCACCATGCTCAGCAATCCAGTCTGATGTTTTTTAAACTAATATAGGCTAAAAAATGCTCTTCTTTGTAAATAGTTTGTTTTTTTGTATAGTAGGCCTACAGTCAAAATATGCAAAATGCTAATTTGTCAAACAAGCAATAAGCTGTATTTCTAAACACTTGACTGTGAGGTTTTTTAATATAGCATATTTCTGCATCAAGGCAAATGAAAGTGCTTAATATAAAACAATATTTTTTCATTATTGGTATTTCTAATGTATATATTTTTGTGTATGTATATATAACGTGTGGCCTATATTTTCTTTCGGATTGGGTAAATGTTATTACGGTATATAACTTACTGGAACAAAACTTGTCCCATAACCATGGGACAAGTTTAAAGATTAAATATGTACTGGTGTTAAAAAGCCACTGATCGCTGTCCAATTCTCTGATATGAATGACCGCAACAATAGTCGAGTAAGGAAGATTTAGATGTATGGATCAAAATTTCAGTAACTTATAAAGAGAAATGAGTACAGTAGGTACATTGTGCTAACTGTGAAAAGGTAAGACACGTTATTTTTAGTTCACGGTGAGTTCTGTTTGACAGATAAAGCTCAACCTTGGATGCATTTTCTTAAATATGTGCTACGTCTGCTTTTACTGACCAAGTATAACCATTAGAATTACCAATTCCCACTGGACCATGTACGTATGAAAGCTGTGTTGCATGTGTTTAGTTATCTTCTTTCTGTCTTTTTCCCTCTCTCTTCTAGCTGACTGTAAGTATCGGTTTGGTAGTTGGGGAGAGTGTGATCCAACCTCTGGCTTGCGGACCAGAAAAGGGACATTGAAGAAGGTTCTTTTTAATGCGGAGTGTCAACAAACTGTTTCTGCCTCCAAACCTTGCGCTGGAGAAACCAAGACAAAAACCAAAGGTTAGCCTGACAAGTTCACTACTGCTGTCACTATTCCATCTCAGTGGAGAAGAACAAACTCATATATCTTGCTGATAGTAATGTTATTACATTTGATGGTATTTGGCCATATATCAAAGTATTGGACAGGTAAAACTTTGTGATGGCGCTAAAAGTCCAAGGACCACCACAGTTATTAAAATGTATCCTCAGGGAAGGATTATTGTCTGTACCAAATGTGGTAGTGGTAACCTTATGCTGATGCTCGATGAAAAGTCAGTGGATTACCAGAGTGATTCGTTTTCATCTTCTGGGGACCATGCATGTCCATACAACATTGCATGGTAATCCATTCAGCAGTTATTGAGATGTTTCTGAAATTTGGTATGGATATTCACTGTCCTCAGAAGACGTTTTCTAATGTGTTGATGAAACCTTGACCTAGCACCACCATCAAGACAAAGATTACACTTGTACACAAAACATTTCATCTAATTATAGACTGCTAGAACTATGAACTGCAATTCACTGAGCTTAATTCTGCTATCCTGAAGATTCCTCTAGTGCCAAACCTGAGATTTTTTTTTTAATGAATAGCAAACTGTTTGTTCTCTCTGTGTTAATTGCTGATTGCTTAATTGCTTCTTAATCTTAACCTTGGACTGCCTTTAGAATCTTCTCTTTTTCACTTCTCGACCCTGCCTCTCCTGAGGACCATTCATATTTTAAAACTCCTTTAGACATTTGCATGTCCTATTCTTGTTCTATTACAGACCAGTATTAGTGAATAAATGGCGTGAGTAATAGTTGTGCCTATGTTTGTGTCTTTTTTTTTCCAGGAAAGAAGAGAAAAGGCAAGGGCAACTAGAAACCTACTGTTGAGAAGAGTCTCCAAGGACAGACAAGAGTATTCAGAGTCAAAGAAGAAACAGAAATGAAACAATAATTGTCTGAACGAGCTGTCTTCTGACAGTTGGCCCCAACACTTATAACCCGATTTCCATACACACAATTTTGAATACAGGCTTCCTCAACCATGACAAAAACATCACTTTTATTTTTAAAAAGAAAAGTCTACATCTGGACTTACATTCATTTTGTAAATATGCACTAAACTCTAGATTAGGACTAATAAAGCGAGCATGACCTGTGGCATTATAACCAGCCAACCGAGCTCCTTCCAAATCGATGTGCATTTGGAATATTCACATTATAGGCATACATTGTTTAGACCACCATGTTATAAATTCCTTTAACTTTGAAATATTGTAAAAAATGTATTTTAGGGAATTCTCTATATCTGACTGATCACTACCAAATCTTTACTATATTAAATACATCTGGGCATCCACTCCACCAAAGCTACCCTGAGAATGGGAGCTATTTTACCTCTAAAGTTGTATCAGCTCATCTATGCTTGGAATTGAATCATTTAGTTAAATAAATTGGACGTGTCAGTAGTATCCACACACTAACTGTATACTTTGTGTTTCAGCTTATTCTGTCACAATAAACACAGCCAAGAATCTTATCCCTTTTAATAATTCTAACTACCATATCTTCTTCTAGATGAAAGTGCATTTTGAATATCAGCTTTATAAATCTGCCTTAGGATCACACAAGCCCCTGTTACATTACATAGGTTTCTTTCTCTTTGAATATTATCTACATATTTCCCTTTTTCACCCTCTTTAGAATGGCCATTCTTTTCTCCCGTAGGTTTGATGCTACAGTATTATACAGTATTTCTTTTGTTTATTAAATTTTCAAAACATACTGTGACAGTGTCTTTTTTGTACTATTTCTGACTTTTAACTCTTTATTCTAGACCTGTAAGCACAATGTATACATAAATGCTTCTTTCTGAACAGGTTTTATCCATAATAGACCCAGGCAGGTTTTTTGTTTTAGTCAGTACTGTGACTGGCCAAATGCATCCCCCAACTTCAACTTCAACTTCTTATAAATTACTTGGACCAGCTGCATTGGGCCCCAATACCAATTTTAAGGTCACAGATTCGCGATAGGCTCTCAGTAGTCTCACTTAGATGAAAAAGTAGGGATCAACTGAAGTCATTCCCTTTTAAGAACAATTTTCTTCTTTTTGTTTGCACAGACAGTACTGTCTAAATCTGTTGACAGGACCACAATGACAGCCTCGTATATTTAGGAGAATTAAAAAAAAGCAGTCTTACTGGGGATTTTGCACCTCCATCTCTTATACTGTTAGGTTGCAGTTTTCTGACCCAGAACACAGAAACTAAACACGTGACTCAGGGCCAGATGTACTAACGCTTTTGCGCCCACTTCAGGCATATTTGTTTTGAAAGATGCGCGTAAAAGCATGGCGAGGTATGTACAAACAGGCCACAGTGAAGTAAAAACCCTGTCGCGGGAACTGAAAATGGCAAATTGCGCTTTTCTGTGTCATGTATATGCATTCACGGGAGAGTCAAGGGGAAAGTGGGAGTTTCCCATAAAGAGATGGGAGGGGAAGCGTAAAGTGCGCCTAATTATGTATTCCGTGGTATGTACAAAAACCGCCATTGCAAGGCACCGCAGAGCGTAGCAGGGAGTGCAGCAGGCCCATGGCAACAGCTGCAACCAAGATCTTGGTGCCAACGTTCTCCAAGGAAATACGCTGGGTGAAAAAAAACATAATCCGAGCAAGACGAAGACGTAGGCCAGGGAGATGAGCTGAAAGGATTTTTGCCACAAGTATCACACTTTTCCAGTTGAGTGAACACAAAATCATTAAAGCCTGGCTCACACTACAGGATTTTTAAAATCCTAACCGATTTTGAAATCTGGTTGCAGCACACACTTGAGGAGAATCTTTGCAGATTTTCTTCCCTCAACTCTTAAACATGCTCACACTACAAGATTTGAAAATAGTGGGGCATCACACACTACAAGATATTCTTAAGATTATCTCGCCAGATTTAGCACCTCACGTGGCGCGATCTCACGGGGAAGCGCATGTAAACAAAATGGATACTGTGTCACGGCAACTTGCTGTAGTAATACTTATTCTTTGTACCAATAAAAAACAAAAGAACATAAAACGAGCGTGTACGATAATATTATTCAAACAAACTATGTGCAATGCATCTTTTGTTAGACCTGAATGTAGCAGATGATCATTGACCTAGATCTAATGTTTACATTTGCTAGCTAGTGCGCTAGCAACTTTGTACACTCACCCGGTAGGTCCAAATCTGAAGCGATCTCTCCCCAGCTCTTCTCTTTATCATTCCGATTATGATACTCTTTGGATGATACATTAAACAGGCACTCGTGCTGTCGCCACATCTCCACCATCCTTTCTTCCAACTCAGTTGTCCACCGGACCCGTACTACCGCTGCTTTCGCCGACATTTTCAAAAGTTTCCGTCACTTCCGTCTCCTTGCAGACCTGTCTCTCATTGGCTATTGTGGAAGTACTGACGTAATCGTAGTCGTTTCACGCCCGATTATAATCCTAGATATCAAACATGTTTGATATTATCGGGGCGGCCCCGATGTGTCTGCGAGCAGATCGGGAGGTGCAAGATTCGATCTGTGAAAGCTTCACATTACCAGATAATCCGCGCCGAACATCGGAACCAAATCGAGGCCCTCGACAAGATTTGTTCTCAGATTCTCGTGAGGGGTAAATCGGGCATAAATCGGCCTAAAACTCCTGTAGTGTGAGACAGGCATAAGCGTTACAGATTAAGCAGCCATGCAATATTACAACTGAATATCAGACTCAGCATTCGCTACATTACAAATTGGCAAAAGGATAATTTCAAACAGTCATATCATCAGCAGTAGGAATATCGCAGTCTGCACTCAGCCTTTGCTGCAGCGCAATTTACAGTATAGTGGGCGGAGAAAGGCGCAGATTCCCCGATGAACTGCAGATTTAGTAAATACGACGTAAGCTAAGTATCACAGTGTGCGCTTTCTGCGGGTTGGCCATGGCGCTGATAATGCTACATTCGCAAATGTACGTACATCTGACCCTCAGAGAGGCAGGTTTAAAGGTGTAAAAAGTCCAAACAGACTTGAGACTTAACGTTGACTGAAATCCTCTGGCTAAGTTACCACACAGAACGCTATGGCGAAGACGGTGAGTTCAACCAGGGCTTCTGGACTGGTGAGTTGAATAGCTCATTGGCAGCAGCTGCAGCAGGTGATTGAGTGGCTTAAATGCACAGGGGAAGAATCTATTATTTAAAGACAAGAACAAAGTTTATGCATACTGAGTTCCATGTATCCATTAGATATTATTTATATTGTGCCCATTCTTTTTTGTATTCAAAGCTGACAAATTTCTTACTAGTTCTATATGACATGTTTTGTTTGCCAGAAGAGAGGTCTGTATTTAAAGTCCTCTGCTCTCCTCTTTCTCCCCCTATGTGTTAAATCAACATTGTTGTGTGTGGTCCTTGCTGGTGAATACATGTTTATAATCTATCTATATGGTCATACGGTGTGTCCATACCACCACTTTGATTTAATTTTAATTACCTGGTTTGGCTCTCTCTGTAAAACACATGCATTATATGCACATCCAGTCAGTCTCTTTCTGTTTCAGACTCTGATGCACACACACACACACACACGCACGCACAAACACACACACACACACACACACACACACACACACACACACACACCTAGTGTGCCACTCTGCCTTTGAAGTAGGTTTGAGAAGAAAGCCTTCATCAATAAATAAATAGCTGCATGCAGCAATGATTTATTTCTGCTGTCTTCATTTCAATCACTGATTCATATTTCATTGAGGTTCCACAGATGTTTGTGAAGTCTGCTGAACTTTGTATTGTTATTTGACATGTTTTACTTTTTATTTTTTTGTATGACGAGGAGTCATCCAGCTGTGTGTGTGATGTCTGATCCTAGCGGTGGCGCTGTCATGGGGGAGAATTCTCTGGGCTTTCGCGGGCTTTTATATTTTACAAGGAAAGACACTTGAGGGTCATGTGCCCTAGGCTCTGTGGAGGTGTGTCCGTCCTGTCTCCTTCAGGTTGATTGGGAGGAGGAGAAGGCAGGTGAGGGTCTCTTTTGGCTTGCCTAGAGAGGAGCGGAGCTCATGGCCAAGGCCGCAAAAGAGCTGGCATTGAACCGGACTGAACAATAACCGAGACAGTATTTTATCTTTTAAAATAGAGTCTATCTCTTTTATTGGACTTTTAATCTGTTTTAATTCTGTTTTCTAAAGTCACATTCCACCCCTGTGACACACGACATATGTTTCATTGCAACTGTGTGTGATCCTCTTCCTGCATGCTTGTTATTTTCCTTGTTTCTGCTATTGAATTTTTACTGTTTGGTCCTAAACTTGTCAGCATATGTCAGCATATGTCTTTGCATGTATTAAATCACACTAATTTTAACTGAGGTTCTAACTTACTGACTGGTCACAACAAGTACACTACAGCTTCTTCAGGTGTCTTTTTTCTAATATTAGAAACACCGTTTAACAACCTTTTCTATGACCTCAGTTTAAAAGTTGACAAATAGCTACAGTGATTACTCTCATGTCAATTAGGTCAAATGGCAGGTTCATAAGGTGATGTAAGATGATGTGCTTTGTACAGTATGAAACCACTATGAAGCCTATAGGTGGACTGTTGGGTGACAACAAGAAAGTTACACACAACTAAGGCCCTTATCCCCTCCCAAGCACCCAATGATTAAACAAAATTATGTTTTATTTAAGTATTCAAGAACAATATCATATAATTTGATTTTAAAATATATTTTAGGGGTGAGGAGAAAAGTAGGTCAAGATCCTTTAGATGCATGATGTCCTTTAGATGCATGATGTCCAGCTGTTGACCATATGTACATTCCTTAAAAAAAGCTGTGAGAACTGTATACCCTATCAATGAACCATAGCTGACAACAGAACTGAAAGCACTGATTATGGACAAAAAAATGCCTTTTCAAGGTTGTTTGGAATTGAATAGGAAATGAGAACAGTACAAAGGGAGATCAAAACCAAAATAAAGGAATGCGAGGCAGCCTAAAGGGATGAGACAGAGTCACACTTTAAGAAGGACAGAGAAAGCCTGGCAGGGTTTACAGACTATTACAGGATAGAAACCCAAAGGACAATTTATCTCATTTACTAACGAGCAGGACCTTGTCAATGATTTAAAAAGCTTTTTTTGTTGTAGATTCCACACCAAGGAATTTAGATTAGAGCAAATGAGAGTAACTAAAAGTGGAAAAAGACAAAGAAATCTGTGCTAAATTAATAAATGCACCCACACCTCTAGCAGCAGGAGAAGGACATGCAGCTCGCCTATTAATTTTAACCATTGTCTTGGAACAGTTGGGGTGATGACACAGAGGGTTCTGGCAAAAAAAAAAAAGAAAGAAAAAGAAATGTGGGGTCAGCTGGCAAAAATGTTGAAGCTGGCTCTAGAGGTGTGCAATGTGACAATATTACATTGTAAACACATTCTATCAGTTGCAGTTCTAGGGGTTTGCCTGCATACAACTACAAATGATTAGCGCCGCTGTTGTATCAAAATCTCCCCAAATCTCTACTTTAAGCAGTCAGAAACGGGAATGAGTGGTGATAGATCGAACACCCCTAGACATTGCCACAGCAGTCGGTTATTGGTTGTTTACAAGCTCATGTTTCACTGAGCGTGGGCCACCATACACACAGAGCGGAGCATAGGAGAGAAAGGTGAAGTGAAGATAACGTTGTTGGTAGCCTACCAGTTACAAACAGGATCGCCAATGAACGACACAATAACTTGCTGACGAATTTGATGTTTTTGTGTCTTTACCTGAACTAGACAAGAGAATATTCGGTTGAAATAGATCTGTGATGCAGTTTTGCCCTCATTGTTCTCTGTTAAGTTTGCTGGCAGTCACGTAATGAGTTTTTATGTGGAGTTAGCACTGATCCGGACTCTGTTTAAAAAATTGCCTTTTAAATATCAGCAATTGGTCAAATGGCAACTTAGAAGGAAATTTGGCATTGTGTGTTCGGATTTATTTGCAACATGTCCTCATACCTGAATGTCAGAATAGGTCAATAGTGATGACTTCCAAAACGATTTTCTGTTCCACCGTAAATGCAGATGAATGGCGGCAGTACCCGGATGTCCGTGTTTATCTGCCGGTAAAACTCCCGTTGGATGATTTGTTTCAGAAGGGTTTAGCTTAGCATCATAGTAACCATAAACAACACTGGCTCTAGCCGTTCGCTGCTTTCTGTTTCGTGCTGGAGGGAGTGCACCCATTAGTTGTTGACAATGTTCCCATGATCTATCTTCACTACCAAGACTTAGACTGAGTTTTATCACCAACTTACATCTCAGGATTTCATTCCGATACTGGAAAATTGTCTGTGACAGTGGAATCGACAGTGGAAAGATTTTGGAAAACTTTGTTTGCACATTTGCATGTAAACTGAGACGAATGGAGGTTTGGGCAGCCGAGGAAGTGAGGAAGAGAAGAGAGAGGAAGTGATTTGTTGCTATTTTCGGGATTCTGATTGGCTAACGTGGGCTTGAACTTCTCATTACACTGCCACTTACAGGTTTGGCGTGCTCTTGATAGCATTGACGACATATATACACGGGTACATATAAAAAAACATCTTATTTTTGAAAATATAGAGGTTGAAATGTCCGTTTATGACAATGGCCGGCCACGTGTAAACGTAGCACAAATCTATGATGTGGGAAATTAGCAGAGCTCATTTTTTCAACATAGGTGGGTTTAGGTTAGAGCCATGTTGAGGTTTCTAAGTGCATCAAATGTGATAGCTTGTATATAATGTATTTTTGTATTTTCAAATTACTTTTTCTCACACCAGCATGTTTTTGTATGAGTTTTATTTTCATACATTTCCTGAGTAAGTATTTTTAATTTCTATTAAGATGCTTTTTAATGTATTTGTGCCCATCTCTGCCTCCTCTCCAGCCACATTCCTGGTTCCTCAAACCAAACCATTCTCCTTCCAACCACCAGATGCGCTCACACTTTCCCTTCCTTCCACATCACCTGATTGCCACACCCACATACACACCTGTTTCCATTTTCCTCATCAGCCATGCAGTTACCTGACTTTCCCCACCTATTCTCACCTGTTTCCATTTTCTTTCATCAGCCCTGCTGTTTATGACCGGACCTTTTCTACACACTCCTTGTGAGTTCATTTACAGTGTGTGCTTTGGCTTTCAAGCCTTATAAGGTTAAATCTGTATCTCCCAGATTTATGGACGTATGATTCTATGCCTTACATGAAATAGTTTGCCTTCTTGGACTGTCTTCCCAATTACTACCCTTGCCTACTCATGATTCTGTAAGTTATTGTACCCTTTTGTCAGTCTGCATAGTGGTCTGCATTTGGGTCCTATCAACATTTCCCTACTTACTCCAGCCATGACAATAACAGTCATGTTGACTGGTCAGAATGTGTTGTATTTGAGTTTTATTATATGTTGATGACAATATGGTATCATAACAAAAGTCAAATAGGCATTGTTGATGTGCTGAACAAATTATCAACTGAAATGATAAGGGTCTTTATGTTGGTCTTGTAATGGGGCCCTGTGTCAAACATAACATTATAATTATATTATATATATATATATATATATATATATATATATATATATAACATTTACTAATAATGTTCATACTACATACCACAAACAAAGAGTCATTGGGGGTCCAGAAATTAGCTGTCTTTACTTGAAAAATTAATTTCCGTTTCAATTTTTACACAAGATAGAGATTGGTTGTCTTTACTCTAAGTTGTTAGTTCACTTGAAAAAAAAATCTTTTCTAGAGTCCAAGTTTTACAAAATAACTATTTTAAGTTAAACATACATACTAAAATGTGTTACTATTAGTAATGTTTGATTTTAATATAATTATATTTTGGTTTTGAGATTGTTTAAAATACATTATTTCAACAAAAGAGTATTGGTGGGAAGAAATTAAACAATACATTTAAATGTTACAATGTATTTTATTGTTGACAAAACATTTCAAAGGTAAATGTTTTAACTGCAATATAAAAAAACTTGTTTCCTTTACACGCTCACCATTCCACTTGGTGTTACGATTCTTTCAAAAACACAACTT
Source organism: Perca flavescens (assembly GCF_004354835.1). Classification (NCBI taxonomy): domain Eukaryota; kingdom Metazoa; phylum Chordata; class Actinopteri; order Perciformes; family Percidae; genus Perca; species Perca flavescens. The sequence goes on from NC_041354.1 coordinate 14,469,292, forward strand.
TCAAAACTTGACGCAGCCGCCAGTCACCATCAAAAGGCACTTGGAAACTGGGGGAAACTCTGACAGGAAGAGGTCTGGCAGATCCAAAGCCAAAGTCTTCTGACAGAATCAGAAGACAAGTTTCTGAGAGTCAACAGCTTGTGTGATAGGCGGCTCACAGGACAACAGCTTCAAGCACAGCGTAGTAGTGGTCGTAATAAGCAAGTCTCAGTTTCAACTGTAAAGAGAAGACTTGGAGCTGCAGGTTTGATAGGTCGAGTTGCAGCAAGAAAGCCAAGCTAAGACGTCAGAAAAAGAGGCTTGCCTGGGCCAAGAAACACTGCCAATGGACTACTGAAGACTGGAAGAAGGTGCTATGGACTGATGAATCAAAATTTGAAATCTTCGGTTCATCACGCAGGATTTTTGTACGTAGGTGAAAGGATGGTTCCTCAGTGTGTGACATCAACTGTCAAACATGGAGGAGGAAGCGTGATGGTCTGGGGCTGTTTTGCTGGATCCAGGGTCGGTGATTTGTACAGAGTGAAAGGCACCCTGAACCAAAACGGCTACCACAGCATTTTGCAGCGCCATGCAGTACCCTCTGGTATGCGCCTAGTTGGTCAGGGGTTCATCCTACAGCAAGATAATGACCCAAAACATAAGTCCAAGCTATGCCAGAACTACCTTAGGAAAAAAGAACAAGATGGTAAGCTTAAAAACATGGAGTGGCCAGCACAGTCACCAGACTTAAACCCCATTGAGCTGGTTTGGGATGAACTGGACAGAAAAGTGAAAGCAAAGCAACCTACAAGTGCCACACATTTATGGGAACTTCTGCAACAGAGTTGGCAAGAACTTTCTGAAGAATATTTGATTTCCATTGTAGAAAGAATGCCATGAGTGTGTTCAGCTGTTATATCTGCCAAAGGGGGCTACTTTGATGAGTCAAAGATTTTGAATACATTTTGGTTTATAAATTGATTCCATGATTTCTTTTTTAACTTGAATTGTTCATTTGTTCTATTATTTCATTTCAGAGTACAATAAGACATTGAACTGCATGAATTTCAATAAAAAACTGAAAACATTGGAGTGTTCTAAAATTTTTGACCAGTAGTGTGTATGTGTGTGTGTATATATATATATATATATATATATATATATATATATATATATATATATATATATATATATATATATATATACACACACACTGTTTCAAGTGTTGTCAATTGAAAACGAAAAAAGGTTATTCCTGTATGTATGTATATATATATATATATATATATATGTATATATGTGTGTATATGTGTATCTATGTGTGTATATATATAGAATTTATACTTTTTATTAATCCCCAGTGGGGAAATTACAATTTATAAATTGTTGTTATTACATACTAAAACGCAGGAAATACACATACGCTCAGGCTTGCTTTTTTACATGCACAAATGGAGAGATGTCAGAGTGAGTGGGCTGCGACTGCTAGACAGGCGCCCTGAGCAGTTGGGGGGGAAGTTTGGTGCCTTGCTCCAGGGCACCTTGGCAGTGCGACAGTAACCCAACTCCCTACAGACTGAGCTACTACCACCCCTACTGAAAATTATGTAATATAGCTCTTGACTCTCCTCCTTTGATGTGGCTACAAGTAGCTGAATGGATTGGCAATTATTGAATTATTTCTTCCCACCTCCATCTGCTGATTATGTACTTCTGCTTCTGTGTTTTAGAGTCAATTATTTAGGCCTTTGACTTGCAGCTTTTTGTAAAGTGCTAAACAGGACTGTCATGTAAAACCAGCTGCAGCTTTACAATCACTTTGCTACTAATTTCAGAACCTTGACATCATTTTTCAAAACTCCAGACACAAAACTCAAAACGGTCATCACTTGTAACACAGGCTGTCCAATGTTCAAAACATTGCATTGTGCATTCATATCTTTAAATAAATCTTGCACTTGCACAATAATTGGTTAAAAAAACGAATTTATTGTGAAATACCATTGAAACGTTACTTTAGATCACCCACACACAAGCTACCCATAGTTTCACTGTGTCATCGTTCGTACAATCATTAGTACAAAATAGGTGATACATGTTTCATAGTGGTACTAGATGTAAATACATCCCTGTAAAAGTATTGCAGTAGTAGAGAGAATACTACAGACACAGTGAAATCATTGAACAAAACCTGAAATGTATCGATGAAAAACAATACAGTACGATCACAACATAGGTTTATTTGAATCAAAGCAAAAATAATTAGCTAAAAATAGAAAAGACAGTACTGTACAACATCAAATGAAGTGTTCCTCAACCTGCTTGTACTGTAAAAAGCAAAACAAAGAAGTGATTACTGTACTTCTACATCTTCATCAACTCTGTCTTGTGGATTTGGCTGCAGGTTCTCATCTACATTGCAATTTGCCTAACATCTTGGATACAACCTTCGGGCATGGCAAACAATTTGGTACGAGTATATATGTATATGTATATATACAGTATATATATAAAGTATATATCGCAATCATTAGTAACGAGTTGGCAGAATTGGACAAGCAATTCCAAGGGCCTGCATGCATACAGTGCAGTACTGTCAATACTGTAAATAGTCTCAAAGGTGGTACATGGGACCATAGAATCAGTGTCTGATAAACAGTAATACATCACAGTAAAGAATGATGATGAAATATTACATCCATAGATAATGTAGTCTAATTGGTTTATGATCTAAACATGGAATATTGTTTGTCTGTTTCCATACAACTATTCGTTAAGAGTAATGCAACAGTTACTTATCATTTTGACCGGTTGTACCGATTGATAGTTAGATCGTTGTAATGAAATGAACAGACCATCATCTGAAATGTAATGTGTGAATTGCTTTTTGAAATAGTAGTACTTTGACGTTAAGTTGTGTCATATTGAACAGGGGATCTTTATTAAATGAACAAATGATCGTTGGTTTATGTGTATTGTATCCAAGCAATTGAAACAAGTGTTAGAGTTTTGAAAGAAATGTGTATTTTGATCATTGGTTGTGAGTTTTGTGTCTAGAGTTTTGAAAAATGACATCAAGGTTCTGAAATTAGTGCCAAAGTAAAAAACTGTAAATATTGTAGTACAAAAAAAGACCCCCATGTTCCTCAACATATTGCTAATTATAGACATTATAGCCTATTAATTTAAAATTAAACATGTTTTAAATCAGGCTATTATATGTTATATGCAAACATTATTGCTAGTGTAGTTTATTTATTTAGCCTTTACCTCAGATTACAAGTATAACCAAATTATCATTTGAAAGTGTATGTTCTGCTCTTTATATGGGTTGTCTCAGTTTGTTTTTAGCACTAACAGTCACAGAGATATTCAAGCAGTTTAGCACCATGGATTTCATTTTTTAGTTTGTGCTCCCCTTTCTTTGAAAAGAAGTCAGTTACCAATTGTTTCCCCTCATTTAGTTTTCTCTCCTTCTCCTGTCTTTCCTTTCTTTTTTGGTAGCATGATTTGACTTTCTTTGAAAAAGACATTTCTACAGCAGAAGTTCACCTCCTCCACCAGACGCTCAAGCGTGCAGATGGACTAAACCATTTGGCGCATTAGCAAGGGGTGGGTGAGACCTTAGTCTTTTTCTGTATACAGTCAATAACCAAGTTATTCAGCCAATACACTAACTTTACATTTCATCTGACATGCATTATGAAAGTTAATTAGGAAATGAAAATATCCAGGTGAAATAAAAATATATTGCAGACTTTTCAAGGACCCTCTCTCCCCTTGGGCCCTGGTAATCAGTATCGGTTTTACCCCCAGTCCAACGCCCCTGGGGACTCATCATGGTAAAGGGCAATCTCCCAGTCAAGTTCTTGCAGATCCTAAGATACAAATACCAAATTAAATTATAAATTTACAGTGCAATATTCAAGAATGTTCTGCTTGAATTATTATCAACCGAGATAATTGCAGAGGTAAGTGTGCACCTCAACATTCTCAGTCTCATCTGTGCTGTTTTGCAGCAGGCCAAGCTGCCACAACTGCTAAGGGGTCATGTTTCCCTCTGTTCAAAGTGGGTGATGGTTCCAGCCCTCAGTGAAGGTGTGAAGGTCTCTGTGAAGACGTGGTAGGAAAACAAAATGCACCAGAAAGATGTGCAGTGTGTTTGAGATGTCCAGTAGTCCCTCTTCTTTGAGACCGTGCAGGACATCATAGTATGTCACCTTTTGTGATAGAGACAATATAAGATGTATCACACTAGTCACAGCCCTTGAAAGCCACCCAGTCACACATTCCCTTTAAGAGGATAATACATGCCAAATTGTTGATTAATAGAAAATACATCTGCAAAAATACACAGAAAAAGTATTTAGTGAATGCTGACTTACCTTGTTAAACATTTGATTACATTGAGGTTACCTCTGGTTATGGACACTTTTTCCAGAAATAAAACTTACCCGGTCAGTTGCTCGCACAGTAAACATTTACTGAGCAATGTCAACGTCAACAGCCTTGATCAGCGCTGACTCTCTTACTAGTTATATAAAAGTTATTATAAAAGTTATATAGCGCTGTGCAATGATGAATTGCATGTGATGCATATCAGACTGCATGGCCTCTTGTACATACCTTGAGGGCCATCCATTTCTCTCACAAGAGGTCAGGAAAAAGGTGAGGCCAGTAGATGCCTTATTGTTACTGGGTTCCAGGTACGATTTGGACACAAATATAAGCACCCTTAAATATGTTTAGCCTTGTATTAACCCTGTGTGCAAGTTAATGCTACACACTGCAACAGTTGCATTGCATAGTGTTATATGCCACTTAATATGTGGGAAATTATCTAAAAATCAATGTGATAACTGTCTCAAGAATACAATATTTTAATCTGAATACCTTTCTGGAGAAGCCATCAATGCCCCCAAAAATGACTATGGTATACCTGTTCAGAACAAAGTAGAATTAAGTGTGTGCATTTTAAAGATGATAGATTTATTTTACAACTGCATTTGAAAACAAGTTACCTTATGAGTTTGTGGTTAGTATCCACATGCACAAGTGAAAGGGGTGCCCTTACGGAGTAGCTTCTTTTCACAACACAGCCTACCTGTGTCAAACGAGCAAAAATCCCAGCTGCATCTGCACCTGTGCATAACTGCCTTCATTCAGCTCCACTGTTCCCTGTGGCCTAAGGACCTCAGTCATCCAATGACTAAACTGTAGCCACTATGGGGCATCTGAGCTTTGATTTCAGACACTAAAGTTTCAAGCTCCTGGTCTGACACAGAAAACCCTGACACAGAAATTCCAAATTCCGCCATTCGACGGAATACTGTGATGTTACTGACTCCCAGCTGTTTTGCTATGCATGGTATGGGCAGCTGGGTGTCTATCAAGTCCTGTTGAATGATGAATTTTGGTTGTCCCTTTGCCCCTTCCACTGTCTGTACATCAACATATGGAAAATCTTGATCATTTTCCACTTGACATTTAACCAGGTTGCACAGTTCTCTTAGAGCATTAACTATATTCCCTGGCAACTCCATTTGCTCTACAAATGCATCAATCAGTATGCATTCATGGGTGCACATGAAATTAAGATAATCCAGGTCAAAGTCAGGATGGCTGACCACGTATTGCATCTTGTTTTGAAATCTCTCCAAGATGTGACATCTAAGCAGGTTCTGTAGGAAAATACATTTCATGTTACACAATTTATCTTAAAAAAGAATCTTTGTGCATTTCTCTAAAGCAAACGTAGTGAGGTCAACATGCATTCTTAAATTAAAAATGACTTGAAGCTATTTTCATGTATGACATTGTCAATACCACTTTCTGATAAGGCACCCTTTTAAAAGGGTTTAAAAGCATTAATCAACAGCTTAATTAGTGGTATGAAAAGAATTAATAAGCATATTCATCATCATATTGCCTGAACTCATTACTATTCATTAGCTCGCCCAGTTGGGCTGGGTAAAGGATTCTGACAGTCAGGCTCTCATTGGCTAAATGTTAGCCAATCAGATTCAAACAGCTTAGCTTGTTGAATATTAATGAGACTGGCAGAAATTGAGTCTTCCTGTAGGCTTTCTATACCATGGCTTGAAACAAGTTAACCAAGGCATTTTTTCCAAAAAAATGGACAGAGTCCATGGTAGAACTTCAGACATTACCACAAAGTAATGAAATACGTGTGGCAGGGCACCTTTAAACATGATGTCTGATGATCTAAATCCTTATGGATATTTCCGGAACCACACTGTTGAGCTCTACTGCAGTGGCTGTGCAAGATGGAAACGAGATGAATGAAACGTCAACATAAATATTTCTTAAGAAATCCCATTCACCTTGTCTCACCTTGTCTCACTTCACCATCAACGGAAATGTTCAGTTTAATGTATATAAGAGCAGCCGATAGCCCGCTAGCTCACTTAACAACGCCTCAGCTAATGTGTCAACATTAGAAGGGCAGCACCCCATCACCGCCTGACTCATTTTGACGGTAAAATAAACGGCTACTACCACAGCCCGTAAGGGGGGATAAAATGCGTGGCGGACCGGTGGCTTTTGCCAGACATGTATTTGTTGCAGACAGCTGACTATCGGGTAGCTCGTCGCTGAAACAAGGTTGGCACACACACCAGTCTGATGCCAAGCAAGGAGGAAGAGATCCTGTGGTGTTAAGTGACAGACGGAGGGTTGCATTAAACAGCTACTGCTACAGAGTTCACGTTGCTATGGACGCAGGACTATTTTCTTTTTTAAATTAATAAAATCCCTTTTAAATCAATATTTTGTGTCAAATTATTAATTTATTTGATAAGTTGCCGTAAATAACCATTTAAATAACAAACGTATACTGTTAGATTCCCGCAAAACAACGTCACCTTCACCTTCATGACAATCAGGTGACGTACCTCCATGACATGTCTTTCCTGTCATTTACTTATGTAGCTGTCAAAGTGAAGTATTACAAGTGTATTTTTGTATCTCTAATGCTTACTGATTTAAAAGAAGAGAAAGATTTAAATACAAAGTATGTTCATATATACTGCCCTTTTTATTTCAAAAGTCATAATAAAGCAAAGGAAGCACATATTCAAAATTATATTTCATTCTATTGGTTGGGGAATTTTGATAGGGTTGTAACACAAACAATCCGAGAGCGCAGGAAATCTGTCCAAGCAACAGCAGCAGAAAGTTTGAGCACAAGCAGAGCAAATCCAAGCGCGAGCAGTGACTATTTGAGTGTGAAAGCAAGGTTTTGAGGAAAATTTTTACAAAATTGAATGTAATAGTGAGAAATGCTCTCAAAGTGAAAGAATGCGCTCTTGAATAAAGATAGGAATATAACCCCATAACAGCGTAGGGTCAGCCATTTAATATTATGGGGACTTTGATTACACTCAAGACTCAGAGAGAGGATCTATTGTGGCCCTTGATTTTTTTATTCTCATAGACCTAACGGTGCAATGTGTAATGCCCGGCCACACGCATCACCTCCTCCCTCGGTACTAAATACATTTTTTACAGATGTACATTGATACTAAATTCAGTGCCCTGCTACGCCATGAACTACTACAGCTTCTATTTCTAGTGAAGGATTTTAAGCAAAAAATGTGACCAATGACCGGTCTGGCCCTAAACGGCCTGACTCTAATTCTGACTCCAATTCTATGGTCACTACACCCTGAAAAGTGTTCGTTTACTGGTAGATTAGAGAAATAAAACTCAGGATTCGTTCAGTCAAAAAGTTTTAAACAAAGCTTTAGTGAAGAATGATATTGCAATATACAAGAGCGTATGCATACGGATCAAAAGATGAGTCTACCTCTCCCTGGCCAAACAGACAGAGGTTTCCCCGGCATGAGATGCAGGCTAAGTTAAGATACTCTCTATTTATCCATTTCTGTCCCATGTTCTGGTGATGCTGTCATCAGTTTGGATCCAGTCCAGATCTTCTGGCTCCTAACGATATGTAACACACTATATGAAAATGTTACCTCGGCTTCTCCCATTCTCAGCTCAAAAGAGACAAGCTGCTATTGTTGGATTTGAATACCTGTGTGTTCTTAATCTTCTGCCGACTTAAGGAGTTGTGAGAGCCAAGGTGATTTCCATACTCTGTGCCACGAATCTCGCGCTTGCAAAACACTGCACCATTGTTGTCTCCATCCCCTCCGATCAGAGAAGACCTTTTCTCATGCAATATCGCACACTCCCTTTATGTTTTATCACTTTAAAAACCAGATGGCCTCTCATAACTCAGAGAAGTGGAGACAACAAGGTCAGCTTCATGAACTCTAAAAACCTCTTACTTTACTCTAACAAAATATATTCTAACACTAGTCATAGTTCCATTATCTTTATTGATACTATATTTGCCACTGTTCACAGCCTTCAGACCGCCCACCAGGAGCCTGCGTCTGCCCGAGGTTTCACCTTAAAAGGAAGTTTTCCTCACCACTCAAGGTTTCTGCCTAAAAGGAAGTTTTTCCTTGCCACTTTCACACTTAATGCTTGCTCTTGGGGGAATTCCTGGAATTGTTGGGTCTTTGTAAATTATAGTGTGTGGTCTAGACCTACTCTATCTGTAAACTGTCTTGAGATAACTCGTGTTATGAGTTGATACTATAAATAACATGTAATTGAAGTGAATTGAGAACGGCACAGTCTGTGCCTGCGGGACGGGAATTTTACTATACATCACGTGTCTGGGACGTGAGTGTCAACAGGAGCAGGGGGGACAGGAATCATAATAATAATAGATCAGTTTTTATATATAAATAGGGCTGTGGAGTCCACAAAAATTGGTCGGTACGTTGAATGAATAGCCACAGTAGCACCCGTGCGATACATATACACTGGTGTGTGACATAGCGGCGCTTGTTTGTTTAGGTGGTTTATCAATAACGCATACTTGGTAGTTGTAGTCTATGGTGCGACAACGCCTGGATGCGAGCGATAGATGTGTTTATAAAAATGTAGAGCAGTCATTTTATACAGCAGATGTAGGCCTATTTAAAGCGGGCCTGGCAATGCGCATTCAGCTCGCGTTGGACCTGTTCATCTGAGACAGCTGTCAACTCGGTTAGTACAGACTTCAGTCGGCTGAGGCAGTGGTTGCATACGCTCCACAATAGGAATGCATTAACCCAATAATATCCACAGTGGAATTATATAATTTCCTTTACAGCACTTAAAGTACTAGCAGGTAAGCACAAATCCATTGAGGACTCCATGAAGATGCCAGAGATAGTTGAAGTTCACTCAATGCAGATTTATTTGCAAATGTTAAAAAGTAAACCAAGCTGCCCTGGACAAATCAACTGACTACAGGCGATAGTCACTTGAATAGACAACTGAATGTAAGTCTCAAATGACTCACTTTTTATACAGCATTTTGGGCAGTATCAAACTAACTAGTTTTAATGTACTGCTTAGTGTGGACTCCAGGTTTTATAGTTGATCAGATAAAATGTTGTCATGGTATTATAATTGATTTTAAGTGGACATATACGGTGGCCGAGAAGCTACAACATGAATGCAAAAGCTACGATGGAAGTGAGCGACAACGGAAGTGAGCGACAACGGAAGTGAGCGTGTTTCCTTTTCTAAGGATAAAGTGGAACTTGAACTTGAACTTGACAATAAAACGGAGGCAGCGGACCACACATGGATCAGGAGGAGAGTTCAGTAAAAATTGAAAACAAGGTAAATTAATATATTAATATACTAATATATTAATAATAAAGAGGCCATATTGTACTCCTTTTCAGCATCATATTTGTACTTTTGGGGTCTACTAGAATAGGTTTACAGGCTTTGATGTTCAAAAAACACACTCACCTTTTCATACTGCCCATTGCTGCAGCACCTCTATGTCTGAGCTCTGGCCCCCCCATCCCGAAAAGCTGGCCCACTCAGTTGTGATTCAATTCAATTCACTTCAATTCAATTTTATCTATAATATCAAATCATAATGTGTTTTTTCGGGGCCTTCTGCGACCACTTCAAAAACTTGCGCCTCACGCGTCCCCATAGTGTCGCAGAATGTAAACAGAAAACGACTAAATCCAGGGATTGCGAAGAACAGGAAGTGGGAGGTGTTTCAGACTGTCAATCATTCGAGAATAGTGTAGGACCCTAAGGCTAAAACAAAGGGCCTTCTAGGTGGTCATCTAAACATTAGAAGTATACTGTCTAAAAGTGAGCAAATACAGCATCTGTTACTGGATTCAAACCTTGACTTTCTATGCTTATCTGAAACCTGGCTTAATCAAAATGCTCCATCAGCAGCTCTGAATATTCCTGGTTATAACATCCACAGGAAAGACAGGGAGGGTTCAAAAAAAGGGGGAGGAGTGATGGTTTATATAAAAAACACATTACAGTTTCACAAAATCCAGTGGTCAAATTGTATTCCATTAGAATGCTTAGGTCTTAATATCAGCCTTTCACCACAAATGTCCTTTATCCTTGTTATAATTTACAGGCCTCCCTCGGCAGATAACAGCTTTTATGAAAACTTTGAGAAGCTGAGAAAGCAATCTTGATAAAGAAATTTTAATTATGGGCGATTTTAATATCAACTGGGAAGACAAACCCTGTAGAAAAAAGCTCAAACAAATTACAGACAGGTTTGATCTAACACAAGTTATCCGTGGGCCAACAAGAATAACAAACTCTACCAAGTCGCAAATCGATCTTATATTTATCAACAGACCAGAAAGAATTGTAAAATCATTCAATATGTTAACAGGCCTATCAGATCACAATCTAACTCTTGTCACTAGGAAACGTTTCCTTTCCTGTGTTAGAGAAAAAAAGAAACTATTGCAATCCCCAAAAGTAAATTTCAAAACTTTATAGCTGCAGCTAACCAAATTCAATGGGATGAAATGTTGCCTTTAGTCGACTATGAAAAAGACAGCCAAATATTTTTAAAAACACTTGAGAAAACTATTAAAGAATTTTCACAAAAAATCTAGCACAAACAACACAAAAACACTGTACCCTGGATAAACCCAGACATCACAAAACTCATGAAAATGTGAGACCAAGCCCTAAAAATAGCAAATAAAACTAAACTGACTCATGACAGAGGACGTTTTACTATGTTGAGAAATAAAGTTGTAAGAACATTAAGACAAGCAAAGGCAGATTTCTTTCTCACTATAATCGAAAAATCTAATCGCCCCAAAGAACAAAACACTATAGAAATTAAAATAAATGACCAACTAACAAATAATATTGAGGTTGTAGCGGAGGCGTTCAATCACTATTTTATTGATTCTGTGGCTAACATAGCAAGCTGTTTTGCACCTGAGACTACATACACTCCTTCAATAGACACATGTCAATCAGTTTTCACTTTAATAAACATCACAGTATCTGAGGTATCAAAGACCATTAAAAAACTCAAATCATCAAGATGCAAAGAATTTTTTTTGTGTATGGATACATGCTCAAGGAGCTCAGTACATCAGTCACATGCCCCATTACCAAAATTATCAATCTGTCTATTTCACAAAATATGTTCCCAAGCATGTGGAAATCAGCTATTGTTGCTCCTATTTTCAAAAGTGGAGATCCTCATTCCATGTCAAACTATAGACCTATCAGTATATTGCCCACAGTGTCTAAGATTGCAGAGAAACTGATAGCAAAACAAATTATTAACCATCTAAATACCACACCCAATGCTCTCCACCCTATGCAGTTTGGCTTTAGAGCAAACTACTCCACGAGACTGCGACTTGCTTTTTCACTGAAAACATCAGAGCTCTGTTGGATTGAGGTGGGATTGTTGGTGCTGTGTTCATTGATCTCAAGAAGGCCTTTGACACCGTCAGTCATAAAATCTTGTTGACAAAATTGCGCCGTTTCAATTTCTCCTCAGATGCGCTTAAATGGTTTGAGTCTTACCTCATTGACCGCTCCCAACATGTCCAAGTCCAGTCATATAAATCAGAGGCCCTCAGTCTGTCCACCGGTCTTCCTCAAGGATCAAATTTAAGACCTTTATTGTTCTCACTTTATATTAATGACCTCCCGTCCGTCTGTTCTGATTGTTCTGTGCAGATGTTATGCTATGCTGATGACACCGTAATCTATGTTCATGGTAGTAATATATCTCAGGTGGCTGAGAAGCTCATTAACACCATGGTTAATATTACAGCTTGGTTAGAACAATCCTGCCTGCAGTTGAACTCATCAAAAACAGTAGCAATGTTCTTCAGCAAGTCCCACAGAAACTTTAATGTTGAGCCGGATGTTTTACTGTCAGGAGAAAGGTTGCAGATTGTGTCTGAATACAGATATTTGGGGGTCTTAATTGATTCAAAGTTGTCATTTACATCACATGTAAAACGGATCCGTAATTGAATCAAATTCTTCCTCAGTAATTTTAGATACATTCGCCATCAAATGTCCACACAGGCAGCAAAAATGTACATGCACTCTATGATCTTGTCACATATCACTTACTGTTTACCCATTTGGTCACCATCTCTGAAACCTCTGCAATCACTTTACAAACAAACTGTTAAAATCCTGGACAAAAAACCAAGCATTTCTCATCAGTGTCCAATATTACAAAAATACAGATTACTTAACTGGGAAAATATGGTTAAATATTCAAAACTATGTCTTGTCTATAAAATTATTCACGGTTTATCATCCCCTCCTCTCCACCAGTTTGTTAACATCTAAACATCTGATTACAGCAGAACCAGAGGTCCAGCGAGGGGAGATTGTATCATTCCATTTAGGAAAAGTGTATTTGGCCATACTTCTTTCTCTGTTCGAGCTGCTATAGATTGGAACCTAACCCCCATAACCATCAGAAATCTAAACACTTACAGCACATTCAAGATACAGTTAAAGAAATGGCTCATTGATAATCAGAGCTGTCAACATTACCATTAACTTCTTGACCTGCTCACGCTGCCCCCTGCTGGCTTCTTGCCCTGTGTGTGTTTATGTGTTCATGTCTTTGTCTAATGTTTGTCTGTTGTGCTCCTTTTGTATTTTTTTGGCTTAATAGTACCTTTTACCAAATGTATTTTAAATGTTATATTGTTATGTAAATGTGTAATTTTACATTCTTTTAGGGTGACTTTTTTACCATCTGTCTAGAGACTGCAGATGAAAAATAGCCTTCTGGCTAACTCTGGCATATTGACAGAAATGTTTATTAATATGCACTGTCTCTGTAATAAAATAAATAAATAAATAAATAACGACTTATCTCAAGACACTTTACAGATAGAGTACGTCTAGACTACACTCTACAAAGACCCAATAATTCCAGTAATTCCCCCAAGAGCAAGCATTTAGTGCAATTGGTGAACTGATTGGAGCGTGTGTTCGGAAATGTCACAGTCCTTCCCATAACGAGTTCAGATAGCCCCTGAGCACATGCAGCTCAAAACAACGGTGTGACTGGCATTGTCTATTTCCTTACCAGTTTGAGCCAGAATCTGAACCTGAGAGAACAACCCCAACCACTGTCGCAACCAAGAATGGAGCGGGAAGTTTCACGTTACGACGTTAACATATAAAGTCATCTTAAATCTACATTACCTTTTGAAATCAATTATGGCCTGCAACCATAACCCATTTTGCACTTGACATTGCTTAAATCTTTGTTCATCATGGGATTATGGCAGGCTCGTGCTGCCTTGTTGACCACAACTGTAATTTCACATCAGATTGAAAAATTGAGGCTTCAAATTCTGTTATTTTATCACGGAAAGTCGCTCAACACTTTAATTTCATTGGCTACATTCAGTGTCTTGTACACGGAAGCAGCAGCTCCTGGAGAACTTAGAGGACAGTGAACTGCCTTCACCAAGCTGACTGCGAGCGACATTTACTTAACCAAAATAGTTTTCATGTCAGGTCCACAGGAGTAAAATAACCTTGAGAGGGTAATAACGAAATAGAATCGCGTTTGTATTTATTGATTCATTGTTATTTTTTTTAAACCCACCAGCGAGGGAATTTGCCTCTCACAGACCGGGAGCTAATAATCAGATAGATATGGTTTCTAAGTTACAAACACGTAACACCAGGATACATACTATTTGTGTGATGTAAACACCTTTAAAACGTGACAAACTATAGATTCGAGACTTAAGACTTGGAGCGTAAAAAAACGCCATTTAGGGCGCCATTACGTTACTGTTACCTAAATGGCGTAACGTTAAGGCTAACTGAAGCTATAGCTTTATAGCCTAAAGTTAGATGGCATAGTACATACATATGAAAATACAAAGATATTAAACAACATTGCTCATTTGTGACAATTATATAGCGAGAGTTATCATAATTAACGTCAACGTTAGCTAGGAAGAACGTTTCACTCACTTCTCAAACATGCAAGTCCTCGGTCCTCCTGCTCCACAGTCAGTTTTGTAGCTTTTGCATTTGTGTTGAACTGTCTCGGCCACCGTAGACACAGGGAGAACACATATCCTGTAACTGATATGGAGATATTGACTGCTTGTCTAATTTTCAGATTTTATTTGGTCAAGGAGGAGGCAAAGTCATTGCAGCTTTGATGGATAAAAGTTCAGAGGCTACTGATTCTAAATCCAAAGTCTGTCTTTATAGATAAAGTCATACTGAACCTTGAGAACCTGCCTTCAGCTTTTCGGCACTTTCTTCTGTTCGTTTCAGTAAACAGTAGAAGTGCAAGGTCCCACGCAATTGAATGTTGTCAGTAAAAAAATGGAATTATTTGGTTATTGCTAGGTTTCCCTCTTTTCCTACATATTTTGCACATTACTATATTGTCATAATGATTGAATAAAGTTTAGTTTTGTGTTTTTCATAAAAACACCCCGCTTTATTTGCCAGAACCCCCTCTTTATTCCTCCGCATCTCCTTAAGCAGACGAATAGACCCATTTAAATGATGGCTGTACAGTGCAGAAAATGATTGGAATATTAAAACTCATTTGCATGCCAATATTCACTCACATGCACTTATAATCACTTATAATCACACTAAGGTATTGATTCCCACAGTAGTCATCCTGTCATGTTTGTGTAAAATCTGAAATGAAAGCAAAACAAATCACACTTTCTGTCTGAGTTGTGTCCCGTGTGTGCACTATGCGCTATAATAATATCAGGAATGTTATGTTATGTAAGTTTATGTGACTCAATTTTAGAGATTTGTAGGTTGGTGTGGATGTGCGCGATCCGAATGGCAAGTTGTGTGTTGACTGTTGAACTGAAGGATGCACTGCACCGATAGAACCAAATAGATCGTTTTTTTCTTTTCTCATGAAAAACAATTTATTTGTGATAGTTGCTCACAGAAACATCACAAATGACTGGACAATTGCTGCATCGGGGGGCAGCATGAGTATTGTGTCAAAACTGGGACATGTGGGGGGATTTATGGATTTATGGGAGATACAATGGGAGTAAGGCAGGGTTAGTTTGGTTCCAGCATGACCAGATCCTTCATCAGGTCAGTGAACTCCAAGAGTAGAGCAGAGGGAGAAAGGGGGAGTGGACAGAAGGGTGACATGGATGGGGTTTGTGAGGGTGAAGGAGATGGATCCTGAGAGGTGTTGGTGTTAGTCAGGTTAATACTATTCATGTGACTCTGTTGAAGCCTTTTCCTTTTTGAGTCACTCTCAGTTCTAACCCTGCTGTGTGATGATGGAAGGTTATACAGGTAATCAGAAAGCGATCAAGGGTCCTGCAGCAGTGGAGTACATTTGCTGGTTGTTTGGGAGGGGTTTTGTTGACAATTCTCCCCTTGCAACTTTCCACAATATCCTACTGAGTACAGGGATTGAAGAGGCGCTCTGCTTGGATAATAATGCAGGGCAGCAGTATTGTTCGAGGCACACACCCACAGAATTGTTTTGTAAAATTTGGGAATATCTGTAATATCTGGGAAGCAGGAGACCACAATCAAAACGTGGTCATGGGAGTCGCAGATGTAGTTGTACATTTATGGAGGGATATTGCTTGCGATTGAGATAAAGGAACGTGTGTGTGCAGTCTATTGTGCCAATGGTGTTGGGTAGACCAGCAACGGAATGGAATCCTCTCTTGATCGGGTCCTGTTATGCTCCTGTTATATATATTATATATTGTATGGCCAGTTTATTTATTACATCCACAACCTACAGGCATGTTATATGCCCACCGTGTCTCCTAGCTCCCTCTTTCCCAGTGGCTAAAAAGCAAAGGGGGGGGAGCTTGATATGTGGTGGGACAGGGTTAGACTGTCTGGTATGGCTCTGCAGTGCTTTGTAAAATAACTAAAAAAATAGTCCTACTTTTTAATTATTGTTGTTTAAATCCTATGATATGCTACACCTGTAGAATTGAAGAAAACACAGTTTAACCAGCACTCAAATGTACATAAAGGTCTTTTCAGACAATAATCAACTTAATAATCAATATAAATATATATTTTCTTCTATCTGCCTGTTGAGTCCTCCTTGTGTCTTGCTCTCCAAACCTTTAACATATCCTGTTGATATTTAGTGACAAAAGCCATAGCATATAATTCCATCTTTATTTTACCTGATAATGAACTAAAAGGGGTCCTACAACTGCGGTCTTGAAACTGAAGACTCTCGTTGCAGAAACACTACGGAAATATGAATGCGTCTGACGTGAAGGCGCATGCAATACATTTTTGGGGCGCTACAGACTGCAGGTCCATTAACACAGTTCAGGACCGGGGTCTTCAAGACATCATTTCGATCGCCACAGACAACCCATTATACAAGCTACCTTCGAGGGGAGCTATTGTTACGAGAATACATGAACTGTATGATGCTGAAAAAGCTACAAAAGTCAGGCAGTTGACAGAAGGTACTTTCATTAGACTTACTGGAAACCATTGGAAATCACATAATTGATTGATTGACATAATTGATGACAACTGGCAGCTGGAATCATTCACTTTGTTAAAAACAGAAAACTAGCATGCGCTAGCCAGTTTCTTGAAGTTTCAAATGAGTGGGACATAACAGGCTAGGTCACAACTATAGGAACAGATAGCGCTCACAATATGATTGCTGCTCCTATCTAACCTTTGAGCATTTGCCATGTGTGGCGCGCATGACAAACAGGGTGATCACCGTTACGGTACAGCGGATTTGACAGTGTTTTAGCCAAATGTCGGTAAAATATTCGGACACTTTAGACACAGTCCCGCAAACACAGCAGAGCTGAAAGCTTAGAAAGCCTCTCATGGACTAATAGAGGAGTCCCTCGTCCAGGATTTACCGACTAGGGCTGAAACGATTCCTTGAGTAACTCGGTTTAATCAATATTACCGACGTTGTATGGCTTACGGTGTTTCCGCACGATTCTTACTGTCGCACACCGGGCTGACGCTGCTGTCGATACATGCCATGAAGACGGATGGCAGAATACATATTGAGGGGCTAAGAGAAGAGACGACGGAAAGTGTCCAAAGTTTGGAATCAGTTCAAACGTAATTAAAACGAAAACTCTGCACAGTGTGTCTTCTGCAAAATCAAACTAGCTTACCACAATAATAGCACAAACGTCAGTGCTTCAGCATCTCAACACAAAATATTGAGTCTAACTTAATCATCCATTCCACGAAACGGACCCGACAAAAGTAAATCACAGAGTCGTATGGACGATGAAACTACACCAAACACAACAACTACCTAAAACAAAGACAAGAAAATACGTAGTGGTGACCACAATTTGATCTAAAGAGCCGACTTGTTGACTTGTTGCAGACCTGAGTGTTGCTGACCATTTTCTCTCTCTCTCTTCATGGAGAAACTGCTGATCAATGATCATTGATAGCATAAGTGTAACAGAGCTGTGTAGCATTGTAATCAAATATATAAATCAAAATAGGTTGAGTATAACTTATAGGCCTATATACAGATCAGTCTCAGGTTGAAACTTGTAGTTGTGAAAGTTAAGTTGCACAACTTAATTAAGGTAATGGATATGTATGTTTAATGTATGCCTTAGTTTGAGGTTGTTATTGCAGTTCAGAAAATGCTTTCTTTTAAAACAATGTAACAGGGCACTTAAATGCACTTAATATGTTTAGTTTTTTGAGAGACGATATTGTAAGCAATGTAGGCAATAAAAATGTTGCTTTTTCCGAAAATTAAACCAAACTATTTTATATTATTGCTCTTCAATAAAACAAAAGTATTTCTTATCCGATTACTGAATTAATCAATGGAATAATCGGTAGAATACTCGATTACTAAAATAATCGATAGCTGCAGCCCTAGTACGGGCGCGCTGGAATTCAACTCTTGAAATAATCAGGCGGATTCAACAAAACAAACATTCACTGAAAGCAGCGCTGGCAGAGCAAAAGCACAAGTTAGCCATGCTAACCTCAACTGAATATGACAGGCTGGCAAAGTTGGAAATGTTGCTGCAGCCCTGCAGATAATATGTATTTTCTGTCTTCTCCAATTTTACTGATAAACATAAGTAATTTGTAAGTCATCGAGACATAATTAAAGGCCTATACACTAAATAGATGCTATCTGAATGAAAGTTGTAGTCATTAAGTCCTCGCTATATACTCCATTGCAGCCGGACACCGGACTGTACAGAGATAGCAACAGAGGAGCACAGATGCGGAGACTCAGAGATGCGGAAATGCTGACCAATCGGAGTGGACTGGGTTTTTTCAGGAGGGGGGCATAAAGAGACAGGCGCTCCTGTGCCTGCGTCTAAGGCCTTATTCGCACGGGAGTAGAATTACCAGTTTATCGGTTAAGACCCCAACCTCTCCTTCCAGGCAGCGCTGCCTAGGTAAACATATTTTAGAGAAACCCCTGTGAGCTAAAACATTCATATTATCAACTGTTCTGAACGCTCCAGTTTCAACCGATTTGCTCTAGGCAGGGACTACTGGAGTGGGCTTTTTTTAAAGCTACTGCAGTGTTAACATTGCCGCATGTAGCTAACAACAGTAAAAGATGTCATCTTGGCTGGCCAATGTTGTTAAATTCTCCCCAATTCTGGGTCACATTACTCCTGACACATTTCCAGTTATGTAGTATATTTGGTTTAAAAGCCTTTATTGACTTTTTGACTGTAGAAAGTGCTGCTATATTCTATTAGTGTCCACTGCTTAATATAGTAGCTACATGTTAACGCCAGATAGCTGTAATCTTTGCAGCCAATGTTGGTCATTTCTCCCCAATTTTGGGGGTCGCATTTCTGCTGAAACATGTCCGATTGGGTAGTATTTGGATTTAGAAGCCTTTATTGGTGATTTTTTACGGTACAAAGTCCTGCTATATACTCCGTTGCAGCAGCTCCAGCTGCAAGTAGGGAAACAACAGCGGAGCTGAGATTCCAGGAAAACACGCTGGCTAATTAGAGCAGACTGGGCTTTGTCGGGAAGGGGGGCTTAAAGAGACAGGCCCTCCAACAGAGCGTTTCAGACAGAGGGTGACTACCGGAGCAGCAGCCAAGGGCGGGATAAGAAAGATAAAGTGTTTTTTGAACATTGAAGCACGTAAACATGTCCTTGTACAAACACAAAATACAAGTATGAACCTGAAAATGCTTAATAATAGTTCCCCTTTAAGACAGAGGGTGGGGTGGCGCCTGGATAACTTTTTTGGTGTACTTTGAAATGAAAGAAGAGTGAAAGGATATACTATATATCTTTCAGTTTATTTTTGATTAAAGGGTAGCGTAACGTAGGGTAACGACATTCATCCACTGTGTTAAGCAGACATAGACTTTATAATTCAATTCACATTCATACGCAGTATGTGTTTCGAGCTTAACCAGGATTTCAAGTTCTTTTGTTTCCCGCTGGTTGGTAATTTCGGTAATAGGCAACTTGTGAAAAAAATTAATTGAAATGCCAAATTTACATGAAAACTTTGTGATTCTAATTGCGAGAATCATGCGAGACCTGACAGAGATATAATATTCAGAAATTCAGACTACAAGCCGATCTG
This sequence comes from Perca flavescens, assembly GCF_004354835.1. Classification (NCBI taxonomy): domain Eukaryota; kingdom Metazoa; phylum Chordata; class Actinopteri; order Perciformes; family Percidae; genus Perca; species Perca flavescens. The sequence goes on from NC_041354.1 coordinate 14,489,246, forward strand.
ATGTTTACAGGAATAAACAAGCACAAATGTGTGTATATCATTGAAACTCTGGTGGTAAATTACACACAGAGTCTGGGTTCCTGGTACAATATTTTATTTCAGTTAATTGTGTTAAGTGTGTGTGTGTGTGTGTGTGTGTGTGTGTGTGTGTGTGTGTGTGTGTGTGTGTGTGTGTGTGTGTGTGTGTGTGTGTATGAGGATGCCATATGGATACAACCTCAGTTACCATTTCACATTCCTCGCAATGATTATTCATCCTCATAACAAGACACAGAGTTGTTCATCTGACTATGATGATCACATTTTCACCATAGCAACACCGCCTCTCCTCTCTCTGTGACTACTAAATACCAGTGATATCCATTATTTTGTTTTGTGTTGCAATTGTGCGAGATGCATGGGTATTATGTTTCTCTCAACCTGTTCCTCACGGTGTAAAGTCAGGTTGTAGACCATGAATAAATAGTGAAATATACCATCTGTAGTTAAGACAACATAGAATGAAATGCTTCACTAAATGCTTAAATACTTTCTGAAATAATACTTTTTGAATATTGTTCTGTGTAATTAACTAAAAGATTTCGTCCATTTGATGAATTTTTCTCATTCTGATCCTCAACGACCTGCTCCTCCCAATCTAGGTCAGCTCTGATGTTCTGATCTCTGTGTTCCATTTCATTGGAATCGACACTGGAATAAATGATGTGTGTAGTTTTTATCCATGTTGCCATGGTTACAGTGTGTCATTGGCATTAAAGTGCCTGTGTGAGGGCCTATTGCTGTTTTCCAACACTGATGCTTGCTTACATAGATAAAAAGCAAAAGATTGCATTAAACAATAATAATGACATTACACAAATTAAGAAAATACAATTTATTGATCTTGTTTCTCCTAATCCTCTGATTCCTTTTCCTGAAATCTCATAAATGTATTTTTTTCATCTTGTTCCTTGACTGTGATATTTAAACTTCACTGTGCAGACAATTTGTTTGTTTACAATGTGATCCAACGTGTTTCTACTGAAGGGGCAACGTTTTTCTGTGCTCACATTAAATCTCAGTTTAACTCATGCCCTACTCACAGGATTTGTGACATCACAATTAGTTTGGAGCTAATTGTGGTCGTATGCAACTTACACTTATGTCAGAACTGGTGAGGAAGCAGAGGCTATCTAAAGCCTTTCAAACTGTCAACCATGCAAAGTTGAAACCGAGAGGACTTCTTGGTGGACACTTGACCATCAGAAGTCTTTATTTATTTATTTATTTATTGTCTAACTCAAATCTGGACTCTCTGTATCTTTATATCTTAAATTTACAATAGCTTACAATAGTCAGCTCCAGCTAAAGTATTTATGGTGCCTGGATAGCAATGTTTTTTACTGGTTTTCAAATGTCATTGCTGTAGATCCTTGTGATGTGGATCAGTGAGTCAATGTCAGCCTCACTCCAGCTTGATGTCATCCATGTAGAGGAGGTGGCTAACGGTTACTCCACTTCGGAAAGCTGTTTCCGTAGCCACTCTTAGTGATGATCTGACTGATGCAGAATGGCATAGCATTTCCTTGGTATATGTTGACTTGTGCGATTGGCTTTGAGTTGGTGTCCTGTTGATACAGTTCCAAGCATTCCAGTATCCATGAGTGCAGCAACAAGTTGTAGGCTTTCTGTAGTCGATCCAGGCAGTGTAGTGCGTCTGTTCTTAAACTCTAGAGTGGCTGCTTTTTCGACCACTAGCTGGTGTTTGGCTCCCTTGGTTTCTTTGTCAATTCCTTTCCGGGCCCAGCTTATCTTTTGAGCCATGTGCCTACTCATCTTTGCTGCAATGATGCCTTATAGGAGCTTCCATGTTTTGCAGTGGCAGGTTACTCGCTGGTAGTTGGAAGGAATTCGTGATCAGGATTGTCCGGCCTTGGGTTAACCACTCTGGGAGGGTCCCATCTCTCAGCAGCTGGTTCAGTTGCCAGGGTTAGGGTGCAGTCAGTTTCTTTAGCCAGAAGGTGTGGATCATATCAGGCCCTGGTGTCATCCAACTGTTCATGTGAGAGACTTGCTCTTGGATGTCTGCCATTGTGATGGTTACTGGGTCTTGTTCTGGGAGGTTGTTGTGGCCTGTTCTTATATTTATTTATTTAAGTAGTTCATTCTTTTGGCTTCTACTTCTGTAGTGTGCCTCTTCAGGTAGGTATCCAGAGCTGTGGTGGTAGAGCAAGTGCCTACCAATCAGAAAGTTGGTAGTTCGATCCCTGGCCCTGCAGTCCCATGTCGAAGTGTCCTTGGGCAAGACACTGAACCCCTGAAACCTGCTCACAATGCTGCACCAATGTGTGTGAATGTTTATCTGATGAGCACCAGTGTGTAAATGGCTATAAAAAGTGTTATGTAAATGCAGTCCATTTACTCAAGCAATGTAACCAAGCACAATGATTTGGAAAAAACAACAGACAGAGTAACTACTCTAACAAATGTAGGAGTGCTTATTTTGCCACCCAGGTCAAATATCAGCCTACAGGTTGGCTAATTTGGGCATGCATATGTGTATAAATCATACTCCACTTGTTTAGAAAAAAACGTCTAGCTTTAAGCTAACTCTGGTAAATAAAACACAAGTCTGGTGTGGAAACTTTAAGCCTTCAGTTCACGTAGAAAAGTGGTTCCCAAGCCCCCTTGTATTGTCCATGCTTTGCTAGCATAAGCACCATGCATCATTTATTTATATTTAGCACTGCCCCCAGTTTGGGAACCACTGACCTTGAGACTGAAGTAGAAGAAAGAATAGATGTACTTTCAAGGTGATTGAACTTTCTGTGGAAAGAACATTCTAGACACAGGTGATTTTTTATGAATTTATGTCTTAAATGTCTGGAATAGTTCATTAAAATGAATAGTAAGGTTTGTAAATAGTGCAAATGCTGTGTCATTTTAAGTTCAGTTCATTGAGACAACACACTTTATACACTTTCAACAGCAGGTGTTTATTAGCATTACAGTTTTGTATAAACACAAGTTGCTTCTAATATATCTTCAATACATTTAATTTTAAAAATGTATGCTAGCTGTGTATTGTGCTAGGCGGTGCTCTATGTTGCTTTGAAAATAATGCGTCTATTCATACAGTGTTTTACTTGAAAATGTATAAGATAAAGTACAAATAGACATAAAGCATTATACGGACAAAAATAATCACCAGATGGGTTTCCCTAAAAGCCACCACTGGGAGCCAAAGTAACAAAAGGAACTGACTACAATGGCACTCATTTAAAGAGTAAATCAACCGTGATTCATAAAGGGCAGCAAACTGCTGTTTCACTGCTATATGTAATACTTATACTTTTCTTAAGTACATGTTTGAGGTACTGTTACATCACTGGAGTACTATAATTGTGAAGATTTTCTACTACTACCTACACTACCACTACATCAAGAGTTTTATAGAGAATTACATAAATTACCTACTTTCTTACTACTTTACTATTTACTCCACTACATGGATCCTGAGTTACTTTGCAGATTAAGTATTGTTCTAACAGTGGTACATAACTGCAGCAGAAAGTCTTGTTTTTGTGGATGTCCAGTGATTTAACTTCTCACATTGCTGCAGCAATGCAGACATGTACTCTAGGGGGTCAGTTCACTGTGACATCTCAGTTGGTGACTTGCAGGCAAACGGCACACTTCTGACCACACCAAACTGTCATTAAGTGCGACTTAATCACATTGCTGCATTTGTAAATACATCACCCGAATTCTTCTTTCAAAAAAGCACAAGCAGGAATGTGAAAAAAAAAGGCCCTATGGCAGGCATCAACAGGAAGCCGTGTTCTTTGATCTTTGCTTCAGTTTGGTTGACTGCAAGAGACTTGTCAAACAGGCCAGTTTGACAAAAGTCCTGTAGGACCCAAGTGTTTTAACTCCACAAGGATGTGAGACTGTGCTGTGCTTCTGAGGTGCAAAAGCTGGCTAATTACAGTTGCAAGTTTTAGCTGAACTTGTAAGAACAAGTAAGGTCCATGTTCTAGGTTCTGCCATGTTCTCCACAATTTTGTTTTCAGACCACAACGTTTTTAAATATATGTCACCGAAAAGTGGAGGCTGAGTACCTGGAACAGACAACGTCCGTAATTATTACAAACGACTGGAGGTCACCAGCTAATACTAATCCATTGTGAATAGGGCTAAAGAGTCCTCGTGAGTTGAAGGGTGGAAATATTCAGTGTTGTACTTCTGTGTGCACCCCAATTCCACAATCCAATTCCAAAGCCAAAACACCTGCTACATTTAATGTTGCTTTACTCTTTAAAGAGTTGGTCCGTTAGCATCTTGTGTGCTGTTGGGAACCCAGCTGTAGGTGAGTAACAGATTCAATTCAAAGCATATACAGTACATAAACAAATGGTTATCAACAGAGCAAAACATTACATACACATTATATGTGGGTGTTTCCTTTAGCTTGGCATTTATATTACAGATGTCATATGTCATCTTAATGCAGGGATGTACTTTTGACATGATGATCAGTTGCTCTTCCATATGGTGAACATGTTATGTTGTCACTTAACTGATGCCATTGAGCTGAAGTTTTAATAGAAATACTCTGACAGAATATAAGATTACAATTCACAATGTATTTAGATCACTATAACATTCATGCTCTGTACATTGGGAGGTAAATATATTTCATATAAAGAACACAAGGACCATGTCTCCTCTCTTTGGAATGATTCAGTATGTGATATATTGAGCTCAAATATTCAGACATATTATCTTGTGTATTTACAGCAATGAGTGTCAAATTGACATTTGAACATACAGTGGTGTATTTTAAACTTATCACTAGTTACTACCTTTGAATGATACGTTACATTGACTTTTACATATCTTTAGACAGTGTTTTACAGTGAACTACCAAATGAAACAAAACGTCAAGTTGTTTAGCCCAATGATCTAGGCAAATGCTTTCATTTGGTAGTTGTACAGGCTTCATTCTGAATTATAATACAGAAAATGTGATTTTCAACTCTCATGGCACAGGATTTGTTTGTTATATTCTGTTTTATCAGGGAAAATACGTTTTGTGTGACATCTTCTGATTAAAAGGTAAAAAACAGTCAGTCTAGTGAGACAATCCATTTAACAAGTGTTCTTGTGGTTCTCCAGCAACACATGATCATCAGAGACATTGCATACTACACTGAGCCATGTATTGGCTATTTAGTCACTGCACATAACAGTGGAAATCTTTTTTAACCTTTGGCCAAAGCATTCACAATTGGCATTTCATCGGCTGACTAAATTATTTTACATTTTACAAATTTGTCTGGGGTTCTACAGATGTGGTGGCAAAAATGATGTTGATAGTATAGGCAGGACAAACTGCATGTACACAAACACTGTGTACACACACTGCCATGTGGGGCTAAGGCATATTCAGGACATCCAGGGACAGTGACCATCCTGTGGGGCTGCTCTTTGGGTACAGTGTTTTTACACCAGGATGGATGGGAGAGAGAGGCTTGTTTATTTGACTGTGCCGCCCCTTACTTATAAGTCATTTCCCCTGTAGTTTAAACCCACGTAGCCAGGAAAAAGTAAAAAATTGTACCTATAGTTTTTTAAAATTGCCCTTTGATTTATTACAACATTTTATTTTGGGGCTCTGGCCATTGGTTCTATCAGCTATGACAATACTGTACTTTACTTGGTTTATGTTTTAACCTGCACGTTTTTAGAAAACAAGGTCTTTTGTATGTACATTTCTATGGATTGCTTCTCCAGCCATCATAAGAAAACATTAGCCACTTTGCAAAACATTGGCTACTTCTCAAATTACACGTTCTCCTTACTAGTGCGTCTATATATATATATATATATATTGTTTGCTACTTTTTAACTTTGCGTGGATGACTTGTTTTTTAGACAAAGCCAAGGTAGACAGAGAGGTGCCATGGACTGTTGGAGGCAGAGGACCTCCAACAGTCCAAGTCAAGGCTAAAACCAAAAGCTGCCTCAGCCAGTACGGCTGAGAATGTTTGAAATGACTTTTTGAAACAGATACAATTGCAATAAAGTTTTTGTAGTGATGTTAATAGATATATTTTGAAAACTAACTATGATGAATAGAAACACATTTTTGACCAAAATAAGCCAAACAAAAAGCTTCATTGTTTCATGTTGTCTTTACACAGACATAAAATACAGTATGAAAGAAAAAAAAAAAAAAAAAAACTGGTTCATGTGTTAATATCTGATCAATGATTTTTTTCATCTTTTGGTGCAGTGGTAGCAATTCAGTTGATGAATACTCAGAAAGGATTTAGGTTCCATACCCGGCCGTAGCTACGAGCAATAACTCCTGGTAGAGATGTACAATGGAAAACAACAGTTGGAAAGTTGTCTTTGGAGATGGGAGGCAATTTGTCCTATCTTGATAGGCTGTGAGGAAACCTCAATCATACTTGTTAGACCCACTGTACGCCCACAGACTCAAAGCACTTCATGCTCCCTGTGGGTTAGACTCTGCCCAGCTCTGTCCTCCCTACTCCACCACACACCTCTGCTCTCTCTTCCCCCGGGGGCTCGGAGGGAAAACACAGTCATTGACCTGAAGACACCTCCCCTGATAAGAATCTAAACTACATCAGCAAACCAGAAATAACTTCCTGTTTAAAAGTTTCTGAATGGAGCACCGCCTCACAGACAATAGGATCTGACAGGAAATGAGGGAAGAGAGAAGCGGGGATGACATGTAGCAAAGGCCGCTGCCAAGTTTCAAACAGGGATGTTATTCGCTCGTCTGTGTCTTAAAAACCTAGACCACCAGGATAATCTAATGTTTTTTATATATATATATAAATAATTCCCCAATGATAAGCAAGTAGGTCTTCTTTTAACTCTGACAATGACACTTCCTATTATCCCTCCTTATCCCTAGCAACACCTAACTATGGCAAATGATAAGGTGGCAAATAATAAAACAGTCATATTAATCATCTTTAAAAGGTAATTTGTAATGGTTTAAGAAAGCACTAATGAAACAATGCCATCCTGCTGATAGCTGTGTCAGATCAGAAATGGTTATTATGGGTTGTTCGTGAAGCCAATTAGAAACATTTTGTTTAGTTTGAAGCGACTTTTAGCGGCAATTAACTTCTAAAATGCACTGAATATAAAATTGAGAAGAACAGTTTCCCAGTAGTTTCAGAGAGTACGAGCATTTCATTTTTCACAAGTTTGGTGAATGTCTGTGTTATAGCCCAGTTTAAGACGGACGGACTTTCTCATGAATATCGTGCCTGGTGAAGCTGTAATTTAATACTTTCAGTCAGTAAAGAAGTCGAGCCGTCAGTCCAATTTCCCTAAACTCGGCTGGCATCCATTTATTCTACACATCTTGTTAATTAAGTATGTCAGCGAGCCAATATTTGTCTGGTGACATTTGTCTTTCTACGGTTCCTGCCTTCTCTTTCACACTCTTCATTTCTCTATTCTTTTCTTTCTCTGTTTCTCTTCTGTTTGCATTTTACACTGGGCAGCCATTCTCAAGTTGTTGTTTTTGTTGTTGCTTGAATCTCAATATAGGCTTTATTCTCATTGTGAGAAAACAAAGTAAGAGGTTTAAGAAAAAAAAGATGTCACAAAGAGTTTTTTTGTGATTGGATCTAAAGTTTCAATGGTAGTAAGAGAGGGAGAAGTGAACGAGAACACAGAATATGACCAATTATTTCGCCCCATAGTCACCAAAGTATATATTGGACCAATTTTTCACAAGCCACAAATCTCCAGAATATTCCTACGCTAAAATAGCGCTTTTCAGACGGACTCATCAGGAGAAAATTAACTTTGTTTGAGACCTGTTTCTGTCTCAGGACCAAACGAGATCTGGCAACACAGATAATCTAACGTCAGCTAACATTCGTGAACGCCCTAACAAAACTAATGTTCCTGAAGCTAAATATGTCTTTTAGCTGTGTAAATATCTAACGTTAGCAAAAGAACATAATAAATTATTTAAATGTAACTTTTCATCCATCCACACAACATTCACTACACATTCAAACGAGGTCACGCCCCTTCACGAGACAGGAACTGTGTACTGTTTAATACCATTGGCGCTGCTTGAAATGCGCTATCTTTAGTATAGAGGATCTTTGACGATAGTGATGGACGGCTCTTGAATAAGAAGAAGACAGGGGGTTGCAGATCATACAGAAAAGTAAAAATGTGAGTGCACATTTGAAGAGGCGTCCCATAGTGGAGATTGGCCAATACAAAGACCTGCTAACAGAGCCAGTTTTGCACTGTGCAAATGTACGATCACTATGACCCTGAATTTATTGCAACTAGGACAGTGGAGCTAACATTAAGAAAAATGTGTTACATTCAGTGTGGGGGCAAATGGTATTATCTGATCTTATTATCCTTTTTTTTTAAGTACTTCTTGAGAATTATGATTCCAATCTGCAATGTAATAAAATGTTATAATTTCAGTGCAATATCTTCTTGTATTTTGCTCTAAAATGCTCCATAATAATGTTCAAAGCTAAACCTATAACTAAAATAAATCCCAGCAAGAGAGAGAAACACTGTTAAAATGAAAGGGAGACAGGGTGGAAGAGTAATTACTAAATGAAGAGATACTGCAGGGATGAGAGCAAAATGAATTAGCAGAAGTTGTGCAATGTTCCTGCAGAGACTCCAGTGTCTCTCACTGAGGACAAAAACTGACAATAAAGGGAAATGTTTTCACTTCACAACGTCTCTTTGGCATTCACTTCCCCTGTTTCTATATGGTGTGACAGTCATACAATTATATTCTAAATTATAGTCATTCAAAATGATCAGTGTTTAGTAACAAAACATGTTGTGATAGATACAGTATTTGTACTAAAAACTGCTGATAGAATGATGAAGTGGAAGACTAGAGCAAAGTGGTGTTGTTGCAAAACTTAAAATTGTAGTCAGAATGAAGGAAATTCATTTAAAGTGACTCCATAACAACTGTCCTTTGAACTTGGAGTCATGCTGCATTGTGGGTAATTCAGGAAGTACAGCACCTACAATAGACTATAGCAGGGACAGTTTAGCCTCTTTAGTAGACTAGTGGCAGGTCCTGAGTGTATTGATTCCAACGGGAGAAGTGAACAAAGATTATTTCGCCCCATAGTCACCAAAGTATATATTGGACCCATTTTTCACAAGCCACAAATCTCCAGAATATTCTGACTAAAATAGCACTTTTCAGACATGAGAAAATTAACTTTGTTTGAGACCGGTTTCTATCTCAGGAACAAACTCTCGCAAGATCTGGCAACACAGATAATCTAACGTCAGCTAACGTTCGTGAACGCCCTAACAAAACTAATGTTCCTGAAGCTAAATATGTCTTTTAGCTGTGTGAATATCTAACGTCAGCAAAAGAACATATTAATAAATTATTTAAATAGAACTTTTCATCCATCCACACAACATTCACTACACATTCAAACGAGGTCACGCCCCTTCACGAGACAGGAACTGTGTACCGTTTAATACCATTGGCGCTGCTTGAAATGCGCTATCTTTAGTATAGAGGATCTTTGACTATAGTGATGGACGGCTCTTGTCACAGAATCGGTTCCGTCAAGTTGATACATTTTGTATCAATCCTTTTGAATCTTTAGAGTTTTGATTCGTGAGCACTGGTACCTACGAACGGGTTTGACAGGCCGACCGGGTACTTACAGGACACTAAAATACGGTATTTCAAAAAGATTTGATCGTTGTCTAGAGACTACAGTCTCTAGACAGCAGAGAGGTGACAGGAAATGAGGGGAGTTTCTCTATGATCACAGCCTTAATTTGATACAAATGACCCCTTCGATGCACATTTTGGGCCTAAATTGAAAAGTGAAGGAATAAAATAAGGAACATCCTGGAACAAAAGAACGTGATTAATTGTCATCTCTCTCTGAAATATTTAATAGCAACTCATCTTGAACTCAGTAGTATATGGATATATCCATCCAATCAAATGTGATTTGGGCAGACTATCTACTTACTTTTTATCTGTTACTTTTGGATGCATCGCACTACTTTTATTCATAATTTCATGCATTCGTGATCGGTTTAAGCTTTAGGGCGTAACATTTTTATATTAATGAACATCCGTTACATTCAAGCCATCGCCAAATGAGCTGATACAAAGCCAACTAAGACTATCAGCTCCACACAACTCTCTCTGTATTTCTCGGTATGGCTATGTTTATAAAATGATGTCATGGAACTTTTGCGCGCAGAAACTCGAGTGAAGATAATTACCTTTTCTGAAGAGTCCAACATGTTTTTTTAATCCTCCGTGTCCTCCTTGGCTACTAGCAACTGCGTGAAGGAGGGGTCGGGGTGGTCCGCGTTCAGGGAAGGCTTGTATCATGCGGATGCTTGGATGTTGTCATTACTTTGAATTCCTCATGGGGGAGACAGACAATACGCACTATAGCTTCAAGAGGCAGGTGGTCAGCTGGTCCCAGGTCTGTTGCCACTTTGTTTAATCTACCGCAGTCATGTCTCCACATGACTCTGTTCAAAGCAGCATGGCTGATGCCAAAGCAGGTGTAACGTTAAACGTTGGGGCATTTTTCAAATAGCACTAGCAGATAACATTTACCGACATATTACCAGCGTACAGTGAAGTACGTACACCAGTAACGTGTGTCTGTTGTGGTACAGTAATGGTAGTCTCGCATTGCCAGACCTACCTCCACAGCGCGGCGGAGGAGGGTCTGGCGAGTCCACACAGCACTCTGGGATGGGAGAAAACCGTGCTCTGGTTTGTTGGCAATTCTGCAAACCAATCGCAATCGTCTTGGGCGGCACTAAGCGCTGTACGGAGCCTCTGCAAAATAGCCTCGGGATGGAACTTGCTTTGGTGAAATGCGGACGTTCGAAAGTTGTTTTAGTCATGCAACAGAAAACTCAGATTGGACAGATAGTCTTGATAGCTGTCTCAATTTACCCTGCAGAGATCTACTCAAAAGGTTTCTGGCGTAACCAAGCCAACGATGTGCATTTAACTAGTCATGCTCATTTGTGAATCCTGGTGAGGAGGGACAGAAAAGTAGAAAGTAAAAGTTGCACACTGCTTTTTTTTCATGTGGACATGACTGATATAATGTTTCAACCACAGATGGGTCTTCCTCAGATCAAAGTGAAGTAGTTAAGTAACAAGCAATACATGATGAAACATCACAGCATTATCTCCTAATTAGCCTAAATGATTCATTAGATATAAGACATTTTCAGAAATATAAGGGACTTCTCTAATCGTATTGTCTTAATGTGCTTAAGTACTTAAATATGTCCTTAATGTATGTACTTAAGTACTTAAATACTTAAGTACAAAAAATGTTGAATACTTTAGTACTTCCACTTAAGTGTGGAAGCACTTCAACTTCTACTCAAGTCACTTTTTTGATAGATCACTTGTACTTTTACTCAAGTCTGGGGCTCTAGTACTTTATACATGTCTGTGTACAAGTCTACTGCTTATAGTAGCATACTCATACACTCATTGAGGACTTTGTGAGGTTCGAGCCTGTCCTATGTTGTAGTCCCTCATTCTTAGTCCCAGGGTGTAAGAACAGGAAGTCATAATTTACTTTTAGTATCCTTTTTTCTCTTCAATGTGGGCAAAAGGTGTCTTGACAGGTTCCTGAGCCATGCTAAGCTGACACAGTCACAATTTAAGCAGACATAAACCCGGCCCTAGTCTTGCTGTGCGATGGAGGATATTTTAGCACTTCAGCTGACTAGTAGACATTTCACTTCTCAGATGTGATTGCTGCATTTGATGGGCCTTGTACAAATCCTTGTATGGCACGAATAATGTCTGACTTAAGCCCTGCACAAAATTCTGACCTGACATTCCCTTATATTATTCCTTATACAAATGATTGAATAACTATGAGCTATCACTATTCCTCACAAGGGATAACATTCATGTCTGAAATAACAGAAGGATAGACTAAGCCAACAGTTAATATTCCATCCATCCATTATCCTATTCAGGGTCGCGGGGGATTGGAGCCTATCCCAGCTGACATTTGACAAGTCGCCAGTTCATCACAGGGCTGTGGGTAGAAGCCGTAGAACCCGGAGAAAACCCCTGCTAACATGGCGAGAACATGCAAACTCCACACAGAAGGACCCAAACCAGCAGACGTCTTTATAATAATGAGATGGAACAGGATTTTAATCCACATATCTGTCTAATTGTCTCTCTGACTATATCTCCAGCATAAGCATTAGGGTTGGGAGCCCTTAATGAAGAATTCCTGTACTTCCTCTATTCTCCTCCCATTGTGCCCTAATTTCTTTTCAGCAGGCTCATCATTCCTTTTCCCTAATTCCCTCTTCCACATTCTTTCAACCCTCTCCCTCTGTAATTTCCTCCCATCCAAAGGTTTTCTCTTTAACGCTCACTCCCTCTACCTGTGCTCCATTTTCTCTCTCCCATCCTCTTACCTCTTTTCTTTGTTTCATTCCCTCCCTCTACACACTGCACTGCATTCTAAACATGCATGTTGTTATTACTCTGTCCTTCATAACATAACGCTGTAAACAGGTGTGGTGTGAGGAAAGAACAGTTCAGTAAAGTTTATCCTTGTTAATTAATCCTAAAACAATGTCTGTTCAGATGGATTTGGTGACAGCAAGTACATTTTCAAAAGAAAAATCTTGTATTCACATAATTGAAATTAGAAGCTGCAAGGTGAATTGTCCAGTGGGCCAGGAATTAATTAGAAGAGAAAATGATTGATTCAGCTGCAATGCAAAACAAACCAACTTGGTTACTGTAAAATATTAGCTTGCAGTCTCTAATAACATTTAATACTGTACCATATAACTCTATAACATTATAAAACAGTTGGAACCAATCTGAATCTGTATAAGCAAACCAAATCTGATGTGAAAAAAGAAACATGACCAGAGATAAACTAAACCTAATCCAAGGACCTGAACAGACCCAAATAGAGAGAACCCCAACACTGGCAGCATGATGCGGTGCGCAACAGTTTTGTTGTCATTACTTAGAATTCCTCATGGTGGCAGCAGAAACTACGCACTTTAGCTTTAACGTCTCAACAAACAATGATGGGTACTAGCGTATGACTAATCAACAATCAAGCTGCAGCTTTTTATCTTCTGCATTTACTGTAACCTGGCACTAGTGCAGTGGCCATTCAAAGCGTACGGCTCATCAAATCAACTTTTCACTCTACCCTGCGCTTCCTTGGGTTCTTAGCAATACACCTCCTATGACATAGTTATGTCACACATCCAAGTTGTGGCTACTAACGGTCAGAAACACCGGTAAAATACACTCTGCTTCACAGGAAGAAAAAAAATTTCTTCATTAGGCAGGGTAGGCAACTGCTAGCAGCTGTAGATTTTTTATATTTAGATTTAAAAAAAAAAATTGAATATGTTAATATTTTAATTCACTGTACCCCGACATTCTAACATTACCTAATTTAGATTAGTTGGCACATGATTCGACGATCAGTCAACGATAGGCAAGACTTGCTGATTCTAATTTGACTATGTGAATTCTTAGTCGGGGACAGACTTAGTGCTTACTGACAACGTTATCTTCAGCTTAGTCTATATCAACAACGTTTAATTCCCGGGATTTTTCCAGCCAGGTCTCATGGCAGTTCGTTATATAGTTACGTTATGTAATCTATTAAGTCGTGGACAGGACACGTGAGTGGCGTTTTTTTCGTGTGGCGATTACAAAATTGAAAGCAATGCATTTTAATGGGAAGCATATTTCGTGATCCCAGAACGCTGACGGTAGCGAGTAGTATTGATAAGGCGAAAGGCCGCGCAAGGAGGTTGGTTGGGTCAGAAAACACAGGACTTTCACCCGGGAGACCGGGGATCGCGTCCCGCGTCCCGCAGTTCCTTTGTCGGCGTGTCCCGCGCGTGACGGTTACTTTCCCCGTTCTTCATTTTTCCTAACCATAACCGTCCCGTTATTGTGGCGTTTTATTTCCCCGTTGTGGCGATTCATTTCCCCGTTGTTGTGTGCCCCTGCGCCCGTTGTTGCGTCCCGCGAGTAGGCGGCCCCGTTCCGTTGTTGTGGCCGGCGTGCGGCGCCTCATTTCCCCGTTGTTGCGTCCCCCAGAGCAGGTTCGAAAAGCGTGACCTGTACACGTTCAAAAGTCGTTGCATGTACACGAAAAAAAACGTCAAAATTGTAACCTGTACACGAATTAATAAATCAAAATAACGTAACTATATAACGACCTGGCGTGAGACCGGGTTGGATTGTTCAGGTGCCGCTGGACCCTCATTTTGGCCGGATGTCCATCACCTTCTGCTTTCTTTGTGTTGGCATTTTAAACTCCGGTCGATTTATGAGTACTATGGTTAACTGCTCCTCAGATCTCTGCAAGGTAAATCGAGACAGCTAGCTGGACTATCTGTCCAATCTGAGTTTTCTGTTGCACGACTAAAACAACTTTTGAACGTAAACATGTTCCACCAAAACAAGTTCCTTCCCGAGGCTATTTTGCAGAGGCACCATTGCTCCTTCTGGCAATTGTGATTGGTTTAAAGAAATGCCAATAAGCCAGAGTACATGTTTCTCCCATCCCGGAATGCTGCGTGGACTAGCCAGGCCCTTCTTTGCAGCGCTGTGGAGGAAGGACTGACAATGCAAGACTATCTTCAGCTAAGCGCAATTTACTGCAGAGCGGCGCCGTAAAGGAGATCACATTTAACTAGCAGTGGGAAGAGGGAACAGCAAACGCTATGTTTGTTCACAGTACTGTTTTTTTGGGTTGATGAGACGATGTATGGCAGCATCAGTCTGAAAGAAAACTAAAACTAAAACAAGGTAAAGTTTTAACATTACAGGAATAAAATCATGGCTTTAAGATGCATTCCCCGCCACCAAGTGGAGTGGAGTATCTACGCTCTCATTATGGGCTCTCTGCGTCAGGTGCAACACCTAGAGGTAAAATGTGGTATTCCCGTTAGTCCGTTGTTTGGATTAATATCAAACCATTTTAATTAGTGATGGCCAAATGAAGCTTCATAAACCATTTTCTTTATATTATGAGCCCACTAGATGGCACTCTCTGTTCAACAAAGGGTTGAAAGCACACTAAAATGCCAACCCTTGATAGCCTGGTCCTACCAGACGTACATTTCATTTGTACAGAGAGTCTAGCCACTCTCCATTGACAAGTGTTAACTTCCTTGAAGGCGGGTACTCTGTTGAAGTTCGAAACTATTGGCTCTGCCCAGATCCACTCTAAATCTGCCATAACCAATCGCTAACGTTTGGTCGTGACGTCGCCTGAGCATCGCTAGCTTTCGCCGCCTGAGCATCGCTAGCTTTCGCCTTAGCAACTCCTTCACCACTAACTGCTGGAAAATCAAACTTTTCCCGAACCCTGTGAGGAGGAGGGCCACAACATCATGGCCACCAACACAACTCAGCAAAGATTGTTCTTGCTCAGGCTTTAGCTTCTGGATATTCGGCAGCGTTGCCACAACAGACAAAATGGCTTCGCTCGCATCTTTCTCCGCCGCCATTATAGAACTACAACTTAAACTAGCGCACAACCTCAACATCATCGTTCTCAGCCACTCCCTCTGTTCACTGATTGGACCGGTAAAGATTGGCCAGAGTAAACCTACGAATATACCGCAAACCCAGACGGAGTACCAAAGGAAAATTAAAACTGAGCGGAAGTACGTAGGAGGGTTAGGGTTAGGGTTAGGGCAGAGGGCAGAGCCAAGCTAATTCCTTGAGCCTTTTTCTTTAAACCAAAAGCACCTTCTAGTGGTCTCAGAGAAAATAAAGAAAACTGTTCACAACGCTTCATGAGGCTTCAGTTGGACATCACTAATATTATTATTGTCACAGCGATGGCATCTTTTCTCGTCATGGGAAAAAGGGTCATTGGTGAACATATTTCATTATTATTGTTAACGAAATTAACACTGATGCAGAGATATTAATTTCCAAAGAGGCGTATTAGTCACTTGACATAACCACCGCTGCTATAAAGTAATTGCTGCTTTAAAAGAATTACAGAAAAACTACTGGTCCAATTTTCAGGTCCAAATCACAGGGTCGCCTAATTATTTGTGTGCTTTTGTTTTTATCTTTATTGTGCAGTTAGTTTGTAGACCTACAACTACTGGCCAGATTATCATGAAACTCTGTAAATCAAATATCAAAGTCTAACTGGCAGATTGCCACAAAATGAAGTGACGTCCATAGTCCTCAGCTGATGAAAGCTCTGTGTTTTAGATGTTTCATGGTGATTAATTCCTCTGGCCATACTGCCAAATCTGTACATACTACTATTATAATATTATAAACAAATTTCTCTCCATTAATTTTGACATTTAAAGACATAATAATCAGAGGAAAAGCCCTACTTATGTAGAACTCTTTTATAGAACTACTTTAATTTAATGCTACCATGTGGGCCAACATTTCATTTGGACAAAAGAAATATATAAAAATCTATGCAGCTCCTTTCTGATGGGCTTAAGCCTCAAGCAACAGTGTTTGAGGCCTAAGGGCAGTAGTGTGAAATTTAGGTCTCATGACTCAATACAAAGAAATAGTTGTAGAACTAAAAAGAAAACTTCCTGATCATCACACATTTAAAAAATACTCTTTATATTATTACAATTACATAAACCGTATATTATATTTAAGCCAACTCCAAGCATTCGACCCCTACCTCACCCCACCTGGCCACTATGGACTCCTGGAACAGTGTGGGAAATTGATATTGGATTTAAGCATTACAATGCATTAGTTCATTAAATATCTCGAAGTACATACATCAGAAGATGATAATCTAGGTCAGCAAGATCTTGACGTTTGTCAAACCAGATTGTTATTTGATGGCGTATGACCTGGAATGACCAAAACACAAACTGATCACATGGGTAATAGGAGAAAATCACTACTACATCTTAAATAGGGAGAAGTACTACAATTAATGAGGTGGTCAAGTTGTAAATAATTAAAGTTTCTTTAGAAACATAATTAGCTGCTATTGTTATAAGTATAAGTCATAAGTTAAAGACCTTCACAACATGGCTGCCACAGTGTGGTATGCTACTTGTATTTACCTCATACTGCTGCTACCTTCTCCTCTATCCTCCACCATAACAACTTACCCTACTCCTCCACTTTTGCTTTGTCCTCAGTCACAGTCAAAGTCTCCCAGTCATCCCTCCTCTCCTCTGTATGTAGATCTCATTTATTCATATTTTAATTTCCTTTTCTTCAGTTTTATGGCATCTATGATCTATGGTATCAGAATCAATTGCATAATTTGGGCTGTCAGTCAGAATCAGAGTTTTTAAACATTTATATACAATAATGAAATCAGATAAAATTCATAAAAGATCACCACAATAAGATTTCTTTCCAAGAAGCTGCCCTACACTTAAATGAAAATGACCACCAAAAGCTCACAGGGAAAATTTTGTTTTTTCTGACCTACTTTTGCATTCCTTTGCAATAGATTTTGAGCTACTGTACCTTGCAATACCTTATGCATTCCCTCTGATCCATGGATGGCTGAGTTCTAACGTGCATACAGCATGGATACATTATGATATGGCATACTATTATGTATTATGTTTGATTTATAATTGAGTGCAAGTATGCACACTTTCAGCTGTGGCTCAGCTGCAAGTTTATATCATTACAGCTAATTTTAGATAACTAGTCTTCGCTAGTTACTATTTTTGTTAACATAGCTATATTGCACTGGCTGCTGCCTTTGCTGTGATTGTGACAGAATGTAGCTGTGATAATGACTGTAGCCATGGCTTGAGTTGCTGCTATAATTAACGGCAGTGACACATAATTTTTAATGGGTGGTGAAACTATTCCTGAACTCCTGTAGTGTATATTGGAAACACAACTGTCATATCATTAAACTGGTCAGGTTAAAGAATCACTGGTTTACACTCACATTTCGATCTGAATCTATATGTACCAATGGCATTCATTTGCAGAATAAACCACAGTTACTCATCCCCTATATATGTATCTACTCTTTAGAAGGAACCCTTCAACTAAGTTATGCCATCCATTTCCCTTCAGCCCTCTCCCACTCACCTTTTAAACAATATTTCCTTTCTCCCTTCTTCTGTCCCTGCTTCTTGTTTTGTTTACCCCTTCCCTATCCATCCCACCCTAAGTCTTCTCCTTCCATCTCATCTTGTACCTATATTTTTATACTGGCACAGCAACAGGTTCTTGAACGTCTTTTTGAATGTGGCATTGCACAGTGCGTAACAAGCTGGGTTGATAGTAGAGTTGACATAACACAGCCAGTAGCCAATAGCCCACACAGTGTCAGGGACACAAGACTGGCAGAAGGTTGAGATCAACACCATGACGTTATACGGTGTCCATGTGATGATGAAAGCCAGCAGGATGGCAAAGATAGTCTTGGTCACCTATAGAGAATGGGAAGAATAGAGAGAAGAAGAGTTAACTGAGCAAAAGAATAAGAGCGCTGATGATCTTCTCTACTTTCCAGGTAGCAATTTGTTTTGTTTATTTAATTTCTCTGTGATATGAAAATCAATTTGCTGAGAAATAAAACTAGTTTGAGATAATCTATGAGACATAACATTGTTTCTGTTGTTTTGTAGCATGGTGTATCTGGTACCTTCTTTCCATCCTCAACAGGTAGTTTTGAGCTTTAGTGATAATCCTAGTCTTTTTCTTGCCATGCCTTGTGTAAATATTCTTTTGGCAGGGTAGGGCATCGCCTGTTATGTGTTTAGTTGAACAAACCACTCTTTACAGAGCCTTGCGGTCCTGTTGGTGGTTTCCATACCAGACAGTGATGGTCCCCGTCAGGACGCTCTCAATGATGCATGAGTAAAATTGCTCAGTATTAGAGGGGATAATCAGAATTTCAGAAATTCTACCTACTCTTCAACGAATCGATTGGTCCATGGGGGAAAAAACACCTGCACGTTTTCTCTATATCAACTAAATCGTCCAGAGTGCACTCTACTTGGTAGCGTTGTGTACATCAAAACGTTTTTTTTACTGAGGCCACTATACGTTTTTATTGCTTTAAAATGGGAGCGCCATTTAATTACAGCATGCTACAAACACCAGCAGCGTGACGAGGCGCTAACCGTCTTTTCTGCGCTGTGAGTTTTTTTGTTTCTTTCTGGTCGCAAAGAGCTCAAGAATGTTCAACTTTGGGTAAAAAGCTGAGCTTGTCACATTGCCCGTCACGTCCTACATGTTCAAGTGCTGAACATCAGTAAGGGAGGAGAAATTATTATTGCTGGACCATATACATCTGTCCTCTCTACCTACATATTTCAGCTTTCACTTCATCCAGAGCAAGTACCTTGTGCCGACCCATATGGTGCCACCAACATT
Organism: Perca flavescens; assembly: GCF_004354835.1. Taxonomy (NCBI): domain Eukaryota; kingdom Metazoa; phylum Chordata; class Actinopteri; order Perciformes; family Percidae; genus Perca; species Perca flavescens. Next base: position 14,508,684 of record NC_041354.1, read on the forward strand.
ATTATTTACGCGGGTATGCCGTATCAAAGCAAACAGCAGTGTTGTGCCTGAGCGCGTTCATTGAACGATAGTTCATGAACTCGTTCATATTTTGGGCGAATGTGAACTGAACGTACTGTATTACTGCCTGATGAACGTTACTGTGAACTCGTTCATTCTGGTGTCTGTGAACGGTACGCTCTCTCAGTTTAACTTGGTTCAATAGGGTGCCAGGTTTCTATACAGCCTTCCAGACGAAAACCCGGCTAAAACACACCGTAAACAGGCCTTAATATGTAGCGGAAAAAACACCCAATCTGGCAACACCAGCCACCAGTGTTGCACCGCCGCATGCGTCATCAAAGCAAAAAGCAGCATGTAGCAAGGAAGCAGCAATGAGGCGTCGTATGATCATTTAAATTAGTTTTATGACAAGGTCGGTGAGGATGGGAAAAATCTTACATTTCTGTGCAAACTTTGCCCGCCGGCTTTCAAAAAGAAAATCCGCACTTCAGTCACATCCACAGCAAACCTGAAACGGCACATTGAACTGAAGCAACATATGGAAAAAAAAGAAATATGAACTAGTTCATTTTTGGAACTGTGAACTTAGTTCAAAATTTCCAAGTATGAACTATGAACTGAACTAGTTCATTTTAAAATTTGTGAACTGAACTTTGAACTAGTTCACGTAGAAAGTGAACTTTCCCAACACTGGCAACCAGTTTCAACAAAGTAGTCTCAGTTGAAAAAAATGCTAATCCTCCAAAGCGCTGTAGTCTGGATGTTTTCAGAAGAGCGCCTGTCTGGCATCAACACAAATATGACGTCAAACACAGCGGATAACGGCGCACACTCTGACGTCGCAAGGCAAAAAACCCGGTTATACTGTCCACACGTCAACACTGTAACCGGCGTTCCTGAAAATGCTCACCCTGGCCGGAGTTTTCAAAAATGTTCGGATACAGTGCCCTGAAACTGCGTTTTCGTGTGGACGGAAGGCCGAACCGCGTAAAAAAAGTCACGGTTAGAAAAATACCCGTGTCCGTGTGGACTAGGCATGAGAATTGACAGAGAGCAGAGCTCTGACACACACTCTGGCACACACACGCAGAGCTGCAGACGATGCAAACTACGTCGGCTCTGCATTTTTGTGGTCACAGTGAGTCACGGAAATGCCGATAAAGTGGTTTCAAGTGTGGTTACAGTTTTTCATAACTTCAAGCAGACAGCGTTTGCTGTGATATGATATTAATGGCGAGCCGAAAGCGGTCGCGGTGCTGTTGACGTTACACTTCCTCGGAGCCGAGCAGGCACAGCAGTGGTTTCTGTACCCTGGTGACTGACTGATAGGCTGAGCTTGTAAGGCAAGGCAACTTTATTTCTACAGAACCTTTTGGTTGTGCCCCTAAAATTTTCCGTTGGGGGCCACTGTGCTCCTAATGAAAAAAGTTAGTCTGGAGCCCTGCTGCCACCTTTCGCGCACATCCCGCAGTTACAGGATGTAAGCAGTAGGGCCAAGTTCATCGATGTAAGCCTGCAAAAGCAATGGATACATTTTAAATAAGGAAAAATGCATATTTTGATTATTAGGCTACAATGTGTCATTTTTGGTTGGTGGTGTGCCGCGGGATTTTTTTAATGTAAAAACTGTGCCGTGGCTCAAAAAAGGTTGAAAACCACTGTTCTAAGCTAACAAGCCACCACCTTCTATTAGCATTCCATTGACTCCCATTCATTTTGGCGTCACTTTGACAGCGAATAACTTTACATCTGAAGCATTTAAAGACTCTATTTGTCCATTGTTTATTTCTAAAGAAACACAACAATGTATAAAAGGCTCCATTACCTTGTATCTCAGGTTATGGCCATAGCAGACGTTTTGTAAAAATAGGCTAACGATAGTAGAGATATTATCGTATAGTCAGGAGAAGCTTGCAAGAAGTTTGAAACTTTCATTAGCTGTTTAAGTTTAATTATTAATGTTAACTAGCATTTTAGTTAACAATAGTTAACAATTTAGTTAGCAATAATTACCTTGCCTATGTTATCTCCTTAAATATACCTATGCTCTCCGTCTCTGCAAGATTCGGAATGATTGAGATTTCTCTCGGCACAGCTACCATAAGACTTACAACTTTTAGACAGGTTGCTCACGTCACATCTACGTCGTAAAGTTCAGTTTGAGGCTGCGCAGTAACATTCAGCCATCACCGGAAAAATGACTGGTCTCAGTCGAAGTATATGGCGTCGATGACCATTCATTTTACTGTCTATGGTCATTTAGTGCAGACTGTAGGGTGGCCTATGATTGGCTTGACCATTTCGTGACCTCACAGGTCACTGGGGGGATGTGCCATAGTTTGTTTACATACTTTGGCTGCTTCTCCCAAACGCAAGTAGTGATTCCGCTCTATAACCGTTTTTGAAATGTGTTTAGAAGTGATCCAGTGTGTTTATTCCCCTTGTGGGACCACAATGTTCTCTTCCAAAAGTGCTGACTACCTAGATAAGAGCCACTCCTCTGAGTTTTGCTCAGCGAACCCCCTGATATTTTGAAATTCAAGTATGTTCTGTGGTGATTTTGAAGACTGACGGACCAAAATCAGGAAAAAAAGTTGTTTAAGATGCACGCTTTGTCACTTCAAAAGCTCAGAGGAACATTTCCAAATGCCATCTGTCATTTTGAACACTAATGAAGTGAAGTGACTGCAGCTCAACAGCAACTCATCAACAGCTGCTCCGTACCCCATTGACAGGCAGGTAAACTGGGTAGTCCCACCTGTAAAGCAGCAGCATACCGTATGTTGCCATGCAAAACCAATAGTTTTAGCTTTGCTTGTTGTTATGATAAATTATACTGCTCTTTTCTGTGTCTGGATGATCAGTGAAGATGTAACCTGCATCATGATACAGTTTGCTTGTATCACCTACTCTTCAGACCGTGCTTTTTCACACATTTAGGGACACTGAAAAGGGATGAAGCTGATTAATTTGTAATTACGATGTGCAATTGAGCAAACCAATAATTAAACCCATTGCAATGCAAATTATATATATTTCATCGTTACAATAATCTAAGGGTAAACAACTTAATTATACTCATTTGTAGAGGGAGAACACTCTTTGTGTTCTCCCACAACCAATCGAACAAAGAGCCGTTGATGTAATGTACACCTATATGTCAGCACAACATGTATTGTTTACTCATTTATGTCTCATGCCTGTTATAGATTATATTAATGCAGTTTTAAATAAACATACTTTCTTTTCTCTGGCAGCCATCTGTCTTTTCCTTTTCACTTGGCTTCTAGCAATGCTTGCAAACTTTCTTGCCACAGTCCTAGGACGGCTGATTGGGATTGAATGCCTCTCGGCTCCCTCTACGGGGGGGACAATCTCTAAAGCGGTGATGCATTCATCCCCGGCCTGCTTCGTTACAATCTTTATCTTGGACCACCTCGAGTTGGAGGTGATCTTGGATACTGCAGGATTGGCTGTTGATGTGGCCTCTGGGTTGGGATTTGTTGCAGCCTGTAACAAAACCAAGACAGTTTTGTTAGAAACTTTTATGTCCAGTAAGGATGGATGAAGGTGTTTGAAGTCATTATGTACCACAAGAAAAGTGCAAGAATGGTAATCCAGAAAGAGTAGCAAAACATCTGGATTTGTATCAGTTGCTTAATTACATTTTCTGAAACAGTGGTGCAGTTTTCAATACACTAAGGGGGTTTTCACGCCTGCCTTATTTAGTTCGGTTGAGTAGCACTAGAGTTTATTGTCCCACTAGAGCACTGCGCTCCCAGAATGCAGAGTTACTTGTGGTTCCTAGAATCTCTCAAAGTAGAATGGGAGCCAGAGCCTTCAGCTATCTGGCTCCTCTCCTGTGGAACCAGCTCCCAGTCTGGGTACCACATTTAAGAGTAAACTTAAAACTCTCCTCTTTGATAAAGCTTATAGCTAGGGAGTGAGGAGTTGCAGCGTTCACCTAGACCAGCAGGGGAGGGTGTATATCTTCAGACACAGCACTCCTTCTCTTCTCTGCTTCTTTTCATAGTAATCAGATTCATCTACCAACCCTTATTGAACTGGCTCAGGTTTGCCTAGCACCAGCTCTTAATTATGCTGTTATAGTTTTAGACTGCCGGGGGACTTCCTTTGGCACACTGAGCTCCTCTCTAAACTCTCTTTGCATCTGTGTGCAAACATGTCCTAGAAATGCTTGTTACTAACTTATCGGGGGAGCTTATTTCCTGAGTCCTTGTTTTTTCGCCCAGAAGTTTAGGTGGCACCTATATCATGGTTGCAGCTGTCGAATTCCACAGGACAGATGAAGACATGAAAGGGAAGAGAGAGGGGGAATGACACTTGCTGCTGCGACATGGAGTAAACCTCTATATATGTATAGATGCCTGCTGTACCAAATGAGCTAACCCGGCCACACAACAAGTACTATTTCTAGTCATAGTTCCATTATCTTTACTATCTATTTTAAGATGATCATTTTGCATTATTATTTGTAATGGTCAAATAGCAAGTGCAGAATAACAACACTGTAGGATCAAATTAGGCCACATTATTTACTTTAAGTTTCAATTAAGTCACATAAAGCTGAAGTGCAACTTCACATTTTAGATGTTGAGTCTTTTTTATGGTGTAACAATAACATTCTGGGCTGCCAATGGTGCAGAATGTAACAAATACTGTAACAAGCAACACGTGTCACTAAAAGAAATGGCATGTTCCCATTCTTGAACTTATTACTTGTCCTGAAGAATCCATAGTACTAAGTTCTCGCCGACATTGTGTCTGTGGCTAAAATTAAAATGATCAATGCCTCTGTGTGTGCGTGATGGGCAGAGGCATATGACCCAGCCAAGCATATAACAGGCGATCAATGTCAAGCCCATTCTAGTTGGATGTTTTCTGATCAAGCAAGCTTCATCAATGGTATTATTTTGAAGGCGGAAATTACTATAGAAAAAAAACATATTGCTGGACCAACTGACCAATGGCCAAGTCAGAGTGCAAATACCAACGAGTCCAAGACAATTCTGAGAAAAACATTTCAGTCCGAGACCGGACTCAGGTACTACAGCAGTGCTCAAACAACACATTCACGAACCCAGGGACATATTTATTCATCTATCAGAATGTCCCTCTCTATCTGGTCACAGCATTTCATCAGATAATTGGCCTTTAAATGCACGAATATTTTGGAATGGTGCAACCCTCCCATACATGTGTCTGATGTGATGTTGTAAAAGCACCATATTGTTCATGTCCTCCTGTCTCTTTGTCTATGTCCATGTCCCCTCCAAACTAACACATGCAGTCTACTTTAACATCTTCCATCTGTTATGAGAGGTTTACTTATGTAAAACGTAGTTTTAGCCTCTGTGGTTTAGACCTGTTTGAGATATGATTAGGTGGCACCTAAATCATGGTTGCAGCTGTCGCCGTGGTCCTGCTCCGTGCCCTACTATGCCCTGCTACATAAGTTGTTTAAATCCCAAAGACAATTTACTTTTAAGCTATGTGTTGGAAATAATGCCTTAAATGGAAAAAAGAAAGTTGTCCAACTTTTGAACACCAACCTCAGATATCACCTCGTTGTTGGCGTTGTCCTTTGGTTCTGTGTGGGGAATAAAAGCTGTGGACGAATCGTTGGAGCTCTCTTTTTCCTAGATAGATAGATAGATAGATAGATAGATAGATAGATAGATAGATATGTTAACTATGAAGCTTCAGATTAGATACAGCTACCACACAATAAATTGCCCATGGACATTGAAGCTATGAATCTGTCACACTGCTTAACATCTGGAAGGCGTACAAAAGCCGAGATGTTAATTGTGTACGAGTAAGTACCTGTGTGAGTCCTGGACTGGGCTGTGATAGAGGCTGTGGCTGAACAGGTTTTGATTCCTCCACTCTGCCATTTTTCACAGCCTCCAGCGCAGTGGTAGTTGAGTCTAGACTGACTTTGGGCGTAGAGCGGGGACTGGCCTGAGGACTGGTCTCATTGTTGTTGTTCTGCTTTAACAGATGACTCTTCATCAAGCTGGGAGTTCTGGAAAAGAGTTAGAATTGCATTTTCTCACAAAGTATAAATCATTAGAACATCTCTGCATAATCAAATGTTCACATTTTAAAAATCCACAAATGGACATGAATCATTAATTGTGAAGATATTATGGTAATTCATTTTGCAGCAAATTGGGTACATGATTAATCAATGTTAATAGCCTGGTTGACATGCATCTGGTGCCAATTTGTGATTTATTGACCCACTTGTTAACTCTTTTGGTTGAACACAGAAATATATTTTTTTGGAAGTTGTAAAGTTTAAGCTACAGTAAAAGCAGATATAATTATTTGGATAATAATAGATTCAAACTGCAAAAGATATACAAAATGTGGAAAAAAATTCATGTCACCTGTACATTCAAACCATTTACAAGGAGAGTGATGATTGAATCTGAATTCAAACAACTCTACACATCGCCAAATATAGTGATCAACATACTGTAGACCTAGAATCACACAGTATACACACATTTAGCCATATGTTTGGTAAGCTGTGTTTGTTTGGAATATACAGGGCATTTAGATGGACAGCAGAGAAGTATAATATGTGTGGTATTTGAGTGGTTCAAAACGTTTGGAATCCGGGCTGAAACGATTCCTATAGTAATTTGATTACTAAAAATCACTGATGCAAATTTCTTGGGATCAAAGCTTTGTATAATCCATTTAACTATGTAGTCACAGTCCACTGTGTTTTCGCACGGATGATTATTACTGTCACACAGTGTGCTTACAGTGTTGTGTGTACAGGTGACATGGTGAATGCATGGCAGGGGTGAGGAAGACACAGGTCAGAGAAAGTTTGGGTTCATTTCAAGCTGAAATTAAATGAAAACTCGGCCCGTTGTGTAAAACTGAACTACCTTACCAGAAAAGCCCTGCATCAATGCATCAGCATCTAAGCAGAAAGCATCCAATCTAGCATTACCACCTAGTCGACAGGGCGGTCCGGGCACATGGTAACTTCAACATTTAACGGAAAATTAATATGATTGCTAGTTGTAATGAAAACCTCAACCGCCAACTTGGCGGATGAGGGAGCTCACACACACTGCTGGGACACAGAGCTGATTAGCGGATTGGGTTAGTTGTTCATTTTAAGAATATTCGACCACTAAAATAATTGATACATGCAGCTCAGCACAGTTGTTGTTCCCTGTTAGTGGAGACAATAAACCTTTTACAACCATCTTCAGTATAAAGATTTCATCATTCAAGACATCATTTAATTTTAATGTCAACCAAGATAAACTGTTAACAGAGAGATTACATGGAAAATGGAAGCTAAAACAGATCTATGTCAATGTCACTCAGTCACCATGGTCTTCACCTTGAATGATGCCATCTTTCTGTCCTCGATATCCATAGCAACAAATTCATGTGACTGACGTCAGGTTTGGCTCACCATATGTCTCTTACTCACCTCATCCGAGACTGTTAGTACCATAACTGTGTTTGGGTCTCCACAATAACCAATCCGTCAATTTGTTGCAGTTGCCTTGTCCCTAAAGATTGTACATGGTTTCTTTGCTGTATATTTTCCTAGTAAAAACAGACAACTCCACTGTGTACCACATAAATCACCAGAGGGGAACCAGATCCCTTTAGCTGTCTCCAGGTAGCCAGGAAGCTCTTGTTGTGGGCCTTTACCATCTGGGGTCCATCAGAGTAGTGTATGTTTCAGGGGTGAATAATCGGGCCACAGATCTCCTGTCCAGGATGGGCCCCCTTCCACGCAAATGAAGGCTACATCTGGAGGTTGTAGCTTTACTGTGGTCCCAATTTGGCAGAGCTTGGACTGATATTTGTGAGAGCTGGTTTTCCCCGAGGGCTCAGGGGGCTCCCACAGATGCTCTGTTTCAAGAGTGGCCGAAAGATTTGTTGTATGCTTTTCAACCACTGCTTTTGATTCTCTATCTATTTTATTGGTTTCTACCACTCCTCCAGTTGTCCTACAGTTGACAAATGTGGGTCTTGCTGGTCAGAGAAGATCTCCTTTTACAGGCAGGTGGTCTGATTTGGCACCCCAAACCATTAACTCTACTCCCTCTGTAATTGGACAAAGCTGTCATGCAGACCACAGTTAATGCTTGGGATCCTTCCACACATGCTAACTATAACCGGAAATGGTGGATGTTCTCTAAATGGTGTCAGAGTAAGCAGCTAGACCCAGACACATGCTCTCCCCCGATGATTTAGTGCGTCCTTCAGTTGCTTCTGTGTATGTTGCCATTTCTTGCATTCATAAGGTATTGAGAGGACTTTCAGTTGGGAGACATCCCTTTGTGTCTCAGTTCATTAAAGGTATATAGCAACTGTGGACATGGAGGACTCTAAGAGGAGTAGACTGACAATATTGTGTCCTCTAAGGTTGTTGAGGACTTACTTTACACACACTCAGTACTTGAGATGGTCACAGTCACAGCTGTTTATAGGTTATAGTGAAAAGAGAGCCTTTCTGGCTTTCTTTGTCTTAACAGTGATGGGTGGTCGAAACTATTCCCCCACTGGGTTCTACTGTCCTCTCAGCAGCTTGACAGGGGAGAGATAAAGGGGACTCTTGCAACTGTGACTAGTCATCCAAGAAGGAAGAGTTTGATGATGGTCTTAATGAGGTTGAAAGAGATCAGAAGTCATGACTAGAACTATGGATCTTTGAAGCCAAATGATGACCGCCATCTCTTGTCACTCACAGCATGCTGGATGCTCTTAAAGAGCCAAGCCTTCTAAGGTCAGCCACATGACTTTGTTGATATAAAGTTCCGAGGGTAGGTAGAAGAATGGCATTGATTTAAGGTGAAGTCCGTGGTGATGGTCATGACGATTTATAGTTATAATTATAACTACAAATTCAGAAAAGGTTCTATTTTTTAACTTTGTCATTTGTTTTGTTTTTTCCTTTTATGAAGTTATTTGTAACTTGTATAATGCAATTCATTTGATTCCTTTGATGTTCTTACTTAATTCCCTTCTTCTCCTTCTTCTCTGGTTTGTGTTTGGACACCCTGCTCCTGGAGGCAAGGGAAATGTGGATGTACAGGACTGTCATAATAATGACAGGAAGATAGAATGCTGCTATAGCCGTCCCAAACGTTGCTGCAGGGTTCGAAAGGAACTGTAGAAAGAAAGAAAGAAAGAAAGAAACCCTTCCATGATCTACATAGAATTTCTATGTGCATTTGATATATACAGTGAGTTAACAGTTTTGTAGACACACTTGTACAGGCTAATGTAATCCAATACAACATACCTGAAATCAATCCTGTCTTCGTAAAGTTTTGGTTTAAACTGTTCATCTTTGAGGTTGTAGTTAGAGGTGGTATTGAATTACGCTGTAGTATATTAAAAATGTAATATTTTGCACATCCATAAATACACATTACAGGTATTAGAGTATTAAGGCCCAAATGCACTGAATGCGATAACTGACGCTTCTCAATTGATGCGCTTCAATTGACGTTCCTTAGTTAATGCTCCTCAATTGATGCTCCTATGGTGCATTGCAGGCATCACATTTGAAGTGCCAACACCACAGAACCAGAAGTATCTTAGGTAAGGTCGCTATTTAGGCAAAGGTTTTGTATATTCAAGGAACCCCGAGCAGTGGTCATAAAACTTCCATAATAATCTAGTCTACTATTACCGTTAATTTTGCAGTGACAGCCGAGACCACTAACAACATTGTGCCAAAACAGGCAGGTATGCTATCTATACTTGCTCCTTATTTCACCTTGTCTATGAACATCATCACAATTATTGGACTTTTGAAAGAAACATACATACATACATACATACATTTCTATTTAAGTAGCTTATGACATTACATTAGACAGGAGGACAACTGTTGAGTGCATACCTCCGCACAATAGGTTATACTGCAAATGAACACTGACCTCAGTCAGACAATGAGGCAGAGAGGAGAGACAAAGGAGCAGCAATCAACAGCAAGGCGCCAGTAAATATCAGATGGTCAATCTCCCACCTGTAGGCAGACTCATCCCCCCCGCCTAATTGGACTCATCTCTGGCAGGGATGAGTCTGCCTACAGGTGGGAGATTGACCATCGGGTGACCTGGTGCAGTCAGTAAAACTTGGGAGTTTAACGCTCTGAAGACAGTGGAGATGGTTGTGGATTTCCGGAAGGACGCAGCCCCCATCACCCTGGGTGACTCCACAGTCAACACTGTGGAGTCCTTCCGCTTTCTTGTACTCTATCATCTCCCAGGACTTCAAGTGGGAGGTGAACATCAGCTCTGCTGAAAAGGTATTTGGCTGCAATCTGCCGTCTCTCCAGGACCTGTACGCCTCCAAGGCACTGAAGTGGGCAGGAAAGATTTTAGCCTATCCCTATCACCACGGACACAAACAGTTTGAACCCCTCCCCTCTGGCAGGAGGTTGCTGTCCATCAGGAACAAAACCTCACACCACAAAAACTTCCCCTTTGCAGCCAGCCTAATTTACAAGGCCCCGGACCCCCACTGACTCTTAACCCCCCCTGCCCCCCTCTGTCAAAAGGATCAGTTAAGTTGTATTTACTGTACCTGAATATAACACTCTCCAGGTGGCACTGTTCGCTGTCCAACGATGAACTGCCAGAACAAGATGGCGGGAGCCCACAAGATGAACGACAGGATCCATGCTGCCGCGATCATTAACCCTGCCATCTTTGTTGTCCTCCTTGTCGGATATGTGAGGGGTTTTGTCACGCAGAAATAGCGATCAAAGCTGATGATCAATAAATTCATCACTGAAGCGTTTGAGACAACATAATCTAAAGCTAGCCACAAGTCACACACCACCGGCCCAAGCGGCCAATAGCCAACGATAATGTAGACTGTGTACAAATTCATGCTGAAAGCACCGATTATCAAGTCAGCGCATGCTAATGAAAATAAGAAATAGTTATTGACAGTTTGTAGGTGGCGGTTTACTTTGATGGACAGCATGACTAAAATATTTCCTGTGACAGTCACAAAACTCAGAGATCCTGTAACCAAAGCAATAAAAAACATCTCCAGAGCTTTATATGGACTTCCAGCCCCAACTTCTTCGTCCACAGGAGAACAGAATGTTGAATCATTGGAGGACGTATTGCAGGAAGTGTTGGAGAACAGGTCAGCTGATTGGATGATCGATGACCCTGAAGGAAGAAACAGAGAGAAAAGAAGACACACAAAGGGCTGTACATTATCATCATAGTGGCTGATGACCTGTAATTTAGTTCTAAATTTGAAATAACTGAAAAAGGATTTTCTTATCCAAGAAACATTTCTGCTGGGTTGGTACCAAATCAACCTATAGGAGGAGGTCTAATCTTGTGAGCTGTTGCAGTGATAATAACCCTTAGCTTTACATTTTGAAAACCATAGAGATAATGATAGACTTTGAGTAAGCAGAGGGTGCAAAACTACCTTTTGAAATTTCCACGAAAAAAGGAATGTGAAAAACCTAGAATTTCTTGGCACTCGAATATTTGCTAACCTTAATTAGTAAAGCAATGTGTAGAAATGGTTTAAAGATGGTTCATCAGAGATTATATTTTTTTAAGAAGCTCAAACATCTGGAGTTTGAAAATTTGTTCTCTACTGCCGCCACAGCTCAACTGGGGATGCTTTCTAGCAACACACCCATGTGGTTGTACTGGCCCTCCCCCAACCACTTTGCATTCAACTCACTCACTGTAAGGGGAAGTGAAAAATGCTGAATTTTGCAGATGTGAAATAGTCACTTCTGGCAGAATAATTACAAGAGAGACATTTCATTGACAATGGTTTCTACTCTGTCATGAATGGATATAGTTTAGAGAAGATGGGTGCCTGCATGCTAACTACAGAAAAAAAACACTTTTTGACTTTTTCATGTGGCTGGCACACATGCACTGAGATGTGATCTTGTGCTGCACACACAGCATCATTTTTAGTTTTCCATTAAACTATAAAACAGCCTCATTGTGTCTGTTTCTTTTAACATTCCCTTCTATCATTAAAACTGAAACACCTACGAAAGGTGGCCAACATATTCAGGTCTTGTTATGTAGGAGTATATACTTTTCACCAGGCAATAGGTGCTAATGCCATGACAAATAAATTGCATTTCCCTTGACTGCTTCACAATAAAAGTCCTAAGATCTTCTTCCAATGCAACACTTAATAACACTAATAGCAACAGGAAATGTTGCTGCTCCTTTACATTAAAACAACTCTCTGACAGTTCCAATATGTTTGTAGAACAGTAACCATCGTAATCAGTGATGCTTATATCTGTTAGATGACAGTCATAACAGAAACAGAGTAACCAAACAGCAGATATTTCAACCCGTTCTACTCCCAACTTGTCGAATGCGGCAGCTTGGTTGGTGGCCCTCAGTTTTTGATGCCCATGCACAAGGCATCTGTATGAGATGCGCTGGACTTTCAACTAAAGAGTGAGGAAGTCCACTTAGGATAATAATCAATGTAGAAAATTTTACATGGGGTGGCAAAGGTAGCAAGAGATCTTGGCAGGATGGCAGGGGAAGACAGTACATATGGAAGCCCCATGTGTAAACGCACTGCTATGCCCTACTATGCCCTGCAACACCCTGCTAAGCCCTGAACTGCTACAACTATTATTTATAGTCATAGTTCCATTATCTTTATTGTTACTATAATTGCCACCATTCATCATACTCCATGTGTGTTGGAAACACATACAGGTCATACACATAAACAGTGGGGAGATGCTCCAAGCTGAGCAACACAGACTGGTGTACTGCATGTAGACTCTGGGATGCAGACTCTCTGGCAGATGGTCTTCACTCCAGACTGAGGTATAGTCACCCAGCCATTGTCATCCACTTCTGGCATGTTCCTTGACAACAGGTCTGCATCAATTTTCTGTGGCCTGGGCGATACCGCACATCAAACTCATAACGTCGATACGGCAGCTAGCCAGCGATGCCCTATTGCCCTATTGTCCCATCTTTCCCAGAAAAGCTGTGATTCTTTCAAATAGACTTTGTTCACATCTTGGGCATACTTCTTTCTCTTCTGAGTTGGAGCATATCCCTTTGTGAGTTCAGTCAGTGGTCTAATGATTGCAGAATAGTTCTGAATGAATCGGCGCAATAACCGCAAAACCCTAGGACAGATTGTAACATCTTCAGTTGTGCTGTCAGCATTAACGTCTTATGCTCGGCCCTTAATCGTATCGCGATTAACGTGTTCATTTTTTTTAATCGCATGCCGCCATTTATTAATTTATTTTCACTTCACTCGCAGGGTTTCCCGCAGCACTTATGCTGAAGACAGCAAGACGTGCCTGCCGTCGTCGTAAAAAAAAACATATATATATGAGCGATATCCACCGTGTTACTCATCGTCCTGTTTTCTCCCTTTCATTCCAAAGCACACAGTTGACAACCTGCAGGTGGAGGCGTTGGAGGCGTTGGAGGCGTTGGAGGCGGTGGAGGCGTTGGAGGCGGTGGAGACAGGCTCGGACATACACTCCGCTGTGGACTTGTGTCAGTCCCGCAAACGGTTTCAGGAAAGTGGCTGCATGCGTCCGACAATGCACAGAACATCAACACCGGTACAAGCCTACAGCTGCCCGCGGACACGGAGTGCGGAAAGTGTGTCAGAGTCTTCCGGATGGTGAACTGAGACTCCGTTACCTGCTTGTCGGTCGACGGTTAATGATTATTTTATTTCATTGTGCTTTCTTTTGGAAGGCTGGCTGAAAAAAAGGTAAACAATAGTTAATAATAGATAAAACAATCAGTAAACAGAAGTGACGTGGTGGCTGGCATCTGGTGTGTGCGCTAGTTTTTGTGTGTGTGTGTGTGTGTGTGTGTGTGTGTGTGTGTGTGTGTGTCGGCCCGCCCCCGCGAAGCCACGACATGCAGACAGCACAGGAGCAGAAGAAAGTAGCTTTACCTTCACCAAAATGAAGCCTGAAAAACAGAACTATTTTGGTACAAACATTTACTCGCCATGTGGCAGATTGCCACATAGATATAGATAGATATAATTTATTAATTATATATTATTATTTTAATTGAATATTTAGTGTTTAATAAATAATTCTTAAATGTAGTACAGAGTCCGTCCCCCCTCCGTCCCGTTTCCAAAACTCCCGGGCGGCTCAGTAAACAAGTCGAAAGCCATATGCACATTGTGTAAAGCTGAATTAAAATATCACCAAAGCACGTCAAGCTTGAGCTACCACCTACGAGCTAAGCATACAGTTAACGTGGCTCAGGTTGATGCAGCAGGCTCAGCCAAAGCACTATTTTGGAGAGTCCAAAAAAATTACTACAGCTCTTGCAAAATGGATGGCAACTAACTGCAGACCTGTCAGCATGTTGTAGAAGACTTGGGTCTTAAAGACATACTACGGTTGGCATGTTCTGACCCGTCTTATACATTGCCGTCGAGGGGGACAGTAGTTTCACACATACACAGCCTGTACAGCAACACCCTTGAGTGCAGGTTGATCTTCCTTGACGAAAAACACGTAGGCCTAGTGTTCTGGTGACATCAATGCAATTGTCTTTGCATTGATTCACCAAGCGTTGAACTTCAGCCCTGGGGTCATCTTCAGCCCTGGGGTTAGGACATATGAGAGCTAGGACAGTTATAGTCTGGCTGGTTCCTAACACCTCAGCTGGATACTCCATATCAACTACCACAGAGCCACAGTAACTGTACATACACACCGCCGCCGACTTGAGCTGCAAAGAAGCAGCATTCTTCGATCATGTTCAACACACGATTGAAGAAAAAGCACAAGCAGCCACTGCACGGCCAATACACCAAGACACAAGAAACCTTTTATAAATTACATATATGTGGAAAGAATTGTTATTGTTTGTTGGTCGCAGCAGTGTCTGTTAGCAGTTAGCTCGCTCGTTAGCCGCTGAACCACAGCAGAATGCAGGCAGAGCGAGCAGCCGCCAGCTGTTGATCCGTGCAGGACTTCATCGTGAGCGGACTGTTTAGAGACCATGTGACCGGCAGGTAACGTTAACTGGTCCCTATACGCAAACAACGTCATATCATAAATGATGGGGAGTATGAGCTTTTCCTCCATTTTCACGGAACTAATGTTTTGGTAGGAAAGAAAGTTTACATCGTATTTTTGTCTGGGATCAGCCAGCGCGAAGGATGTCTATATTCCGATTGGTTGCTGGCGTTTGCCGCTCCTTGCCGCTGCTTGCCGCTGCTTGCCGCTGCTTGCCGCTGCTTGCCGCTGAACCACGTCATAGCTCATTACCATAAAGGTAACCAAAGTTCAACTTTCTGATTGACGCTCTGGACGCTCAAAACACCCAAAACTCGACGCTGACAGATTTGACGCTCCTTGCAGCTGAGAGAAGCCAGCTTCCATTGAAAATGAATGACTTCCGGTATCTTTAGAAGCTCAAGTCGGTGGCGGTGTGTACGTACAGTAAGGGTAGCCTTCTCCAGACTCACTTAATCTCCACAGGGAAAGACCAGATACTGGCTGAATGGGGATATCAGACAAGTACAATGATTGTCACCTGAGAGCCACTATCTAATAAATCAGTGCAGGTTGTCCATTAACCTTTAGCGGCACCAGGCTAGGCGGCCCAACTAACCTATCAGGAATATGTACACTCTCAGGCGTGTCAGCTGTACTTTTCTTAACAGAAAAGTTAACTGCATTAGCGGTGGCCTCACTTGATGGCTGGTTGTTCTTGGAGAGCTTCAGAGCCTGGAAAAGTCTCTTGATAACTTCAGCTTGGTTTTCTGGGCTTTGGCACTTCCTTGCCAAATGCCCACTCCTACCACATCGATAAAAGAAGTATTCCTCCGATACTTTGAATGATGGTTTTGGGGAGCTGGCTACTGGTTTTGAGGTATTCACAGCTGAAACAGCAGCTTGATGCAGTAAACAAAATGCAAAATACAACTCTTCTCTTGACTCTGCTGTCACAAAAGCATGCTCAAGGGACTCTAAACAGTCTTCGGGGCTCACATCAGGATCACTGGCTCGTGCTGCTTTTACAATGTCAAGCGCCGGGCCTTTAAGACTTTCCATCAGTCTCCGCCTCTTCTCTTTGCGAGAGCAGTCACTCTCTTCCACCATGAGCCGTGCTTGACCCAATCAATGGTCGAACTGCTCTTCTCCAGCTGGAACCCTGAGAAAGTTCGTAGGCGGCGATTGCTTCCATGCTCACTTGAGGACTTTGATGTCTTGTCAAGTAAATCACTCACAGCTCCATAGAATGGCCTCTGTTGACTTCGCAGCAGCCTCATCTTCAGGAAACAATGTGCGAAGGTCTTCAACACGCGTACCTGGAGCTTGTTGCGATCCGGACATCTGAAATTGTGTACTGGCTCGTGTAGCTTCATCTGCTATAATAACAGATCACATCCCTCCACCATCAATAGAGTAGCCTACTTCCTTGTTTATTGCTGGATTTGCAATGAATTACATGCAGAGGGGAATGAAAACACAAGAGCGCCTGTCTCCACAAAATCATCTGTTTGATGGTTATTTATTTGAGCTTTAGAACATCGCTGTGAAACAATCAGAAAATATATATTTTTTCTCTCATTTACAGCTCCGCAACTCTCTCTCTCTCTTCTCTTGCCGAGCTCGCAGCAACAAGCTTGCTGTACAATAAGGCATTCAAGTACAAAAAGCTGTTCACTAAATATGATGTGTAACCCCCGCCCATTTCTAGCATGTGATGATATTGGTATGCATCGCTTCCAGGTCATATCTGAATTGTAATGACCAGGAATCAACCTGTGTTGATTGGCCTAGTTGAAATGGACCAAAAATGTGTTGAACACGGGTCAGATAACCCTGGTCCCACCCAGGTAACTGGTGTGAAAGAGGTAAAAGTGAGTAATAGCATACAGCACAACTGTACAGCACCATGCCACGGAGAAAAAACTGAAAGCAACTGCTAAAAAATGAATCCAAAAAGATTATTTTTTGATTTAGTGTAACATGACTCAGAAAATACATAATGTGGGAGAATGTGGTTCTCTGACGATGGCTGCAGTTTATACCACTGGATAAGCCCGACTGAAGTTCCTAGACATGAGTCATGTGTTTGTGCAGATGATTTCAACTTTGCTAACTTGCTATAAAATGAGCTTCAGCTTAACCCTCTCACTCAGCAGAGAAGCTGTTTCTTAGAGATTCTAAAGTCATCACATTTAGAGTCCCTTCTCTCCCCGCCACACTGTATTTGAAAGGCTATGGTACAAATCAATGAATTTGTGTGCATTTACAGAGCAAATATGTTCACACTGGACAGTTGGGTTTACTTTAAGCCCCCAGCCTCTGAACTAGGACCAATCAACAGTCTCTTCACCAGCTGACAGGTGCATGTTCTTGCCTACCAGAAAAGTTGCTGCAGACTACACTTCAGAACCCATGGAGTACACCAGCAGCTTCTCAACATGCTCAAAGGGTTTTCATGGAGATTTTTTCCACATCTACTTGTATGTGTTGGCTTATGTCCAAGAAGGTACTGTAGGTAGTTTTATAGTTTAGAACAGAGACAATCCAAGTAGAGTATGCACAATATAAAGGAAAGAAATTCAAGAATAGACAGACAAAAGATTATATGGTGAAAGGGAGGAACATTTTCAGAAAAGAGAAATGTTTTCGTAGTAACCTGACGCGCCATATAGTTTGTTAGGACAGAACCATCTAAAAAGCTGCCATTGGAAATTGTTTGGAAAAGGGCAGCATGTGATTGGATCAACCATCTTTTTTATCATATCCGCCATTTTTGTTTTGAGCAAACAGTCGCGCCGTCACACATGCCTAAACCTCGCTCGTAGCTGCCAGCAGCTCCTTACTGGACACTGATTGGTTTGGTCTGCTTTCAATTGTATGCACCATGTTCTCAATAGATGGAATATTTACTAAAAATGAGAGATGTTCCGATACCATATTTTCTTTTTCTGATACCTGAACTTGCGTATTGGCTGATACGGAGTACCAATCCGATACCAGTGCGAAAAAAAAAAAAAAAAAAAAGGTTGACCAAACCCCGGGTAAATATTGGGTATGTATTTGAAAGATGGAGACAGCTTAGAGCCCAAAAGTCTGTCAGTTGGGTACAGAACTCGTGAGCGCGGGCTTTTATGACCGTCAACTGTAGCATCTAACGTTAGCTATTAGACAAGCGGCTAGTAACATTGTTGTGGATGCTGCGGGCTCACCGGGGATTTCCACTGGATGCGTAACAGCTGCAGACCGGCTCCGCTGTGTGTCTACTGCGTGCTCCGCCGTCCGTCAATACCCACCATCGCGAATTCAGGTAGAATAGAACCACAAAACCGAAAACATTTTTTTTCCCTCCAGAGGACTAGAGGGGAAACAACTCTGTGCTGTGTTTTCAAGGTGTAGTGCAGGGAAATATGATCCGCCATGAGCACGGTGTATTTTATTTTGATAATTAACCGGATATTTATTTTGTTTCTGTGCTCGACTTCCTGTCCCGCACTATCTGCCGTGTGCTGAATTGCTGCGAAGCTCTCCATTGTCCGTCAAAAATAGAAGCTCTCCGTATTTGCTGCGGACGGCTGCGGACTGACGGAACTGGGACGGAGTAGGGATGCAGACGTTCCGCAGTCTGTGGAAATACACACACTGACTTTAATGGAAACCTATTGACTCCATCAACGTTCCGGAGACGTTCCAGAGACGTTCAGCAGACGTTCCGCATCCAGTGGAAATTGCCAGTCAGCCTGGCAACCTCCATGAACTTCAAGTCTGGGGAGGAGGGGCTGGGGGAGACAACTCTCTCCAGTATTTTGAATTTGTACTGCAGTAACTATTTTAAACACCAGCTGTCAGTATTACATATTGCACCAAACTATAGGATCATGGATACACATTGATTTTTAATTAATTTAATTTATGTGAAATATAAAAATACCCAAAAGGTCGCTCTGCTGCCTCGCATTGCCTCTGGTACAATGAGGTGTTTTTAATCATTTTTAAACAGATTGTAGTCGCTTTATACACATTACACATTACACAGTTCTATGTAGTTTTCTAAAGTTGGCGGGCCGTGTAGAGAAAAAGAAAACTGATGAAAAACTAGAGATGGTCCTTGGTCCATGTAGCAGCTTTAGTTAATCATGTGAAGTTATGTACTGTATATAAGGTTTCATTACAGAATTAAATCAAATCACATTATAGTGAGGATATACAGTGAGGAAAATTTGAACACCCTGCTATTTTGCAAGTTCTCCCACTTAGAAATCATGGAGGGGTCTGAAATTGTCATCGTAGGTGCATGTCCACTGTGAGAGACATAATCTAAAAAACAAATCCAGAAATCACAATGTATGATTTTTTAACTATTTATTTGTATGATACATCTGCAAATAAGTATTTGAACACCTGAAAAAATCAATGTTAATATTTGGTACTTACAATAAAAGATTATGAAAATAATTAAGAAATGTTGTTTTAGGGTCAGGATGTTATTAGGTGGCCTTTGAAAGATATTAAGCAACATTAGGTCTGTTATGTTCTAAAAGCCACTCCGAACCATCTACCGTTTTTATGCATCATTCATGTGGGCCAAGTAGAGCTAATTTTGGATATAGTGTAATTTGTTTATGTAATACTCTAGTCACTACACTCAGTTTGAGGTTTTTACAAAGTCAATAAATAATCTGTAAAATCATCTATGGAAGATTTTAATTTTATAGAAATAGTAAAACAATAAGGTACACAAAAATGTACGTAGTTACTAAGGAACAAATGAAGAACGACTGGTTAGTTAATGAGAAGTTCCTGTGTGACTGGGATTCAAGCACTAATGATTAGTTACTGGTAAACCGACTGGTAACACTTGATGAATTATCATGAAATCATGCTTGACTATGAATAAAAAAGCATGAATTCACTCATGTAATACTTCATGAACTATCAGTAATGTACAAGGATTAATAGTATCTCATGCTTGACTTAATGCAGGAACAATACATTAATTAATGCATTAATTGAGGCATTTCAATCATCATGAGTTCTGATATATTAAAGATGTTCATGTCTTCTTCATCTGTAAATCTGTAGTTAAAGTGAGAGGCTAAAGAAACTGAATTGTAGGGTTTTTAATGTGTAATTATTGTTAACTAAACATTACTTCTTCATTACTTCATCATGTTTGTGGCCCTTCAAATAAAGTGCTGACCTGGTCCATCTTTAACATTGATAAATAACATGATTAATAATTAATAATAAAAAAGTCAAGACATCTCTGTTGTTCAGACACTTAGAAGTTAGTAAAAAGTAAAATTCATAAATATCCTACTTGGGTGAGCATTGTTTTCAGGCATTACTGTTTAAGTGCCTTATGTTGTTGTGAATAAAGCAACTACAAAAATGCATCTGCAGTATACTGTATTGTGTAAATGTCAGTATCATTTTGCCAACCCACTCCTTTAATTCTTAATACATTTAATGCTACCATTAATCATATCTTATGTATCAATGTTAAAGATGGACCAGGTCAGCACTTTATTTGAAGGGCCTAACACCTAAAGACCTAAACATCATTAATAAATCAGAAATCATGATGATTCAAATACCTTAATTGATGCATATTGTTCCTGCATTAAGTCATGTATAAGATACTATTGATCCTTGTATATTACTGATAGTTCATGAAGTACTACATTAATGAATTCATGCTTTTTCATGCATGAAGTCATGCATGAATTCCTGATAATTCATGTACCATGAATTACATGTTTCATGGTACATTACTGTATTAAATGTTACTTAATTAATGAATTGTTAGCTAATAGTAAGTTAATGAGAAGTTCCTGAGTAACTGTGATTCAGCACTTATGACCGATAGACTGAACGTCTCATTAACTTACCAGTTGTTCCTCAGTAACTACCTACATTTTTGTGTACCTTATTGTAAAGTGTCACCATAGAAACACAACAAAACGGATAGTTAAGACTTTGAGGAGGTCATCAATTAAACAACAAACGTACTCGCTTTCAACACATCTTACAGTCTTCATCAGCAGATGGAGGTGTCTTCAGGAGGCCTAGTAGTTAGGAATATGATCACATGATAACATGTTAGGGGATGGTGGTAACTCCTGTCTTCGATTATAATTGGTCTGTGGACACAGACCAAAGACTCAGGCTGTCATGGCTGTCCATGACTTTTTCATGTCTATTTGTTTAGATTGAAGGTCAAATCATGATGATGTCATACACTACTACAGTCTCTCAGGGGGCGTCCTGCCTTTAGGTTGTACCAGCGGAGATCTTAAAGGGTAACTAAGTTTTTTTTCAACCCCGATTTTCCCATGTTTTTGTGTCTAAGTGACTGATGGGAACAACAATCTTTGACATTGGTAATTTATAAGGCAATTTTCCAGCTTGTATTTACCTTAACAAAAGTGCTGGTTTTGCCACTGGTTTTGCTCAGATTAATATTCTAAGATTCTGACAATTATTATAATTACTTTATGGAAAGGATTTCTAAGGAGGACGACCTTTCTAATAAAGAGTAAGATCCTTTTTTTAAAGATAAAATCATCCACAAAATGGCGTTCGCTAAACCCACCAGACTCCACGTAAATAAACAGTAATTTTAACATTGTAAAATACACTTCATTCAAAGTCGACAAAAACAGAGTAAAATTAAAGCTGCAAGCAGCGTTGGATGGGCCCTCGCGGCCTCTGCGCACGTAGGGGTTACTGGCAGACGCCGCTCCTTGCGACCATGCATTTGCGCGGCTCTCAAACACTGCAAATCATCACCAGTAAAAAGGGATCTCCCTGCTGAGTTCAACAATACCTCACACAAGACTCTACATCATACAGTTAATTAGCTGTGACAGGGGGCATGGCCAAAGCATAAGGGTCGGGGCAAACCTTTACCAATAAAAAAGGAAGTCTCTGCTGAGTTCATTGATACCTCACATAAGACTCTACCTTAAACGGGTCACCATTTATGAAAGGGGGCGTGGCTTAAGCATGACCAATGACAAACAATCCATCCAGCCAATCCATCACAAATTAATAAGGAACTCTCTGTTGAGTTCAATGATACCTCACACAGTAGTGTACAAGAAACGGGTCATTAGTTATTAAAGGGGGCGTGGCTTAATCATATGGGGTGGGGCAAATCATCACCAATGAAAAGGGAACTCTAAGATACCTCACAGGACTCTACCTTAAATGGGTCACCAGTTATGAAAGGCGGCGTGGCCAAACCATGACCAATGACAAACGAACTCTGCTGAGTTCAATGATAACTCACACAAGACTCTACCTTAAATGGTTCAAAAGCCATAGAAGGGGGCGTGGCCTGAGTACATGGGCGTGGTTAACGTATAGGGGCCGGCTCAGTATCACACATTCTAAGTTTCATGTAAATCAGATGATAAGGCTGATTTCCTGTTGCCAGCGGGGGGCGCTATGATCAAAAGTCAATATTGGCCTGTATATGTCCTCAGGCCTGGACTCTTGTTGATTGTGGGAAATTTCAAGAAGCTATGACAGTGTACGCTGTAGTGCAGCCACTTTCTCATTCATCGCTAAACACTCAAAATGGCCACAATGTTTGACGAAAAGTTTTTCTTTTAAGAAATTTTCATCTTTAATCTAAATTTGAAGTCCATCAGATGAAATCTCTAGGAGGAGTTTGTTAAAGTATAGCACCTTGACTTTTAGGTGTACCACTAGCTATGACTTTGAGCAAACATCGGTCTGTAGATGTCGTCAGGGTTGGACTCTTATGAATCCTGAAAAGTTTCGAGCCAACTAAACAATGTACACTCAAGTTACACCCACTTCCTGTTTCAATGGTGAAACGTACAAAATGTCGTGCCCTATAACGAAAAGTTTTTCTTTTAATAACTTTTCATCTGTATGGTCTTAAGATGGCACAGACCAAATTTGAAGTTGATCGGATGTAATCTCTAGGAGGAGTTTGTTAAAGTACGACGTGGAAATGGCCAAAATCGCACTAATTTGGAACTTTCAATTCAAAATGGCGGACTTCCTGTTGGGTTTAGGGTATGGCTCCAATGACGTTTTTTGTACATCTTGACATGCTTGACATGTTTTGTGACTCTACGTTAAACTTACTGTAGGGGCTCAATTTCTTTCATTTTGTAGGGGGCGCCAGTGAGCCATTTTTGAGAGCCTATTTCTGAAACCCTTAAAATATTACATACATTTTCAGCAGAATTGATGTAACCGTCAATATTGGTGAGTTTTTGAGTATGTTAAGCCCCTCAAAAAGGCCGGACAAAGGAAAAAGAATAATTCCTTCAGTTTCAATAGGGCCTTAACTATGAAAAGCTATTTTTGTTATTCCAACCAGTAAAAATCTCCTTAATAGACTGCAATATGTCTTACATTTTCTTATATTTATTTATCTTCTTTTTTTTCTGTGTAAAAGGGCTTTTGCCAAAAAAATAGCTCTTTAAAGGCATTTCAATTCAAATACTTCTCAAAAGCACACCCATGCGCACAGAAGACTTGTCTTAGATCCTCCATAAAATATACAACACAGGCTGATGAGAGGCATTACTATTGATTTCATCACCATCGTCTTACACACATATATACATGAACAGCATTCCAGCAACAAGGCTCTAGTCAGCATGCTGTTGCAACATTTATATCTCTCTAACATGGGCATACACCCGCGTTGTCAACAGACAACTAGCAGACAGCATTTCATTGAAATATTCATCTATAATCAAAATAATTTTAAATTATAAAACCATAGATGTTCGCCTGTTTCATTCAGGAAGAGGTGAGCAATGGGATGATCTTATTCTCATAACTCAATGATGAAATCCAAATATACATGTTCAATTTTGAAAAGAAGCAGAGTGAAAAAAGGAAGATATTCAAAATGGTCCTTAGGGAAGAAAGCTGGTCTAGCAGTTTTCCAGCAAATAAGCCCTGGTTGGGCCACTTTTGATGTTTTGTTGTAAGTGTGGACTAGAGCAAACCAACCCTGACGCACAGGTCCCATTGCACAGCCCACAGCATCATCCTGATTAATGGTGCTTTGTGGTTTTTTCATGTGCAGGCCTCACTAAGCCTTAAAGACCAGTTATGCTTGTTATGTCAAGATCGCAAACAAATTGTTTTTACTGCGAGCACCAGAAAACAAAAAAATTAATATAATCATTCCCACTAATTCCGAGTACATTGCTATGGTTGATAAAATAAATAAATAAATGAAACAAGATGGAAAGTCTTTAGTCACACACAGCCTATTATAACTTTGCTTCATGTACTGTATGTAGCTTTGATCTTTATTGATTAAGATAATATTGTACCCATTGTACCAAAGTAACTGCTGAGAATTGGGATTGCTACAAGAAAGTCCGACGCAAGAAACACGAGCAAACAGATTATCTAAACTTTACTTTAATAACAAAACAGTAATAATCCCTTAATGCACAGGAAAACTGTGTGCATGCATGTGTGTATGGTAAATCGAAGATTAGCCAGGAAGTCGCTCTCTACCTTGTAATGGCTAGGTCTATCAATACAGAGTATTCCGAGTTTGAACTTACAATCTTGGGAGTTTGGTACTATAAAAATGCAAGCTATTATTATTATTATTATTATTATACACGTGGTGGTAATGTGCCAAGATATGCAGCAACGCACCAACAAAGGCAACAAAGAAAAAGAGCTAGTAAGCTAAACAAGGACTTTAAATCCTGCATTGTTAACCATGCAGGATTTAAAGTAACACCAAATGTAAACACAACTTTTGCTTGTTTACAAGAAAACTCCACTGTGTACCTCTACATGCACGTTATGGACAACCTGTTCACATTCCCAGTTCTTTAAATACTGACGCTTGGTCAGTGACTCTCAGATAGTGTCAGATAGTGGCAAACAAATCACCTTTTAGCGTCTGTACCCATACAGACGCTAAAAGGTGAATTAGAACAGCAGCTCGACTGCGGCGCTGTAAGACGACGTAGTATTAAGAGCGACAACGGTAGCGAGTAGTAATAAAGACCGAAAATCAGCATAAGGAGGTAGGTTAGGGTGGTGGATGGGTCATACAACCCAGGAGACCGGGGTTCATGTCCTGTTCTTGTCCCGCGTGTCACTAAAACGTACATTTTGTAACCCCACCCACGACCTTTTCCTAAACCTCACTTTCCAGTTCTTGTGCTGCATGTCAGTTAAACGTAAATTGTTTGAATGACGGTTGGTCTATGTCGATGACGTTTCATTTACGGGATTGTTCCGGTGCAGCCGGAGGTTCCACCGAATGTACCTCATTTTCGGCCGGATGTCCCTCACCTTCTGCTTTAAATATTAATATTTCTATCTGGAGTATTAGACTTGCTTGGTGTGGCTCATTGGGTGGACTCAACTGCTCCGACATCCAAAACTGCTGTACCAACTTCAACACAGACTTGGTAACGTTGGCTAGAGTTGTAATCGTGCCTTAAAAGTTAGGCCGATCCCGACAGAATTCAGCCCGAGCCCGACAAGCCTGATATTATTCAAATATGCGCACGCACACAGCTCTTTTGCCTTTTGTCAAGATTGAGTCCTTTATACATTTTTTAACAACATTTATTCATGACTAACGTAGGCTATCCATTTTCGCACTAATCAAAACGCTTCATTGAATGCGCAACCCGCAGCGCAAGCCTGAGCAAGGCCCAAAATAAAAGGATTGACTAATACTAAAAGATAAGTAAAAGCAAACATACAATAACTAAAGAAACAATTAACTAGGGTAAATAAAAAAAAAAACTGTTTTAGTTTCTGTAACTCTTTATAGTTGCTCCGGGCCACAAGGTAAACTAAATCTTCTATCTTAGGACATTTGTTTTTTAAAGACAGGGGAAGATATGAGAAGATTATCTCCTTTCCATCTTAAAATTGGCCAATTAACAGCATTTTCTGTCAAAAGTATTTTTTGCACTGTGCAAACCAAATATGAAATATATATTTCATATAATAATTATATATATAATCCCAATAAAACAAAACAATCAAATTTAATTAAATTAGATTAAGGTCGGAGGAAATGTGGTAAGTGATTCTGTGATCAGGAATCTGCTTTCTCTTTCTCCTTCTCTGCCCATCCCAATATATCCCTCTCTCACTCCATTTCTCTTTCTCTTTTTGTCGGTCTGTAAACGCTGTCCTCCCTTTCCCTTCATCTCCTTCATCTCTACATCTCCCTCTCTCTTGCCACCCCCTGTTTTTGTCTTTGGTCATTCCACTTGTTTGTTCTGTGTGTGTGTGTGTGTGTGTGTGTGTGAGAGAGAGAGAAAGAGAGAGAGGGTTTTATACCCCCCCAAGCACATCATAGCGTTGCCAATCCATACTTCACAGTGCAAAGCCAGCAGTGCTCTGTATGAGTATGGTTGTACATGCAAGTGTGTGTACTGTATGTGTGTGTGTGTGTGTGTGTGTGTGTGTGTGTGTGTGTGTGTGTGTGTGTGTGTGTGCGCGTGTGTGTGTGCGCTAGCAACATTAGCTATTCTATTTGACACATTCTGTAATCGAGCTTCTCTCCCTTTCTAGCATTTTCCTTTCTAGCATCTCCAGCTCTATACATCTTGCTTAATAATACCTTATTTTCTTTCTTTCCGATTTATTTTGGCTTAGTTCCACAAGGTGGCATGAGACAAAATGTTAGGCATCTTCAGTTTGAAAACAGCCATCACTGCCACACACACACACACACACACACACACACACACACACACACACACACACACACACACACACACACACATTGTTTTGAATGTAGTTCATTTCATAGGCCAAGTGCCGAATAAAATACGTCTTTTATAGGCTTCCATCTACTGGGTTCTGTTGGAAAACAGAACAAACAATCTACAGCCACCCTATGGCCAACCATCCAATAGTTGTTAAAATATTTCAGTCTGCACCAAAGTGGTGGACCAACCAACCTACAGACGCGTGGCAAATCATTAATCTAATAGCAAATAGTAGAGTAACGAAGTTAATAACCACAACTTCAAGTTGAAAGTAAATCTAAAGGGCAATCCATATCACCAAAAGTGTTTCTGGAGTATTTTACATGTCCATTTTGCACAATGTACACACTTTTTCATCAGAAAAAAACTACTTTACATACTTTCAAGCAGCATATATCTGTCTTGATTGACAAGCTTTCAAATTTCTCTTTCATTTGACTGGGTAAAAGGTTACGTACTAGAGCATCAGAAAACACTCGGAGAACTGCGATCTCCTCTGCTCCGGAACAAGAGCTCTCTGTCAGACTGCAGTGCATCATGCAACCAGCATGTTTCAACACAGGAATGTCATCATGTGCTGTGGCGACATACAGCCACTGTGAAGGTTCTAAGCTATGGACCATCGCATTTGGCTTTTCCTGCTTTCTTCTCAATTTCATGGCTGCCTATACCAGGTATGTTCCAAGCACAAGGTTTTTCTTCGTGCTCCAGCCCTTTCAACCATTCCCAGTTTTCAATTGACAACGGTCCCACATCTCACTGGAGTTCATCACTGGCCTGCATAGCACAAGACAATGGGCCTCATGCAAGAACCACTTGTACCGGATTGGTTCTTAAGCGACTCATTTAGGGAGTAGACTCAGACTATAGAATCTCATAGAATTTGTTGCATTCACCGACTTAATATCACTTTTATTTATAGTATCAAATCATAACAAGAGTTATCTCAAGACACTTTACAGATAGAGTAGGTGTAGACCACACTCTATAATTTACAAAGACCCAACAATTCTAATAATTCCCCAAAGAGCAAAAATTTAGTGCAACAGTGGCGAGGAAAAACTTCCTTCCTTTTATGCAAGACCCAGGCTCTTGGTGGGCGGTTGTCTGACGGTGCCGGTTGGGGGTATGATGAACAGTAGCCATTATAGTCACAATAAAGATAATGGAACTATGACCAGAAACAGTGGTTGTTGTAGTTCATGGCGTAGCAGGGCACTGCAAGGTGTAGCAGGGTTTAGCAGGGCACTGGATGGCCCTGCTAAACCGGACCACGGCAGGACCACGGTGGCAGCTGCAACCATGATTTGGGTGCCACACACAATCCAAGGAAAACTGTGAGGCAAGAAAACATAAGGACTCCGGGGAATAAGCTCCTCAGAGCATTTCTGGGGCATGAGTGCACTCGGATGAAAAGAGAGAGGAGCTCAGTGTGTCAAAGGAAGTCCCCCAGTCTAAAACTGTTACAGCATAACTAAGAGCTCCAAGGCAAACCTGAGCCAGCTCTATAAGGGTTGGTAGATGACGACTATGAAGAAAAGCAGAGAAGAGAAGGGGTGCTGTGTCTGCAGCTTCCCCGCATGTCTAGGCGAATGCTGCAACTCTTCACTCCCTAACTATAAGCTTTATCAAAGAGGAGAGTTTTAAGTTTACTCATAAATATGGGGACAGTGTCTGCCTCCCGAACCCAGACTGGGAGCTGATTCCACAGGAGAGGAGCCTGCTCGCTGAAGGCTCTGGCTCCCATTCTACTTTTAGAGACTCTAGGAACCACATGTAACTCTGCATTCTGGGAGCGCAGTGCTCTAGTGGGACAATAAGGTACTATGAGCTCATTAATAAATGATGGTGCCTGACCATTAAGAGCTTTGTAGGTCAGGAGAAGGATTTTAAATTCAATCCTGGATGTTACAAGAAGCCAATGCATTGAAGTTAATACAGGAGGAGACAAGTCCTTTGTCTGAAGCAGTTAGGTCATTTGTAATTTTCACCAGTGCCGTCTCTGTGCTATAATACTTTCTAAATCCTGACTGAAAATCCTCAAATAAACTGTAGTTATGTAAAAAGTCACATCAATTATTAGCAACTACCTTCTCAAGGATCTTGGAGAGAAAGGGAAGATTACATATAGGTTTTTAGTTGGCTAAGACCTCTGGATATGGGTGGGTTTTTTAAGAAGACGTTTTATCACAGCTACTTTAAATGACTGTGGTACATAACCTGTTAATAAAGACATATTGATCATCATTGATCTAGTAACAAAGTGTTCTTTAAGTAGCCTAGTTGGGAAGGAGTCTAAGAGACAGGTAGATGGCTTAGCTGAAGAAATCTTTAGCGTTAATTGGTGAAGGTCTATAGGAGAAAAGCAGTCTAAGTATAAATCAGGTCTTAATGCTCTTTCTAGCAGTCCTGCGTTTAAAGTTGAACCGTTAGAAGTTGAGGGCAGGAGGTGATGAATTTTATTCTAACTTTCTCTTAATTAGGATTTTCTCGTTGGTCTGAACCAAATTCACTAAACGTTAAGGCTAGCAAAACAATCATGTACAGGGCAAAACCCCTTGTTGACCTAAGAACGATAATAGCTTAATCTGAATGAATTACAGGAGTACATGAACCAAAATGTATCAAAAATAAACTACGCCTAAACACATAACTAAAATAATAATAACCTAAACTATTTATTCATCGTTCAGTTTTCCAACAACAGAAAGAGAAAATAATGATTTGTCTGTTCCAATCCTTACCAGATGTTGGGTGATGGATGAAAAGAGGCCAAAGAAAAGTAGATTTAGCTGTTTATGTTGTTCACTGGCAACAGGGGTTTCTACAAAAACCACATGGGAACGCTAATGTAGACGCAAGTTGTTGCAAAACGGGTTTAAAATATAAATGGCCACCAGCTCTTTCCACACCTTGTTTACAAGAAATGCCACTTTAAATTAGGGTAATTAAGCAGTACAATATTTAAAAAGCCACTAACCACGCACTGTTTTATCCCTATATTCTCTAGAACCACGTGGAACAGAATACACATAATGCTAATAAAGGGTTGCTTTGTGATTAATGTCAGTACTAACAATTCCAGCAAAATAAGTTTTAATTGGAAAAAATGGGATGACTTTGGTTGCATTATCTCCTCCACTAAATTACCACAATGTCGCATACAAGATTTGCACTTCCACTTGAGCTCAACATATCTAGATTTCATTAGCACAGTCCTGGGTATTACATGTCTGTGTCCTCAAAAATACTCAGTTTTATGTCTCCATTAGTGCATATTTCTGTCTGTGCAATGTACAGCAAAGGTTATTAGGCACCATCTAATGTTCCCCTACATCTAGATTAGTCATTTTTTATCTAGTGAGTTAGCTTCCGCAGCAGCTCAATAACATTCAGTATTATATCAAGTTTCAGACATCACTCTACAATTCAACATCATAAAATAATGAAAAATATCTCTACAATATAGGAAGAGTGCACCATATTGTACATTCTCAATTATTCAATTAAGATGGCATTAAAATACAACATGCTATGCAACGTGCATTTCTACAGCACTACAATTACAGAAATATGTGATGCTTATCACTCTTTTGCTCTAAGAAAAGAAATACTGTTTTCCAGCCCTTTTCATTTCCATTGCAGTAACATTACCATCAATACTCAACATTTCGATGAACTGATGGATCTAGTGCTGTGGAATGTACACTGAATTAATCAAGACAACAGGTATGGAGAAAGTGTAGAGTTTCCATCCAGAAAATCAAAACAGGAGCATATCAGAAGTTTCCTACTGAAGTAGTGTATCAAACATTAAAGAGTAGAAATAAATGCTAGTCTCTAATAAAAGCCTGTGTCAAATAAAGCCCAAGTTTAAATAGTGGCAGTCAAGGTGATGGCCAGTATTTGAGAATTTACTGTAGCTATTTTTAAAATGTATTCTCATTCTTCATTACATCTAGTTATAACCACGTTATTTTTAAATATACAATGGGTAAATTAATTAATGGAATGTTACCAATGTTAGCACAATCAGTTCTAATCCTTCCAGTTATCCTCTCTAGCATTGAACAGTTGGCATGAATCCTCATCTGTCTCTTGTCAAACCCCTACCCCCTAATTCCTCTATCGCCCCTCTGCATCCTACCCTTGCTCTCCAACTTTGCATCCTTCTGTGCCCATTTTAATGCCAGCTCACAGGGAATGTGCCAGTAACAACATCAGGGGCTGACACACATTCACATACAAACACACAGCCGTGTACTTACACAGTAAATGCAACATGGCAACTGCGGCATGCCCAAAAACTAGGCCATTACAGGGTAGAAACCGAGTGGATGATGACAGCAAATGCTAGGATGGTAGTGGCACTGTAAAGGCTTCATTAACATGGTCTGTAGATCAAATCACAATGTTTGTTTTTGAATAATTTCCGGGCTGGACAGCGCTGGGCAAACAGGGGCGAGGAACAACTGCATAAACTCATCTCATTCATCTAAAATGCATGTTTGGTGCTTTCATATCTCAACACTAACTAACTAATTAACTAACATTAGAATTGGAGAAAATTATCTGTTGGGCCATAGACCACCCAAAACCTGCAGTCAGTCCGAGATGTTCCTGTTCGTAACCCTAGATTTGGTTATCAAAGACACTAGCAAAACTACACAGTAGCTACATCAAATAAGCACAGCAGACAT
Source organism: Perca flavescens (assembly GCF_004354835.1). Classification (NCBI taxonomy): domain Eukaryota; kingdom Metazoa; phylum Chordata; class Actinopteri; order Perciformes; family Percidae; genus Perca; species Perca flavescens. The sequence continues at coordinate 14,540,198 of NC_041354.1, forward strand.
GTCATACAGGTCCGGCCTCCATGTTTATATATTTTTAAACCATGCCATTGCGGCTGAAAATGGTTGCCAACTACAAGTTTGTCCCTGTCTCCAGCCCCTTTGTTTATTGTCTACAATAATTGCTCAATGGGTTAAATATATATATATATATATATATATATATATATATATATATATATATATATATATATATACTCACGCACACACACACACACACACACACACAATGTAAAAGAGAACAAAAGAAACAGATTTTGTATTGCTAAATTAAAATGTATATTAATTGATGTCTTATGCTTAGTTGCTTAGGAACAATAGGAAGCTTTGTTTTAACATGCTGATTCTGATGCAGGGAACACAAAAGCCAATGAATAACATTCTTGACATAAAAAAGAGGAAGCCCAAAGGTCACTCTCGTTACTCTTCTCTTGCTCTCTTTTGTTTTCCAGAAACTCTACCGACCCGTTGCCTATGCGGGTGGGCCAAGCAACAACCCTTCCGAAGGCCGGCATCCAGCTACCTTTCAAAAGAAAGAGACTTTGAAAGAAAGAAACTCTCACTTTAACCACATTTGTCAAACACTGTCACAATCACTTCATCCAAATGGAAGCGAGCAAAGCTCCAGCTGCCTGCCGGCAAAGAGAAATGGACAAAGCAATTTAAGCCGAATTGCTACGTGGGACAGATCGGGCCCGAGAATGCCAGAGGAGACCCATGCGCAACTTTTCTCTGGCCATCGGAACTACATTTCCCTGGGTTAGTGGGGTTGATGCTATAGAATAGTGTTAGTTAATAAGCAGGCTGTTCCATCAAAACCCCGCCTAACGATTCCAATACCTGCCAGTAAGACAATATTCGTTTAACCACTGAACTGAGCCTGTGCTGAACCTTGTCTATGTTTGGCTCCTTTCTTTGTTGCCTGTATTCACCAGCTGTAACACAAATATAACATTTGCATCCTTATCAATAAAAAGATATTACAAGGTGTTCATGGGGGGGGTGGTAAACATAGCCAGGAGACCACATACTGTACATTTAAAAAAACCATAAGCAAGAAAAGTGAAGCAGGCAACTGCAGAATCTGGAACAAGCTCATAAAGTTGTAAGTAAAAGCCAAGACAAAAGAAACTCAAGGATCTGAAGCAATCAGGCAAATATAGCAAAAGGTCAGAATCAAGTAAAAAGTATCCAGCTGAAGGTAAAGGAAAAGAGTAATGTATGAAATGGAAATATAGTTGCAAGCAGCAATATTTTGAGCGTCAAAGACTTAATTTCATTTGGATACACAGTATGACAATGTATATCCATAATATATCAAAAATATAATGCATAGTATGTTGTTGTGTGTCATTGGGCATTTTTAAGTGGGTATATGGTGCATGAGACCATTTTCTGTGATATTGGGTGTTGTTACAGAGGCAAACAGTTAATTGATCATTTTGTTAAGGAAAATATTTCTTTTAAAAGCTGCTGTTAAATGTTACTTTATTCTGAAAGGATAACAGAAATGACCGTGTTAAAAAACAATGATAGAGATGGGAAAGGTTAAAGGAAGCTGAAGGCTGGTAATCCATTTGTATAGAACTAAAAAACATTGTAGAATTTGATATAAATTTGATAAAATAATGATATTGATTTTACTTGTTTACATCAGTTAGTGTTTTGTTACTTATTTAGGTAGTTAGGCCTGGTGATATGTGTGATGACATATGTTGAGTGTCCGTGTTCATCAGGATGTCTAGGGTTGATTTTGTATTTTGGTCTTTTTTTGTGTGTATGTTTGCTCTGTGTTCATTGCTTTGTTTGTTTTCTGTCACATTTTTGTTAGTAAAAAACATTCACATCAGTAATGTTCCAACACAGGATAACAGCAATATGCAATAACGTCATTAAAGATTGAGCTTTTGATCACGTCACATAGTTAGCAAAACACTGCAAAATACAATGCATTTGTGCCATTGTGTTTATTCTTTTTTTTTTTAAGAAAAAAGAGCTAACTGGAGAAGTGTCACTGCATCAAATAGTCTGCATGTAAGCAAGATACCGTTTAAATATGGAGGCGTCTGCCCGTGATTCAGCAGCCTGCCTACCGATGACAGTGATGCAAATCACATCTGCAGAGCAGTGTTTCGAGTGCTTCCTATTCCAATTGGAATATTTTGCTGTTGACTTCCCTCACACTACAGCAAGAAGCTGAAACTTTGTGAATTAAAAGAGCAAAGTCCTGGCAACCCTTGGCTAGTTAACGCTACTGCATGACAGGGAAGACAGGTACAGGACAACCAGAATGCATCTGCCAGAGATGACCACAGACACCAACTCAACAGTGCTGACCTCTGGAATGTGACAGCTGTCAGCAGAATCAGTCAGAAGGGAGCAAGCACACCAGACTCTGAGATCACAGACAGAAACAGAGAGGATTTAGACTGAAAATCTGATGAGAAGCAGAAAGCCAGTGTGGCATCATTGCCCAGAGCAGCCTATAGCAAAAGCTGGTAAAGCCTAGAAATAAGAAAACATGTGCACCCCTGCCTGGATAAGATTTTAGTCTCAGTTATAATCCACTGTTGCAATGTGTATGTGTATCTAATGACAGCATTTTTATTGTGTCGGAGACACAATGTGCATATGCATTTTTGTATTTTTTTTGTCAGACTTATAAAGCTTGTATGCCTGAGTCTGTTTCATATAAACTTTGAGAGCAGAGTTACTTGTGAGAGCATGTGTGCCCTCCAGCGCTGCTCTGTGCACTTGCTGCTTATTTTCAAACTCCCAGGTGCCATTCTTTGCCTCTCCCTATGCTTTGTTTCTCGCTCGCAGCTGCCTGTACAGCTCTCGGTTGTTGAATTGGCGCGCAAGGACTTCTACTGTGCGAGTGGCAGTTAATATCCGCGCGCGGGAAATAATACAATTTGCTCGTTAGCGTGTTTAGACATAAATATGATGCCATACTGTTTAACAATCAGTGAAATTGGCAAACAACCTGAAAGAAATGCTGGCCATCGCTTAACTTACATTCAATTTCGTCCTTATCATATCACCTGCAACTATGTCAGCTAAAACCGTGTGTACGCATGGTCTGAAGGTGAGGTGGACACTCTCTACTCTTTTGTAAATGCCAGTTGATGTGTAGGACAAGGAGTGTACACATTGTTCACACATCTGGCGCCTGAAGTAATTCCATGTATGTTGCTGTCCAATAGACATACTATATATAGGACGTAATATCCACACAAAACATTTTCTTTATCTGATTTAATTTACAGCTACAGTGTAAAACAGTATGTTATTGCTGGATTACAAAAGTAGAGAGAGAAGTCACTATGAAGGTTTGGCTACTCCTTCAACACCATGAATGTCAGGTTGACACCTAATACAGACAAAGTTAGGTAGGTGACACGTGAAGGCTACCTGCACATACCAGCAATAACTACCACATGGTAGCGCACACCCCAAAAATCAGGTGTCGAGCAGCTACAATGACAGAAATTCCACAGAAGACAAACAACTCTTTCCAGCAGCCAAACACTGTGTACTCAGAGGATTCATCAAGCTTTTTAAGAAACCACCGCAAGTAACGATAGTTAACGCATAATAACTCCAGATTATCCAGTCTTGGCATAGTGCTCTTAGAGCTGCTATTGGGTTTATTTTATTTTATTTTATTTGGGTAAATCAAAAATGTGAAACAAATACATAGTATTAATGCAAGCTTTAATGCTGGCCAAAACTTTATTTTATTGGTTTCTAAATACAGTGTAGCATAGCTCAGTCACCGCAAGTAGACCTATCCTTTGTTTTTTAATTTTATAAAAAAATTGGGATTAAACTGTGTTGACGAAAATGAACATAACAGGCTCCTGTAGTGGGGGCACCGCTACAGGTTGTTACAAACCATTAAATCATTTGTGTCGCAAGACTGCAAATTATCTTAAATAATAAACCAACATTAGCCATAAGCAGAACATTTTCTTTGTATGGCTCCATGTCTATATACATACACCCTGTACATCCATTCTCTACACCCACATTTTCCTCTTAACAATGATGGGGGGCTTGAGTCTGTTCATGAATATATTTCTGCACTTAGATTTTGACAAAGAAAATAAGCTCAGTATAGCACGAAGATTTATAATAATATAATATAATATAAATAGCAAGTTACATAATTCATGTAAATATCAAGTTACGTTTTTAACAAAATATTAAAAAAAAATTGGTTATAAATGGCTGGTAGTAGATTAGCGTTAAATAAGATTGAAAGAATATTATATAAGATTATGATCAAGAAACACCATGATAATCACTGCCCATAGAGTAGTTAGTCAGTTGGTTGGTTTAACCACAATACTTGTACATTATTATTTAGATTTTTTTTTGCAAAGACAAATTGAGACACACAGAGACATGCATTCACTTCATATACACATCACACATTACAACCAATACAGTAGATACATACAAGAAATGAATGCTTCCCACACACTGCTGCTTGCTGGAGTACACAAACATTTTCTCCTTCCAGTACAGTCTATGCATGTTCTCATGTATACACACCAACATCCAAAATTCTTTATCCATACACATAACCGTATATATGTACACACACACACACACACACTAACAGACACGCCTTTACACCACAGGGATCTGTCCTCTGCGGGAGCAAGGATGTAAATAGGATAGAATTAGGAGAGCAGAAGGAAGAGAGGAGTGAAGCGGGGAGAACAGAAGAGCTGCTGATGAAGGGGAGGAGACAGGGGAGGAATCACCGAAAATGGAGAAGAGGGGGAATGTTCCATCAACCCCCTGATGTTTTCATGTAGAACTCAGCGCTGTCAATCATTCTATCGTACAGAGTCTTGCAGCCCTTTCCCTTCTGGGAAACAATTTCCGCGCCCAAGTGTTAATTCATTCTCAGCCTGTTGTTTTGTACATGCAATTTATAAAGCGTAATGGATGTACAGGATTAAGACCTTCAAATGAAATGCTATTCTAATGTTATAAATCATATACACTGAGTGACAGGACCACTCAAAGCCCCCGTGCACTGTGATACAATCAATACAGCAGCCGATCAATGTAACCTCGTAAACTTTGAATCACTTTCATCAGTTTCAGTTTTTCTTTGCTTTTGTGTTATTGCATTTGGCTGCACGTATTGTAGGGTGTGTCTGATATTTTGCTTCTCCATACAGTTACCTACATGTACATGAGTTAGAAGTGTATAACATATACAAATGTATAAACACCTTTTATTATCATTCGGTCCTGTACAAAGAACTGAGTTATCCCCCATGCAACTAAAATAGCTGTGTCAGCAAAAAAAATGATAAGTCAAGAAGTGTCACTGTCTGGTCACTGACTCTGTCTTCTAATGGTTAACTACATTTTTTAACATTTCTTTCCTTCCTTTTTAGGTCTGCGTGTCTCTCACAACACACACACACACACACACACACACACACACACGCCAAGGGCACGCACACACTGCTCATGAATGCAATACACATGAAATGTCATATATATGTATACGTTGTATAGACAATTTATACACTTTGGACTAATCCTCTCTTATTATTCTCATTCTTTCAAGCCTTATCACTTTTATATTCCAGTAATGACATGAAAAGAGGAGGGCAAAGATGAGGAAAAGAAGAAGAGATGAAAATGGTGAAAGAGAGGAGCGGAGTAGAGTGCAGAGAGGAAGGAGGGGCTTGAGTGTATTCAGGCTTTTTAATCTCTGAAACCTAATTCTATTCGTCATGTCCCTGTTTTGTTGTCTCCTCCTTCACCACCTCCTGTCTTCCTACACCCCTTTCTCATCATCTTCATTTTTCCTCCTCTGCCCTGAGAATAAGCTGCTGCTCTCATTGTTTGGACATGGAGCTCCAAAAACAACAATACACCCTTCGATCATTTAGATATGGTCCTATATATATATATATATATATATATATATATATATATATATATATATATATATATATATGTTCTGAGAGATCTTTTCAACATGAGAGATATCATTGATGATGTCAATATCAAATGATCCCTTACCTGCTGATCCAAGCAACTAATATTTGTCAATAATAAATTAGGGAAATATCAAAGTCATTATGATAAAGAATATTCATGGGCGAAATGCAGCCATCATTTAATGATTTACTATATAACTCAAAAGAATGCCACAACACCATGTCTACTCCGGCTACTATCTTGAACACGTTTTTTTTTTTTTTTTTTTTTTTTTTTTTTTTAATGTTCCTTTATTAAAGTAACAAAAAACGTCCCTGTGTTATAAAATGAAAAATTGCCTCTTTTTTTTGGCTATGTATTCAGAAAACATCTTTTTCTTCATCAATATTTACTCAATTACCGATCTGCGTTTAAACTGACTATTACATATTTTCTATTAAATTAAAATTAAATGTATTGTTGGGTCTATCGTGCTTCACTTTACCAAAGTGCATCATTACGCTTCAAATGTAAGCACCTAGTGAGGGGTCGGACTCACTTTAAGCACCTTTTTTTTAGGATGCCATGCCATAAATCCCTTTGACAATCACAGATCATTTTTACGTGACAGGGTTGCATGAAAAAAAAAAACGCTTATTTCATTTCTTTATGTGGTTGTTATACTCTGGGGTTATATTTGACCTGCCGTCCTTTATTTAGCATTGCTTGCATTATAACGGCAATTTGGCAAATTTGGCTTTAACAACTGTGCGCGTGCCTTTCACTTACCATTGAAGTTCCAGAGGGGTGGAAGCCCCCCAACTCCGTTACTGCCGTCACTCATGTTGCATGGCGGAGTACCGACAGCTGCCAACCTGAGACCTCTCTCCCTTATTTCTCCGCTTTCTGTCTTCTCCACTTTCCCCTCTTCAAGTTTTCAACCGGCTGTCACACCGAAATTCCTTCCGTAGTCCTTCTTTAAATCAACATCCTTTTATTTCTTTATTTTATCCTCCTCTCCTACTCTACCGCCGTACGCCGGATAACTAGTTTACTCTGTGTTGTTGATCCTTGGCTTCTGTTATGGTTTGTCTTTCTGGTATGATATCAACCAATTTGGATGTGGCAGTTTTCTTCTCTGGGGTTAACGATGCTGTCTCAATCAGCCGGGTTGTCATAGAGATCTAAACTAATAACACATAAGAAATCAACACCAACTAATCACTTCTACTTCTCAATTACTCAGTGATTCTCCCGAAAATCAAAATCTGGCCGCTCAGCCTTCTCCCGCATGGTTTCTTGCGCACCAAAAAGCGTTTCGTTCACGCAGAGCGAGAGAGCGTGCGAGCGAACGCGCGCGCGCGTGAGAGAGACAGAGAGCGAGAGAAGAGAGAGAGAGAGAGAGAGAGAGAGAGAGAGAGAGAGAGAGAGAGAGAGAGAGAGAGAGACTTGTGATGTCATTTTCCTCAGCCAATCCTCAGTGACTGAATCGCTGTTTAGGGCATTTAACATTTCTTCACAGTGCTGGTATTCTAAATTTATACCATGTCTTGCGTGAATTCCCTCCTCAAGAGTAGTGGGAAGTTTAATATTTACCTGTTGGATTGTGAAATGGTGTAAACGTGGTGCTGCACATTCTTATGAATACAATTGACCTCATAACTGCATAACTGTGTATACATGCAAAAATGAGGCCTACAAAACGGGCTGCTTTCACAATAGACATAGACATAGACAATGCCGGGGATGTGCTTTACTGCTGAGTTTGAACGTCTGGGTTGATGGTGGACAGAGCTACCCAAAGATCATGCTCAGTGTCCAACCTCTTCCTCTGCTTTGAGCTGGACCAAAAAGTAGAGAAGCCACTTTCACACAACTAGGTAGTGCTGAACGGTAGGGTCCTTTTGACTGCACGAGTGGCGAGGGAGGGATACTCACTCAGCGTCTGATCACGTGACAGCTCCACCAGCTGATTCTCTTCGTTGCTTTGCAATGTTGAGACTCTCCTCCCAGCGCGCTTTGGAGGAGGGTTCTGGCAAAGGGAGACTAGTCTCCCTCCGACACACGTCTCACATAAACAAGTAAAGTTGCATGGTTGGCAATATCTGTAGGATCCATCTAGGGCTGGGCGATATATCGATATTAAAAATATATCGATATATTTTTAAATGAGATATGGAATTAGACCATATCGCATATATCGATATAGTTCAAATGTGATCCTTGCTCCCATAGACAGATGTCGCCTTGAGGTTCTAAACATACGTCAAAACCGCCGCCATCTTGGAACAGAGGTCCGAAGCATTCAGATCAACGCTAAAGATGCCGGACTTTTGTACTGCTTAATTATGTTCGATAGAGGAAATGAAAAGAACAAACAGCAATGAATAACATTTAACAGGTGACAATGTGTTTTATGATTACGTATGCCGCCTTCGACCAGCAATCTGGGCTCCGGCGGCAGCGGGAGGCGGAGAGCTCCGTGGCCGGCCGCAGCGTCTCTTCCCCCGGTAAAAACACAGCTTTGCCTCGCTGCTGCGCCGGTCCCCGCTGATCCAGATCGGACCAGCCAAAGACAGAGTGGTGATCGGTAGGATCTTACACGTAGTCCAGGACGACCTGTATGTCGATATCGGGCGGAAAGTTCCACTAAGTTTGCCGGGCGGCAGGCGGACGGAGAGAAGCTACAGCGGGCAGCAGAGACCGCCTGCAGCTGCAGGATCTGGAGCTCAGTGCCCGTTAAAATGACATGTAACGCATAAATACATACAGAAATAAATAGTGGAGGAATGAGCCTGGACATTTCAGTCTGTTTTAAACTTCACCTTGAAGCAGAAACTCTTAGTTCAGAAGGGTGAAGTTTCCGTTTGACTCAGATCTGTGAACCGATCATAATAAATATTCTTTGTATTAACACATTAATTAGTTTCTTTGTTTTGTAGTCGATAGTTCATCTTTTAGTTTACTTAAGTGGAAGCAGTATCAAGTGGAAGAATGGGACTATAAACCTAGGCTTACAGGCATGAGGCATTACATTTTGAACAAAGTAGATTATATTAATATCAAAAGCTTAATTGACCTTTGGAACGAATCACAAATATGGAGCTTTGATTTCAAAAAGGTACTCCTGTTATACAGTATTTAGGTTTACATTTTATTGTTATTTGAACAGCTGAGCATTTAATCATGAACCACGTGAAGAAACCGGTTTATTATTTATTTGATTTTGCAACTGTTTCTATGAAACTACTTGTGACATGTCATATTTGATTTTGGCTTTGACTGAACATTTGCTCTCACTTTGCGGAAAAAAATATCGGGATATATATCGTATATCGATATTCAGCCAAAATATATCGGGATATGACTTTTGGTCCATCTCGCCCAGCCCTAGATCCATCCATCTGTAAGGCACAGTAAGCCCTCGTCTTGTTTTATGTCTCCAGACATTTTTTAATGTGTCTATCTATGCTATCATTCAACCGTGGTCTGGTCTTTAGCTTATCCCACACCGATTGATCCAGCACCCCCCCCGACCGACAAGAGCTTATCTTGTCTTCCGCCATGGACATCATGTCGGAAGATAAGACAAGCTTTTCTGCTATTGCATGGAGTTTATTGACCCTTGTGATATGGTGAGCAACGTGGTAAGGAGAGCCGGTTCTTGTTTGTGTCACAGGGCAAAAGGGCGTTTGTTTTATTACGTGTTGGACGACATTATGTGTTTTATTCCGCATGTTTTTATCTGCATTTATTACGTTTTTTTTTATTTGGCATGCTTTTATCTGCATGTTTTAAGTTGTTTTCTCCCTCGCTCTATCACCCACTCCCCACACACACATATACCGGCTCGACGCACACCGTGAGTATAAACATCAGGCCACTTACGTAAGCTACGGCGAAAAGCTCTGCGTGGAGCTACCGCAGGACCATAAATCAAGCTTAAAGGTGCCCTGCCATACAAAACGTTTTTTACTTGCATTTTTTTGAAATATGTTAGGTCCATATGTGTTTGTGTTATGTTGTGAATGTGAAATTGAACTGCTACCTCCTCTGTCACCTCTAGCCACTGAAAAGAAATAAGCAGAGAAATCAGGCCAATTACAAAAGCTTGTCAGTCTGACATGTTGCCTGAGATCATTACTATTCATTAGCTCGCCCAGTTGGGCTGGGTAAAGGATTCTGACAGCCAGGCTCTCATTGGCTATCAGATTAGCCAATCAGATTGAGACAGCTTAGCTTGTTGAATATTAATGAGAACTGGCAGAAATTGAGCTGAGTCTTCCTGGAGGCTTTCTATACCATGGCTTGAAACAAGGTAACCAAGGCATTTTTTCCACAACAAATGCTACAGAGTCCATGATAGAACTTCAGACATTACCACAAAGTAATGAAATACGTGTGGCAGGGCACCTTTAATTCACTTTGTAGATCGGTGTTTGCGTATGTAGCTGCTGTAAAGTATAAAGTAACAGTCTACAGTGCCATAGAACAGTTGGTGGTTGTAATTAGCCGCAGTTGTTTAACTGCCAGTAGGTGACTGTGAGCCGACTACAGGCACGGGCAGACGATGGCCCTTTCGGGGGCCATGGTAGCTGAGTTTAGCCAGTAAAAGTGAGCGTCATGTGGCGACGACAGTTAAGTTTAGGCACCAAAACGACTAGTTAAGTTTAGGAAAAAGAAATTGGCCTGGAATAAAATACTCCACAGAGTAACGAACGAGTGTTTCCTGGGTGAAAGTATTTTGTTTTTGTCGCAAAGTGAACTCCGCACTCCGGCTTAAAAGTGTATTATTTTAGGTTGAGACCACTTTGTACTATTTCAATCTGAGATGATTTTCCATATGTGTACCGGAATGGCTGGCCGAGTGGCACTATATCCATGGTATTGAAAGGGGGATTTAAGTCTTGCATGTTTTGTTTTGTTGTGCATGATTAAAATAAAAATAACTCCCCCACAAATCGCACCCTGCTAGTATGGATACTTAAATAAATGATACGTGGGACAAGTGGAACAACTGCAGAAAGCGAGTCAAGCTTATCAAGATTCGGGTGGCCTGCATTCCTTTCTTGTTATTGCCATTCAGTTTGTATTTATCCAGATGTACATAAAAATAATTTTGCCAGCATTACCTGGGCTGGGACATATGAATACGGAGCTCATCTGGCATATTCACTATAGTGGCGTTTTATAGCACCACCCCCAAGCTAGGTAATCATCCCCAGTCCACGCAATACCTAGTGATTCTACCTTGCTTTCGCCAACCTGGTAACACTGAAATGTCAAAGGCACGAACAAAGCATGCTACTTTTGTAAGTGGCTGCAAGAACCAACACAAAAGTCTTCATGTACTTCCATAATCTGAGTATTTGAAGACCTAGTGGATGACATGTATTTTTGACAGAAATGTGTCCACAACAACTGGGTTAGTACAAAGCAGGATTTGTATAATCATTTCCAATATAGTCAATATAATATTTTGAGCATGTGAAATTATGTTCACAAATAGTTTCACAGCCTGCAGTTGTATACCACCAGATTGAAGACCACCTCACCCCCCAACCTGATCTCACAGAATTCTGTGAAATGAACTCAATTAACTCAAAATCTGTGGCATTTTCATGGAATCGCCGAAAATTCCGTGATGGACCCATGGAAGAATTCCGTGATATTGAAGATCATATTTGCTGAAACTGACCCTATGTTCGACTAGAACTACATTAAGCAGGTAATTAAAAAACAAAATCTGGCACCACCTACAGCCTGTAGTGTGATTTGCAAAAGTCCACCGCTCCCTGTTCAGATTTACCAATCAGAGGGGGGGGTGTCTAACTGTGTGTTAATCACTGCTCAGGCATATGCATTCCTTCTCCCTAGTGGGGGGAGGGGCTTAGGAGACCGTTTGGGCTTTAGCAGAAAGGGGGGGAGGGACTGAGAAGTTGTCGATGTTCAAATTATTTGGCTGAAATGAACACGGCCCCTTAAGTTGAGGAAAAGGTTGTGGGTGGGCGTGAGCTTACGTTTCCATGACACGCAGGATAACAACGGGACAGTTGGGTTTAGGAAAAGAAGAATGGATGGTTGGGTTTAGGAAAACAATAACAGGACACGGGACAACAATGGGACGGTTGAGTTTAGGAAAAGAAGAACGGAACGGCTGGGTTTAGTAAAAGAAGAAAGCAACGGTTGGGTTTAGGAAATGTGACACGCGGGACACGATCCCCGGTCTCCTGGATGAAAGTCTAGTGATGTTTGACCCATCCCCCACCCCAACCAACCTTGGCTTTCATACTACTCGCTACCGTAGTCGCTTTTAACGCTATACGTCATCTTCTCATTGACTTTACTTTGGCATCGTTTTCCGTGGTGGCCACACAGAATTTTCACACATTCCGTGCCACCACCACGTAATGCGCTGTTAAAAGTTCGTGATCATTTCATGGAATTCTGTGAGACCAGGCTGCACCCACTCTGCGGTTCCCCAGTCCTTAGCTCTGCCTGTGGAAAGAGACACAATATATGCCTCTATATGAGGAAGTTGGAAGGTCAGAGCTTAAAGTTGAGGGAACTCTGCACGAGTAAAGGATGGCCGGAATCAGGAGAACCAGAATAATGCTCTGGAGGAGGCAAGCATGCATCTAATGACGCCGGAGTCTGACCCGGAGAGGTAAGTCGGGTAGTTGAGAGACTGATGAGATTTTCCCAGCGATACAGATGAATCATGTTGGCCTGTGTTGGGAACTTGATCTGATATACATATAAAAAATGTGTATCTGTTCTAAATGTACTTTAAAAGGGGGGCGCCTGGATAGCTCACCCGGTAGAGCTTTGCTGCACATCATTCCCCCTCTCTCTCCCCTTTCAAATCTTCAGTTGTCCTATATAATAAAGACCTAAAATGCGCAATATTTTCCAAGTTTTTAATTGCCAAGTGGTATTTGAGACTCAATTACTCCGGTGGTAACCCAATTCACATTGACAGTACACACAAATTACTTTAGTCTTGTCGAGAGAGCCATTTGGAAGGAATTTAAAACTAAACCTGCCATTTAAAAGATGCTTTTCTTTCTCCTTTTCTGCTCACGTTTTGTCTCTGCCATCTTGTCTCTGTCGCAGGCCTGGCCCCCCCCCACCCCTACTGACGGTGAAACAGTGCAGTGCAATCACAGCACGAGCGTGCGCTAAACCCGCTTAAAAAAATGGCTTGACTGGCTTTAAAAGTAATTTGCGATGTCTTGTTATTATTGTGTTCATTTTCTCAGCCCTATTAATAATATATTCAATTTAGAAATAATTAAATAGATCTCATATTTTGCACACCTACTGTGATTGCTAACGTATAATTCATTTAATTTACATAAACATTTTAAACATTTAAACATTAAACATTTAGGGAAATACTCTATTGCTGCATTTCTAATCTTTGTATTTGCTTAGTAATAAGCATTTTTTATAACACTGCATTTTAGTCATATATAACAGAACCTCTTAAGTGTATTATGTTTTATTATATACCTGATAAGAATGTAACTATTTGAAATGATATACAGTCTGGACTTTACTGATTATTTGCATGTATCTCTGTTTCAGAACCACACACACCTTAATTCCAATAAAACACAGTATTAGGGGACCACTAAGGCCTATATAAAAGCAAAAAGCAGCATGTCATAAGACCTTTAAGATATTAAATGAAATATGTTGCAGGATGTCAATGCATGTCAGAGACAAAGAGTTCAATTTAAACAGATTTAAATAATCACTCAAATATCCGCCTGATATTTTCACAGGGCAAATGTGACTCACAAAAGTTCTCAGAAACAATTTCTCAGAAACATCAGGTCCATGAACTAGCAAAGGAGCATCTTGTCTGCGTTCTAACCGATGCCCCCTGGTGGCCACAACCTTTTAAGGACCAGACTAATCACACAGTCACCAAAACAGTTATACTAAATAAGCTAAAAGCTGTCTGCATGTAGTCTAACTATCTTAGTTTGCCACATATCTTAAATTTGGGAAAATTCTTGTAAACTTAGCTGCTGGCTGAGACAAACCAGCTCCTCCTCTCTCTACCAGTGGTACTTGCAGGCAGTGAATCACCTCAGCAGTGGGAGGAGCAGAGGGGAGCGGGGACAGGAAAAAGCTCCGATACTTACTGATGTACTGTATATGTGCTTCCTTCTTTCAAAACTTCACTCAGTATTGTGATGTCAGTACTATTCTTTCACTGATTTTTTTTTTGTTGTTGATTTGTTTCCAGTGAAATTACATTGTGACATTGCTGCTGTAAACGTTGCTGTTGCTTCTCTAGAAATATCCTTGATATTTAAAATATAAATTCTAAAACTGTTCTGAATTTATTTTTCAAAAAAAATTACATATATATTTGGCCACATACATACAACCTAGTCTTGTTTTTAAATATCCTAGAGAAGGTCTCAGAGATGGTTTGCCAAAACGTGTGTAAAGCCTTGGACATGTCCAAAAATATGTACAACAGAGTGGGTGGAGTCTGCCTCATTTACATCTGGGATCTACAATGGCTTTAATCTTAGTTAATGTGTGTGTGTGTGTGTGTGTGTGTGTGTGCGTGTGTGTGTGTGTGTGTGTGTGTGTGCGTGCGTGTGTGTGTGTTTGAGCCAACAACCTTACATAAGAAATGCATGCTATGCTTTATTCAACTCACCTCTGACACACACACACACACACACACACACACACACACACACACACACACACACACACACACACACACACACACACACACACACACACACACTGCATGTGTCATTATGGATTGAAGTGGGCTGATTTTGGCTCAGCCATTATCTTCTTACACAATCCACTACAGTGAAGAGAGTCTCGGTATGAGCGTGTGTGTGTGTGTGTGTGTGTGTGTGTGTGTGTGTGTGTGTGTGTGTGTGTGCGTGTGTGTGTGTGTGTGAGTGCTCACATTACTCATGTGCTTATGCGCCATTTCAAGTCATTTTCTAAAATTGCACCCTAATAAAGCAGTGTGCTCTAACTATCAGCCCTCTGCCCCCTCTTTGTCAGCAAGGCTGGGGAGCTTCATTGTGATGTGTGTAAGTCTGAAACACAAAACTGATGCAATTACTATCGCTTTGAAACCTTACAGACAATGACAAAAAGCTTTTCATAACCTGGTGGTAGAACTCTCTCTAGGCTTTTATTGTCTTCATGCAAAAATGGATACAAGTATCTACATTAGTCAATATGTTAAAATCTAATTAATCAGATAATTAGATAATTAGGAAATGGAAGTATAGAATTTCATGTCAAAATATAGAATATTATACATTGTTATACTTTACGTATAGGCTACAAAGGTTACTGTGGTAAAGAAATATGTTGCTGAATCACTATTAAATCATCCATTGAAGAAATCAAAAGGGGCATTGCAACCTTTGACGTGAGAGAAGGTTGAGACTTTCCAATCAAAAAGATGGGAAGACTTGCTTGTTGGTAATATATTCTGGATTTTGTTGTTTAGGGGGGACGAAATAGCTAAGAAGAGCCATAAAGGTATGTCTTTATGACATTGTTTTCATAACTAGGCTAGTGGGGACTAAGGTTGGTAAGCTGACTCATCATGATGCATCTGATGTGTGTTATGAGTCATTTAAAGTGCTCATATAATGCCTTATTGTGTTATATATCTCTTTGTGCACTTTACAGGTTTACAAAGTGAAAAAGCCCAAAGTCCACCCTAAAAGCACTTACCATCTCCAACAGAAAACACTGTTCACAAACTGTTCCAAACTGCTCTAATTGAGCTCAGCGTAAATTCTTTCAGGAAGACTTCAAATAACTTCAATTACCACTCTCTCTTCTTAAAACAAATCAGCTGTTTAGAGGCGTTCCCTGTTCAGTTAAACCAATCCGAATAGGCCATGAATTAAACAAGCCAATCACAGCATTTCATCCCTGATCCCAAATCTGTTTCTCTCGCTGCGGCTGTCAGCTGTCAGCTGTCATTCCAGGCAAAGTGTGCAACCCTCCTCCTCCCCTTCCACCTCCAGTGATCGTCACCCGCTGCACCCCGGGTCTTCTGTTGACTGCTTTGGTTTGGTCTTCAGGCTCCTACACCGCCACCACCAGTGTCTAGACTCCATAAATGAGTCTAGACTCCATAAATGATATTTAAAAGGGGTAGAGAAACAGCACACACGGGTGTTTTTTTCTCTACCCCTTTTAAATATCATTTATAACAATGGAGTCTAATCTCCAAAGACTCTGAACATTTCTTCATTATCCATATGAACAATAAACCTTTGCATATCTGCAACGAAGTTTCTCCTGATTGAATTGTAGTCCAGCCTTTACTTCCGTGACGAATGTGCGTCACTTTGTAACACACGTTATAATGCTCGCCTAGCTGCTATCGTGGCACGCCCTCATGCTCTGCTCCTGACTGGCTTGTAGTGCTGGCCTAGGCAATGCGCATGTGCGACTCCCAGCAAAGACGGAATAGAAGTGCGATGCCTCACTTGGTAGCCAAAACAGGGAGCTCAACACACAGGGTGAAAAAAGGAGCTGCAGCAATGTGCAGTACAACAAAAATATGGTGTTTAAAAAAAAAATTAAACCATGTAAACCTATTCTGATCCAACCTATACAATACAATTATGAAGCTAAAAAATGAGCATAATATGAGCACTTTAAAACTGACATTTCTTTGGGTTAGGGGGTTAATTCACAATTCAGTGACTCTTAATTCTTAAGTCTCCAGTTGCATCAACTGTCTTTTGTTACTTAGTATAATGGACCTTTTTCAAGTCTATAGAACATACTCTGGGCAGGCGTTTGTTGTGTAAAGTTACTTCTGCCAAAATGAAAAGCAAATCTGAAAAGGGCTGAAATTCACAACCTCCTTGGTGCGGTGATGTCATTCTTTTAGCGGAGCAGCATTCCTCCACAGTCCCTTCATTCTATGGGTGTACATACAAGCCGTGTAGTGTTTGATGATGTTGCGTTAGCGATGATGATTTTCTGTCAGTGTCTAATGTCGTAAAACAGGGAGGTTGTTGTCAGGTGTAGGTGTTTCTGATCGATGAGGAAGCGAAATGAGCCCCACTCATCACAGGTTACCTTATGATATTAAGGACAAAACATTAAGATAGGTTTAACCCCTTCAACTGTTCCACTGTCTAATTGAGGTTTTCATTATTTTCGATAATCATTTGGTAGCTCTTATTACTTACTCAAACAATGAGTTGCTGTATCTATTATAGTCGTGTTTCAGATAATGTTAATTACTAAACATATAATACTTTGGAAGTGCATGTAGATTCTAAACAAACATATTGAAGCAACTATGTTGTTAATAGGTAAGGGGTTAAATATTTTACTGCAGTTGCAAATTTTCTTAGACTGGCTAAGAACTTGAACTTTTGTAAAGCGGTTCCATACCATTTGTATTTAGTTAAAACCAGTATTTTCTTTTATATTTATAAAATTTGATATCAATTATTAACCAGAATGGCTAATTGTTATTGTGTTCTCATGTTTTTGTGAGACACATGTATACACACATTTTGTCTGACATACATGTGTATGTTAGACATGTGTATATGTTGTATGTGTAGATTGTTTTCCAAGCTGGCACAGAGCCTATTCAATTGAATGGCATCATGCACCTGCAGCAGGCAAAGTTTTATGCAACCATCTCATGGCCATGCTGTTTCAGAGTGCCGATTAAAGCATGATGCCGATGAAGTGGGGTAACCACTTTGGTCTGCACAAGCACTCTGCAAACATGGCATCGGCCACAGACACAGGTAGCTTACGACATGACAATCGGTGGTGTTTTTTTGCACGAGGGCCCATGGGGCACGGCCCCACCAGAGGGCGACGTTGTACAGAAGAAGTTATAGGCCTCTAATGTCAGACACAATAATGTGTTTTAGCTTAAGTTAATAGCAAACTCAACTTTGTTTGCTTCATGACATGTTTGCAATTTTTCTTCACATTTTGAATGCAATTTCTTCTCTAGAAAAGAAACCCTGGCTTCTCAAACATAACACTCATGTTGACTGGACATCGGGGGTTGTTAAAGGGTGGGGAGGACCTGTGCTAAGACCTAAGTCTTCAGTCCAGACCCGGATGGTGTTCTAGGAGTAGTATTCCTGTGTTAACTCCTGCTAATGTGACTGTGACTCCTGCTCCCCGTGTTCTGTCGGCTGCTCTGTCTTCCCCTAACCCCAGGGCGAGATAATCTGTTTACCATGTGTATATATATATATATATATATATATATATATATAGTTGTTTGTTTTTTCCTTCGAAAATTACTTATTAATATTTCTTATATTCTGAATGTTCTGAATGTTGTGTTATTGGGGATGGGAGGGAAGGTGTGTGTTTTTTATTTGAAATGATCAAAAAGCCAATGAACATATAAGGAGACATCATTCTGTATCAAGGCTGACTCATGATTTGTTTTTAGTAATCAGTCAGAGTGAAAAACAAGCCACCTGCTCATATGAACTATCATCCGAATTAACGAGAAGAATGTACGTTCTTGTAACAAAAGCCTGTTAATCCTTTTGATTCAAGTCGAGTCATATGCACAGTGAACACAACTTACACCATGCAATGAAATGCTTGCTTTGCCAGTCTTCCTTACACAACAAATAAAAAATGAGAATAATAGGAATTTCCCCAGTGCGGGATTAATAAAGTCTATCTTATCTTATCTTACAATAAAGCTAAAACAAACAATAAAAAAGTTGTAATAAATAGTTTGAAAAAAGCTGTTTGTCGGTCTTGTGGTCCGTGCTTTCACACTCCTGTAGCGCCTTCCTGAGGGCAGACGTGTGAAGAGACTGTGTTGTGGGTGTGTATTGTCTTTAATGATGTTGTGGGTCCTCCTGATGACCTTGGTGGTGTACATGTCCTGTAGTGATGGGAAGGCTGCTCCACAGAGGAGTTGTGCAGTTTTTATAACACGTTGGAGAGCCTTTCTGCACCGAGCAGTGCTGTCTCCATACAATGCTGTTGTGGAGCTGGTGATGATACTCTCCACCAGGGCTGGACAGGCCATCTGGCATACCGGGCATTTTCCCGGTGGGCCGACGCACTTTTGGGCCAAATCGCCGATATAAATAGGCCTTTTTTTATTTTTTGGCCGGGCCGGCCCATAAAGAACTCACAGCGGCCCATTGGTTAATTTTCTTTATTGGCACTGGCCTGACCCAATCAAATCCAGGAACCCCCTTCCCCACTCTGAGACAGGAGCTGTAATAGTTATGCTGGAAGTTTAGCATTCACGTTGAAATGGACAAACGACCATCAGAGCGCAAGTGTATTGGTGCTCTTTTCCAGGGCATATACTACTCTGAGATTTATTGTAGCTTTTGGGTTATAGTTATGGTTATAGTATTTAGCAGACACTTGTGTCCAACGTGACAAAATATGAATCTTACAATAGTTCAAATTAACAGTAAACTGTTTTTAAAATTGCTAAGCTAATATTAAGCAAAATAGTAATAATAACAATAATGGCAATACAATATCAAATATCAATAATACAAAATAATAAAAATACCATAAATATACAAATCATAACTCTAAGAATGAATTCATTATTTAAGTGTAAGACAGATAAGACAGATAAGTCTTGAGACCCCTCTTGAAGGATCCAAAACTATCACATGAACGCTGAACACTAGGCAACTTATTTAATATACTGCACGCATATTTTAAGAGGACTGTCTGCAGGGAATGTGTCTGACCAATCACGTTGGGTGTGGGCCGCCTCGGCCAAAAAATGCCAGGGCTAATTTTTTGTCGCATTCCAGCCCTGCTCTCCACTGTACATCTGTAGAAGTTACATGTCCAATGTCCTCAGCTTCCTTAAGAAGTACAGGCTGAGCTTTCTTCAGGAGCTGGTGGCTACCAGGTAAGATCCTCAGTGATGTGTGCTCCGAGGAATTTAAAGGTTTTCACCCTCTCTACCTCTGTCCCAACGATATACCATATAATGGTGTTTGCTGCTCCTTCCTCCTTCTCCTAGGATCGATAATTATCTCCTTGGTCTTCTTTGCGTTTAAGGAGAGATGATTTTTCTGACACCAGGACACCAGTTCCAGAGCGTCTGTGGATCAAGCGCTAGACTGGTCGCTTACCAATCGGAAGGTTGGTCGGTTCGATCACTGGCCCTGCAGTCCTTGGCAAGACACTGAATGTTGAGTTGCTCCCGATGCTGTGCCATCGGAGTTTAAAAGTGTGAATGTTTATCTGATGAGCAGGTGGCACCTTGTATGGCAGCCTTACCACAGTGCATGAATGTGTGTGAATGGTGAATGGTTCCTGTACTATGTAAAAGCGCTTTGAGTAGTCGTTAGACTAGAGCTCTAAATAAAAAACACAATCCATTCTGCCACCTGCCTTCTGTACGCAGTCTCCTCACCACCAGTGATCAGCCCAAACTTAAAAATGCTGGTGTCAGTCTGGGAGGCTACGCAGTCGTAGGTGAAGAGGGTGTACAGCAGCGGACCCAGCACACAACCTGTGGGGTCCCTGTGCTTACAGTTCTGATGTCAGATGTCCATTGGTCATGTTGTTTGTAAGAAAGTTCAGCACCCAGTTACAGACGGAGGGTGTCAGATCCAGGGTAAGGAGCTTTTCAGAGAACCTGTATGGTATGACTGTGTTGAATGACCAACTGTAGTCAATAAATAGCATTCTCACATATGTGTCCTTGCCTTCAAGATGCGTGAGGGCTGTGTGGATGTCAGCTCGTCCATCTTATTTTCAAGTGAAGTTACGTTGGCCAGCAGCAGGCTAGGTCTTGGTCCGAATAGATTTATTCTAAATAATTACATTAGTTTAAAATAAGTGTTCACTTCCATAACATTCACATGCATTCATGCATGCAACACATCAGCCTATGTTCCGTCTGCTTTGTCTTCTCTGTGATCTTATATAGTCTGATTCTATACAGCTCATCACAGATGTTGTCATTCAGTTACAGTTTGAGGCTCCACTGACTGCAGCACAAACTGCAGTGTGTAGTTGTGTGATCAGACTGTAGTGTAGCAGCTCAGGCCAGATTTCATGTCAACCAGAGAATATCAGTGGTCTACTCGCAACTCCTTAATTTAAGAGAGGATTTTTTTTCACAAATCTATGGATTTTCAATCGTACAACACCTTCTGTTATATTCTCCCTGGCACTAAGACAAACTGGGCGAAAAGTGAATCTATGATCTCAATCAAAACAGGTCAACAATCAAAACATGTCTGGCGGACAAAAGAGGAGATACTTATCTTATATTACAACATCCCACTTGTTCTGTCACAAAAAGCTATAAAGCAGAGAGCAGCATGTGTATTTGGTCATTACTAATCAAAATAACTTCAGTAGTAGGTATGTCACAGTATGTATCACGCACACAAGGAGATGGACTCACGGGATACGTCCCATAGCACTTACATTTTATCCCTGACTCCTCCACTTGCCTTGATTATTGCGAGGAGAGAGGCAACGAGCAAAATGTCTTTTAGAGGGATGAGATGTCCTTTTCTCTGAAGCCTCTCCGTGAACCATCACCTTATCGTGGTGGAGAGGTTTGTGTGTCTCTGTGAACCTGAGGGCTGTGTTGTCTGGAGCTTTGTGCTCCTGGTAGGGTCTCCCAAGGCAAAGTGGTCTCAGGTGAGGGGCCAGACAAAGAATGGTTCAAAAACCCCAATGAAAAAGCTAGGCAGAGATGGAGTGACCCTGCCCGGAGGAAGCCCGGGGCCCCCGTCTGGAGCCAGGCCCAGACGGCGGGCTCGTCAGCGAGCGCCTGGTGGCCGGGTTTGCCACGGAGCCCGGCCGGGCACAGCCCGAACAAGCTACGTGGCTCCCATCTCTCCAGCCCATGGGCTCCCATCTCTCCAGCCCATGGGCCCACCACCTGAAGCGTCACATGAAATCGTCAGCTGTTTGGGCTGAGTTAGCAACTCCTTAAGCTGCGCGGCTTCCAGGAAAGGCCGCTCTCGTATATCCTCGGCTATAGCTCCGCGATGCCACCTCGACGCTCGCTTCCTTGGACCTCGGGGCAGAAAAAAGAACTGTGAGATGGCCTTCACCGAGGAGGGATAGAACAACTTCTGGTTCAGCCGAGGACCAAGGAGTCGAGGAGCTAACAAACAAGGGTGATGAGATTCAGCCACAGAAGCAAGACTCTTAGAAAGTTCAATCCAAACAGGTTTATTTGCAACAAGCAAATCTCACAGACGACGGTATCCAGAACACAAGGCAAAGAGGTGATCCAAAAGCAGGCGAAGGTCAAAACACGGTAATGCAAGTAAACTAGGAATACAGGGAAAAATGCTCAAACGCTGCCACAGGGGAATGAGACGATTTTGCACAGAGCAAGGAAATAGGTGGACTTAAATACACAAAGACGGGGGAGATAACAAGACACAGGTGAAACACACTGGGGCGGGGAAAGGTAGACAAAGACCAGGAAGTAAATAGACCTGAAACGAGATGAGACGGTGAGTATCAAAATAAAACAGGAAGTGTTATGAAAAACAGAACTAATAAAAGGATAGAAAACTTGAGCGCAGGACCTAGACATGACAGTATGGGTAACCTTTTGAAGGGCTACGCCTGAACAGTGTAATACAAGACTAGGTTAGATACTAACGTAAAATATTCATTCTCTTACTACGTTTTGATAACTTGAAAAGAACTTCAGAATCAACAGAATTTGGTTACACTGCTAGTATCATGGGATGACTATATACATCCTTTTCAGGATTTTAATTGGTATCACCTATTTTATTCATTTAGTTTTTTTAACTTTGTAAAACAAAAGCATGTTAGTAATGGCCGAGTTTGAGTCAGGAACTGATTTAGAGATAACTGTGGTTACCTTCTACGCTGAGCTTTGCAGCTGCAGGGTCATTAAAGGTTTTAAAGACTGGACTTGTGCAAAACATATCAAATTATTATACTACATTTAAACAAAGCTACTTCGTGGTATTAAGTGGTACATGTATGCTCACTAAACTGCGACTCTAACTTTGTAACATAGTGTCAGTGTGGTCTGGAGTTGAGTTGCCCCTGTTACTAATGTAAGTAATCTAATTAAATGAACCATCATATGTCAGTACTGACCCTATTGGCGCTAACTACATTCACTGAAAGACCTGTCATAACAGTGTCCTCACTGTTGTCTTGTCCTCTTCCCTTGTTGTGCTATTGGAGCTATAATAAAGTTGCATATTTTTCTCTGTGTTGAGCTCAACCATCTCTAAGCTGGCAGAACCCTGATCAGTTAAACTTCAGTGAGCTATAAGAGGCTCAGGGGGTTCTTAGTCAGAATAAGACACAGAGTCGGCTGTTGAAATTGCTTGCAGATATCTCGGAGCTGTTCTCGTCGGTCTCATATGGTGGAGTGATGTCCCAGGCAAAGGGAGTGATGGAGGCCAATCGGGTGGGGTCCGGGGCAAAGACTCCATCTGATGGTGTGTCCCCTCGCACCGTTTTCACATCGGGCACTTTGTCAGACTCTAAATGAAAGATAATTTCTTTTTAAGATTTTATAATTAAATGAACCATTTAACCCACAATTAAAAGTATTACATCCACTACACGAACTACTCCATGTTCGTACATCCACCAAATACAAATCTCTTTGGAAAACATATTTGTTATTTTACTGTGGCATTGAACAATAAATGTAGCATTTACTGCTGCAGCACCTCTGAGAAAGTGTATTGCAGATTTAATAAATAACGTGCAGGTTACTTAAACTGTTATACCACACATCACATTGCAACTATGACATCAGTAAGGTGTTGTAGTGCTTTGGCTCCAGTCTTAAAGGACTGTTTTAACTTTGGCAAACCACCAGATGTCCCTGTGCTGCTGAAGCCAAAGCGTAAGGTTTCATCGTAAGATGAGAAAAATTTTCTGTTACTGACCAAGACTGAAACATTAAAAGGAGAAAATCAAAACTGTCACATTAAATCACTTCTTTTTTTTTTCTCATTTACAATATCTCTTACTAAAAGGCAGGTAACGGGTATTCAATATAGGCTCTATCTACCTACACAAATAAACTATGAACTGTAATAGTAATAGTAGTATTAATAACCATAAGAGCAATTTGAAGTAATGGGAACTGGTTATACATAGTTAGCACT
Source organism: Perca flavescens (assembly GCF_004354835.1). Lineage (NCBI taxonomy): Eukaryota > Metazoa > Chordata > Actinopteri > Perciformes > Percidae > Perca > Perca flavescens. Next base: position 14,564,314 of record NC_041354.1, read on the forward strand.
AATTTTATAATGAAGATTTCTTTGATTCCCTGTCACAAAAGGGGAAACAACAACAACAAGACATCGGTATATATAAATATATATATATGTCCACTGTTTCGGTGTAGGGCTAGCAAAGCTGGTAATGGTCGTATACTTAACACAAGTTTTGGGCTGTGACTGTCCTTCCTTTGCAGTACCTGAAGTTGCTGCATTTTGGCTGCTGTCTGGAGATTCCTTCATGCACAACTCGTATGCTTTCGGATGTTTCATACGCAAATGTGTTAACAGCGGCGATGTTGTGTATTGTTTAGGGTCCTTGCAACCACGAGACCAATCGGCATTGCAAAGTGAACATGTAGCTCGACTTGAATCGTCTTCTTTTGACTGAAAGTACTGCCAAACAACACTTTTTCTGCTCACACATTCCATTTCCACTTTCTCACAGCCTACTGGCGTCGCTACTGCATTCTGTCTCGCTCCAACTACGTCATTACGTCGACCACGTAACTCTACAAAGAGTAGTGAAATAACAAGATAGTTCAGTCCAAGATGGCGGAGCTGCAGCTCTCATGGGTGCGTTTGTTTGCAATGGAACGTTCTATTGAGTTTCGCCTCTTGTTACTTCTATACTCTTTGGCAAGAGCAGAAACTCAACACGTTAGTCTCCTTTTCTCGCCTCGGCAGTACCCGAACTCCGTCAAAAAGCCCAAAGTTTGGCCGAATTCCGAACCGAACTCTGGGTTCCCTGCATCCCTAGCTAGTACACCATCATTTGAATAATTTCTGCATACTACGGCACCAAGCGGCAACCCGGGGGCCACCAGAATTACGACAACCGAGCGGCGTAAAAGCATAAAGCAGCCTTATTGGCCATGGCCTGTGTGCAAATGCGACCATCCCGCAGCGTTAGGGAGAACTACAGCGGGCAGTGGGTGTTCCGCCGATTCGCGGACAAATCCACATCGGCCTTTCGAAACAAGTTCAAATCTGCTTCATCAACTTGGGGCAGCTACAGTCTAGTTGCACTCACTCCAGAGCCTTTCTGTCCCGCGGCAGCACCTGTGGAAGCAGCACTTTGCAACCTGGACCCTCGCCTCAACACACATGCCAGATGTCTGGCAGAGGGGGCGAGATGTAAGCCAGTTTGCAACCCACTTTTATGGTCGGAGTGTGTATAATTTTTCAATCCTAAAATCCTGTCAACCATGCTGTCAACAGGATTCAAGCATTCTGCTTCCACCTACCGTCTAGACTAGTCAAGTGCAGCTCACTTTAAATCCCCCACCTACTGTCGCCACGGTAATGCCTTTAAGTGGCAGCAAGGGTGTCAAATGAAATCGATAACATGTACCCTGCTGCTGTACACCTGTATTCATCTGGTTAGCCTGTAAAGTAAGATTAAGGTTTCTGGATAATAATTCTTTTTTCAAACCTACATTATCTACTTTTCCCAGGCGTATGTTATACTTCAATAGACTAATGTCTGTAAACCAATATATGTGTTTATTAGACCGACAGCTGCCACCAAATCACCCTGGTGACTTTACAATAGACACACTACCCTTTGGTGATCGTGCCTTTTCAGTGGTGGCTCCGGAACTCTCTTCCTTTATCCTTGAGAGCCTTGGACTCTGTTGAAATTTTTAGGAAACACCTAAAGACACATCGTTTTAGACAAGCATTTAGTTAGCAATATGGTTTTGTATTGCATTTTATTTGTTGTTGTTCTTTTTATTTGTTCCTTTTGTAAAGCACTTTGTGATCCCTCTTGTCTGTGAAAGTTGCTATATACTTTACTTACTTTTTAGTTTTTTTATATCTTTAGCCTACCTTTTTTGCTCTGGCTATGAAGGTCATCCCTGTAAAGACATGGCCCTCCAACCTCTTTTCCCATGATGCTATCTTCTGACACCAACGGGTTCCCCAGCAGGAAGTAAGTGGTCATCTGGCCTTTACCCTTCACCTCAATCTGCCCACGCTCTTGTATGTTGAAGCCAGCATCCTTCAACTTACTGAAGAGGGGATGGGGTGGGTTGAGGGGATACAGAGGGACACAGAAGTGAAATAAGTAAAGTTCTGGAAAGAGTGATTACAACTGCCACTGTACTTCAGCAAATGGCCACAGGAACATATTTTCACTGATCTTAAAGGTGCAGTAGGTAAGACTTATTGTCATATTCGTTGAAACTGACCCTATGTTCCAGTAGAACTACATGAAGCAGGTAATTAAAAAAAATAAACCTACAGCCTGCAAAAATCCACAGCTCCCTGTTCAGATGCACTAATCATGGCCGGGGTGGGGGGGGGTCTAACTGCATGTCAATCACTGCTCATGCACACGCATTCATTCTCCCTTGTGGGGGGAGGGGCTTAGGAGAATGTTTTGGGCTTTAGCAGAAAGGGGGGAGGGACTGAGAAGTTCAAATTTTTTGGCTAAGTCCTGGATCTTTCCAATCCTACCTACAGCACCTATAAAATCATAAATTGTCAGTACTTTCTTTGCACACAGAGTTTGTATCTATCTCCTTGCCTACACACTGCTAAAGAGGGTTGGTTGCTGCTCTATGCACATACGGGGACACCAAGATTTAGTTTCAACAAAATAATAAAACACTGGATTAAAAAGGAGAAACCCCTCCAGGGTTAGGGTTAGCTAAAGACAAGTGTAAAATATGTCTAATTGACCTGGCGATATACAGATAACATGCAGCCTCACAATTGGACACTATCTCCCTTGTTTTCAATAGAGCCTATTTTGGTTTTGGACTATTTGTTGTTGTATGTTATTTTCTGTGCCATTAACTCGCTAAGGCCAGTTATGTTTAGCTGCTCCTCTAAACGTTTAGCTGTGGTGACGGCATGCAGTCTTATCATAATCTCACAGGTTCTGGAATCTGATATAGGCCACATTTTAAAGGCAATGGTAATAACCAAAAAAAAATTGGATCTGTGGAAAAAAATCTGAATTAGGCATTAAGACTTGTGGTGTGAACGTAGCTTAAGTACAACCCTTTTGAACCATGCCCCCGTCAAACTAGCGGTAGTGGATTTGGACACGCCCTAAACGCATCAGCGCCATGCGCTTCATGCCGTGCACTTAGATCGTTAAAATATGGCCCTACATGTTCACACTGGATGTTACAGTAATCATGATCTGCAGAATCGTCAAATATGAATGTAGTTCCAAGTCTTAAACACACACACACACACACACACACACACACACACACACACACACACACACACACACACACACACACACACATACCTATATGTGGAAGTGCTGAGGTGAATGTGGTCAGGGACTCCATGACTCTCCATCCTGGAGGCAGTGTTAACAGAGTCTCCAAACAGGCAGTAGCGAGGCATCTTCTCCCCCACCACCCCAGCTAACACTGGACCAGTATGGAGACCCACACGGATCTGAAACATACAGACCCACCACTCTCAGCACATACATGCCGGCTGGAATACATTAACACAATAGTGGTCTACTTTGTGACACAAACCCTTGAATCAAGTGAGACATCCTGTGGTAGAAAATCACAGTTAAATAATTTGTTGAATAACTCAAAAGGGGAATTGCGACCCTTGATGTCAGAAAAGGTTCAGACCTTCTACTCTTTAAGATTAGAAGACCTTGGCGTGTCTCAATATCTTGGGATATGCTGGTTGGAAACTGGTTCTCAGACCCGATGCTGAACGATCGTGTGTAGAGTTTTGCTTGCTGGTGCCAGTACTGTATTAAAACACATTTAAATTAAGACAATGGGGAGTTTACCTAGGCTAGTTGCTGATTTTCTGCTATAGCATAGTCTTCACACAGATAGTCTGGATACAACCACTTACTAACTGAGAGTACAGAAAGCAGGGGCTGGCCTGGAATGATTCTGGAAAGAGATGCTGCTTTGAGATTACCCTCTTCCGTAAACTGCCCAAACGAGTTGCTTGTTGAAGCAGCAATTATGACTTCTATTTACATTTATAGTAGCGGAGCCTTCTAGTGGCCAGAGTAGTTATTACGGGAGCAAAGTAGGAAGTAAGGTGACAAAGTATTAAAGTGCCAAATTTCTGCATAAGGAGTTAGGTTCAGGACTCTTGCCCAGGAGACCGGGGTTTGAGTCCTGTTTGAGTTTTTTTTTTTTTACGAAGTTACATCTCCTTTTGCGTCACGGAAAGTAAAGTAGTGTTTGATTTTAACTAAAGCCACCATATTTTTCTAAACTTAATTAAGTAGTCTCAGTACCTGAAACATAACTTTTGACCACACTTGCAAGTTTGCAGAGGTGCAACAGACTCGACAGAATCATATAACCAGAAGGGACAAGGGATCAGCTTGATTTTCAGTTACACTTGAAGTATATAGGCTATCTCACCTCAGGCATCTCGGGCACCATTTCTAATTTCTTTGGACATAAGATACCAATTAGGATAAACATAAACATGCAGCTAATAAACTATCTGACATGATTCTAAATTCTTACCTGTATGGGTTTGCCGGTTACTGGGTTGGTGACCTCTCTGGCAGCTATCCTCATACCCAAAGCAAAGTTTGCCACTCTGTGGGCATGGGTTTCTGTAGGGATTGGAACGCCACCTACCACCATGTATGCGTCACCAATAGTCTCAACCTTTAGGAAACCAAGTAACCAAACTCTTTGACTAAACAATGTGAAATTAAATGAACACTTACATACTTCTATTAAACATCTTGTGACAAATATTTACTGTAACCTTTTAATGCAGTCATCTGCCATATATAGCTATGATGTACCTATAATCTCATAATAAACATACAATTTGACATGCTTTACATGTCTATATGAAGACATTTAGCATTAGCTTTTGATCTGATTTGATTACAGGTTGATAAAATACCTAGATTTGCTAGGATGTGATGCTAAGGAATCTCTTAAGGAAAGCTCTTTACACCTTTTTATTAGCAAAGAACAATAAACTAGCATTAGGCTTTCATCTTATTGTATGCTCATTTCATTTTCAGATTGAAACTACAGATTTTGAACATGTAACATGGTCTACCACTGAGACTACAGTTTCTTTGCTTTTTCAGCCAACAACGTGCAGATCTTATTTAAGTATTTTACTTTTATTTAAATTATTTCTATTTACAAGTAACAAAAAGTTTAACCTAAATGGATTCAATAAAAAAATATGGTTACGTTTGAATTAAAAGAGAGATTTCTTTGATGAATTTGTAGCTAAACTGGTGTTAGTTGTGCTATCACCACCTAGAGATTGCACATTTGTAGCTAATTACATAAGGTATACTTTGCAGGGTGAGGGACAAACAGACTTACAAATACAAAGCACATATAGAAACTATACGCACAATGTTCTGAGTGCGCACAGGTAAAAAAAATGACAGAAAGAGTCATCGCATCCAGTACGACTTTAACACAATAGCTTAATTGTTTGAACATTAACATAACCTCATCTAGAAATGTTTATTTCAACCACCACAATATCCATGTGACAAATGTCACAGTGGGCTAATACCTTGTAGATGCCGTGTATGTTGGTGAGTCGGTCGAACTTGGAGTACATGGAGTTAAGCATGTCAACAATATGGATGGGCTCACAGGCAGCGCAGATGCTTGTGAAGGTTACAACATCACTGAACAAAATAGTGCACACCTCGAACTCCCCTGAAAAAGACAACAACACTTTTACAGGGCAACAGGCAGACATGTAGAGATAGAACACATGTTTGACAGACAGACTGACCTGCCTTTACGCTCTTCCCATCTTTAAGCTGATCGGCTATGTGGCGTGGCAGCATGGCATACAGCAGAGTCTCTGTCTTCTGTTTTTCAGCCTCTAGGTGCCGCGACAGAATTCTCAGTTCCTCCTATAGACAGACAGTTGTATAAGTATAAACCCAGTAAGGAGTTTCAATGATATGTGATATGATAATGTGTAAGTACACAGAAGTCCACCATCAGTATAAGTGTAAGCACTGAAAACAGTTGAAGTGGTAGATGACACTCATAGTTTCTTTACAAAATAGCTTAAAAACACTACATCAGTTGTGAATAATTAGCAAAACAAGGTTTGTTTGGAACATACTGAACATACTGTGAAACAACAGATACGTGGGCTGCAAGAGGGGTTTAAAAGGTCTCTAAGGACATTTTGCTAGATTCTTTAGTTAAAAAGTATCAAGATAGTAACAATTATTTCAAAATCTCTTGAGGGTTGTCATATCAATTACACATGTCATTACACAGATAGATAGATAGATAGATAGATAGATAGATAGATAGATAGATAGATAGATAGATAGATACTGTAGATACTTTTTCGTACCTTGGGGAAATTGTGATCCGGCTCATATTTCACCAACTGATTCAAAACATTGTACATTTGCCCCATTACGATCATCACAAAAGTAATCAATAGGCAGATGACATCATATTATATTTAACTTATACCTAAACACCACCTCTATCAATCCATAATCTGACAGTTATGGTTGAGTGTCTGGCTACTATATCAGCTGTTCCCAGTCCAAGTCGAAGTCTAACCAACTTCAAATGTGACGGTGGGGTCAAGAATTAACTTTTGTGTTGGATTTCGATGACACTGAATCTTATCCTCTTACTACAAAACATCAAAGATGACTAACAAACTATGACTATCCCATCAATGTCCTAGTGAAAAGGAAGTTAGAACCTCTTCAGCTTCTGTACTGTGAAGTATTTCCCAGTAAAAGAAATAACTGTGTGTTGTGCAGTTACAAGAAAGATTTAAATCAAATTCTTTGCATTTGATTGGACGGCTAATAAGTGGGTGGATTTAGAGATTAGCATGATACGGAGCTACAATTGCTAAAGAGGATCTTACAGTAGCTCTGTGCTGCTAAAAGACACATCTTGACTTTAAAGCTGAATAGCTACAGTAAAAATGTGTATTTTCCAAAAAACTACTTATTTACAATGACACCCAGTAAACCCCTGGGATGGCTAGTAAAGCACACAGCTGTTATTTAATGCAAACCATTTGAAATATTCCTTCTCTGCTCTTACCTCAATCTGTCATAATAATAAAAAAAAATTTATTTTAAACATTTATTTCTCTAGAGTTTTGAAGTTTCTCCTTATAATGTCTAACCGAGTAAATGCACATCTCTGACACAGAGATGTCAACAGATGATAAAAGGAAAAAAAAAAATTCTGTGAGTTCATCACAAACTCACTTTCAATGTGGATTGGGTTTAAAGGGTCCATAGCATGCTCATTTTCATATTTATACTTATATTATATATAACAACAAATGTTAACATGCTTTAATTAAGTTGACACGAATGTGATGAAAGTCAAGTCAAGGTCCAGTAGTCGCTGATGATGTCATTAACCTTTGTGCCTTTCTAGCATTTTGCAACCTGTCCAATTTATCAGCAAGTGCTTTTGCAGTGAGCTTAACTACCCATTTTTCAGTTTATGCATCATCACCACAAGTCACACTATTGGGTTTACCAGCAGTAACACCTGCAGCATTAGCACCGTACCTCCACCGTACCTAGCTGACTGCAAAGGTCCTCCAGCGTAGCAGAAATCCAAATAGCTACAAGGCAGCTCTCCTCATCCTTTTCAACATTTCAATACGTCCTATACGTTCTGCGGCTGCTGGGTTTTTGACTAATTTTGCAAGTGACAGTGCTACAGATCTAATCTGACCAACCAACCTTCTCACCTGTTGCTTTCTCCATGTTGTTAGTGACAAAACCATGTGATCAGCGACAAGTAGACATCAAGCTCAAAACGTCATTGTGGAGCAGTAACGTCAACAAGTCGACTAGTTGACTAGTCTGTGCAATCCTTAGTCTGAATATACCTGTATTCGCCCTCTGCCTGATACACTCTGTTTTAGCGCCTGTCTCTTTAAGCCCCCCTCCTGAAAAAGCCTAGTCTGCTCTGATTGGTCAGCATTTCCAAGTCTTACACATCTGCACTCTCGCCCGTCTCTGTTCAATCATTGCATCCGGGGGATGACTGTAACACCACTGTAGCAGCTCTTTCTACCAATATATATATATAGTATAATTCTGCGTCGACCTGCTTTAAAGTAAAAAAAGACATTGAAATCTCACTTTTTACAATATGGAACTTTTGAGAGGCTACAGCCAGTGGCTTTATGAGGCTGGACTTAGACACAGCAGTACTAACATCAGCATGCTGACATGCTCACAAAGACTTATATTCTGGCATTTCACTAAAACCCAATAATGTCAACCTCATGGTGGCCAAAAAGTCAAAGTCAAAGTCAGTATATCAATATATGTACACAATGGCAATCTGAACCAAAGTGGTGGACCGGCAGGCAGACAAACCAATCAATCAACCAACAATCTTTATGCCTTTTTATAGTTTACTATTATTCTGTGCACACTTTGGTACAAGATCAAATACTGGTTTGTTCTTTTTTGTAGATGTGTACAGAAGAAGGACAATAACCTATGTTCAATCTTTAATCTAAGGTGTCCACCTGGTCTTAACATGCAATCTGTATTAGCAGAGGTATATTAACAAGTTTTGTCTTTTTCCTAAGAATTGGGCCAAGCAATGCATATAGCATTTTCACCTGGTTGAGATATGATCATGGAAGCCAGACCACCTACATATATGCCTTTGTCAAAACTATGTGCATGCCACTCCCTATGAATGTGAATGTCACTAAAGACTGCACAAACTAAAAGCTGCTTTCCTACTTTTTTCCTTTCTAACTGGTTGGTGAGCTCCATCTCAGCTAGACGTTGCTGGTTGAGAAGAACCAGGTCTCTGGTGACATCGTGCTGGGCCAGGTCAGCCAGGTGAAGGCCGACATCTTGAAGCTCCTGAAGGCTTCGTAGCTTTGGCGAACACATGTATAACATACAGCCAAGAGACTCCATCCACAACATCTGACCTACAGATAAATGCAATACAGGTTAACCTGTGGAGAGAATGCAGCTCAGATATTATTTCCGTGGTACTGACATCCCTGCTCAATTTCCTCTGCTCTTATTTACTTATTTATCTTAGTCTCCTGTGGGACGATGAGCTACCTCGATTGTGCAATGATGAGCCTCTATTGAGTTTGGTTCAAGTTGGCTATTGTCCATCACAGTCCCGAACAACGTCATTATTGTTCTTTTGGGTTTGCTTTTACCTGGAGGAGTCCGTGTCAGCACAACCTTTAGAAGGTAATCTGCCTCCATTCGAAGCATGTGGTCCACTATTGCAATCTCCTCTGTCTAATTTTACTGATCATGTTCTTGCTTGGTTACTTTGATTTGTTTGTGTAATGTAATGGGAAAATTACATTTAAGCACAATTCCTTATATTTTTATGTTTAATTCGTACTTTACTTCTCTCACAAATGCTGAAAGAGTTTATCTAATTTTCCACATGTAGATTTTGATTCTAACTTTGTGAGACATCCAGTCTGGAACATTATGTGAGCTCTGTTTGCCTGAACCGATAAAGGTACAAGGTCACCCTAAAACTATCTCATGTTTTCCCATGCCAGTTAAGATGTAACTGGGGGGTGAAAGTCGTACCGGGAGGAGGAGGCGAAATGGCTCCAAGATGTCTCTTGCATTTCTCTGATTGTCTTCATGTGTATCAGATTGCCTGTAAGAACTGTAGCGTCATAATAATCTAAGTGCGTGTGTGCTGTCACTCTGAAGATGCATATAAGCCTAGTGTTCTTGTTCACTCATGGGAGAAACTGACTCCACACTGGGCTGCGGCCTTTTGTGAAATCATGTTGCTCCTATTTGCAAATATATATATATATGTTTTTAATAAAATACAAAAACCCAACTTGGTTTTAGTCTCAGTCTGTCTTATTTGTTTCAATTTAGCATCCAATGTGGAATGCCTCAATCCATTTTATATCAGCTTTGGTTTCCTGGCAACATTCAGAACCATAAATGAGGATGGATTTGATGTTACTGTTATATAACGTATTGCTCTGCCTTCCAGTTGTCAAAACTCACCCTGGGCATTCCTCTTGCATTGATGCCTGTTTGTTTCCCACTCTCCTTGCTGACAAGTAAGTAAGTAAGTAAGTAAAGTTTATTTCTACAGCACATTTAAAAAACAGCCCGCGCTGACCAAAGTGCTGTACATAGTGCATTAGCCACAGGGTAAGGCTGTCTAAATAGTCATAGTCGTCAGATTCATCTGCCAATCCTTATAGAACTGGCTCAGTTCTTAATTATGCTGTTATAGTTTTAGACTTTCGGGGGACTTACTTTGATACACTGAGCTCCTCTCTACTCTCTCTTTCCATCTGTGTGAATCCATGTACCAGAAATGCTTGTTACTAACCTAGCTCTGGGGAGCTTATTACCCAGAGTCCTTGTGTTTTTTTTTTTCGCCAAGCAGTTTTCCTTGGATTAGGGTGGCACCTAAATCATGGTTGCAGCTGTCGCAGTGGCCCTGCTCCACACCCTGCTATGCCCTGCTACACCCTGCTACACTTTACAGTGCCCAGCGTCTTGCTACGCTCTGCTACGTACTGCTACATCCTGTAATGCCCTGCAGTGCCCTACTACACCATGAACTACTACAACTACTATTTCTAGTCATAGTTCCATTATCTTTATTGTGACTACCCCCCAACCGGCACCGTCAGACACCGCCTACCAAGAGCCTGGGTCTGTCCGACGTTTCTCTCTAAAAGGAAGTTCTCCTCACCACCAAGGTTTCTCCCTAAAGGGAAGTTTTTCCTCGCCACTCCTTGCTCTTGGGGGAATTACTGGAATTGTTGGGTCTTTGTAAATTATAGAGTGTGGTCTAGAACTACTCTATCTGTAAAGTGTCTTCAGATAACTCTTGTTATGATTTGATACTATAAATAAAACTGAATTGAATTGTATTAAATAAATAAAGTTCTGCTCTCCCCACAATTAAGTGTGTGTGTAGAACTCCAATTCTAAGGCGGAGGCACATCACTGCTTGCCTGTAGACATGTCGTAAGGTACCACTTGAAGGTCAACCTGGACAAGACTGAGAATATGTTTCTTTAGGGGAAGGGGTGCCCATCATGAAAATATTGTGGTGATGCAGACTCTGACAGCAAGGAACCTGGGTGTGACCCTGGGTGACAAGTGGTCACACAGTCACTACTGCAATTGTCTTTGTAAATTATAGAGTGTGGGCTTTTACTCTATCTGTAAAGTGTCTTGAGATTACTCTTGTTATGATTTGATACTATAAATAAAATGGAATTCAATTGAACTGAATGAATCCCCTTTGAAGTCACGGCCCCTTTTTCACTGTGTGTGTCTCAGTCATGCTAGCATTCACTGACATTTTTTCAAAGCTTTTCTCAAAAAGCATTTACTGTAGAAGATGAAGTTGATTTGGTTGAGAACATTTTCTACAATACATGTAACAGCGCAGGGATGGTTTGTTCATACAAATGTATTGTGGTACTGTTTATTAGAACCTACCTCTTAGCTTGAGCGTGGTGTGATTGTCTTTGTAGCTCTTCAGGACAAATTGACTGTTGATGAATTTCCTGATGCTCTCTATAGTAAAGGTCACCTGGAAAACAGAGAAAGAGGCTGTAAACTATCCAACAAAATCATTCATACTGTAGTATTTACTTGCATATCCATGTCATGTATTATTAGAGGTATAATTTATTTCAATTGATTACATGAACACCCACAAATCAGATATAACAAACATATAATATACAATATGGTTTGGAATCTGACATGGTCCAACATGTTTATTTGACTTTCTTCAATCCTGGCTCTGACATGCCAAATGTCATGTCTTTAAAAGGTGGTGCTAGAAAATGAGTCTCCTGGGAATGGGTAGACACACACCATAACTGGTTAACTGTCCCAAGGAGAGTGAGTTGAAATAATCCATCAAATATATAGTATTGCTTGGTTCTTCATATAGCTCTCTCTGCATGTATTCTTAATACACTAAGGAAATTGAACCCCATAGTTGAGACAACTACATTCTTGGTTTAAGACTCACAGGTGCTCTTGTAAAGGTCATGGTTGCTCAGGGCCCTGGGCAACCCCAGGATCACCCCAGCATTCCTTTCTACTGCACTCTTCTGTTCATTCCACTTTTTTTTTACTGTAGTATACGTTGTTCTTCTCTGCTGATGTCTTTTAATTAACTACTTTACTGTTGCATTTCAAACAATCTCACAATTTCTGAACTCTTGACTCTGTGTCTATGTTTTACCTGTGGATGTATAATGGTGAACCATTGGTCCAACATAGCATCTCTGGCCTGGAGACCTGGAAGAAACTTTTGTATGTTCACCCCTGTCTGTCTTACCTTCAGCTGATAGAACCAGAACCCAGAACAGATACCAGAAACAGAGAAAAACAGATTGGTGACAAAAGCAAGATAGGAGTTTGAGCCAAACCAAAGATATTTTCAGTGTGCTAATGAATCCGGTATACATACTACGAAACTCTCATGGAGCTACTAAAGCACACAGACACATTGAGCCTTACATCCTCATCAAAGACAATATGGAAGGGAAAAGCATTGCAGAAAGTTTTCTCTTCCACCCACAGCTTGTTCGGGTAAGACGGACTGAAGGTGCAATGGAGGCTGCCTGGGAAGTAAATCAAACACACCCGTTCCATAAGTGTTAGGGAAGCTACCGTTAAAACATAATTAACTAACACAGAATAATCGTCAGACTCCGGCTGTTCACTTCACAGGAAACAATGCAGCGTAAACACGACCTAGTTTTTGAAACTTCTCATTATTATGAATCAATTAAAGTATTAGTTCAGCATTTGGGAAACACTAATTTGCTATTTTTCCCATGCATTAAATGAGAATATGAATATCAGTCTAATGTCTGTATTAAATACGGAGCTAAAATCAGGACGTGTCTAGCTTATTATAGAATAAAGACTGGAAGCAGGGAGTTTTTCTTTACTTGATGAAGAACTGTTTATCTGTCCCCAAGTACTGTACTTCTGGGCAGCGTCTCTAAAGCAAGTTTCCAGATAAGATCAGTGTGCATAGGTTTTAAAAATGATACCTTTTAATTATGAACTTATGAATACAGTTAACCTTTTTCTGAGAGAACCACAGCTCTGATCAGGTCCCAGCCATGCTTTTTCCCAGCTGGTGACACACACTGCTCCCTCATTTTTCTTAATAATGTCTCCTGGGAAAATCACACAGAGCAAAGGTTGGCAAAGAATCAGAAACACACATAATATATACTAGAAACAGACCATGCGCATGCACCCACAGACACCCACCCTTTTATGACTGGAATGGTCCTGGTCTCTTGTCTCGCTTCCTTGTTTGGTCTGTTTTACCAGAAACACAACGTGCTCCTTCTTCCCTGTGCGCTCATCTTCCTCTGATTGATTAAGAACCACCATGGTCACTTTGCTATCAAAAAACTCTCTGGCCACCGCCTCCATGATACCTGCAGCAAGAAGGAAAAATGGGGGGAAACAAAAGAAAAGTGGTTACGCACAGTGGATGGGAGTAAGTGAGAGATCAGCGTATAGTAAATGATTTAATAGTTGCATATTGCAAAGTAAAGCACAAGCAAAGCAAAGGCTTGTTCAGAGACATTCACAATGCTAGGTTAAAGGATAGCTACACCCTCTAATTCTGCTAGAACTAGCTAAGAGAAACGGCAAGCTTGAAACCAGAAACACAACTCAAAGACATACAGGTTGAGATAAAAAAATAAATAAAAATAGTTTGGTTGGTTTAATAAAATCAAAAGGCAACAAAGGGTCAAAACCAGATAATCAGCCAGAACAGGCAAACTTATATATATATAGGGGCCTTATCTAGATAGGAGCTTTTATGGTTTTTGCTGGGAAATTTCCTTTTCAGTGATGGACAAATAGCAAGTAGTCGGGTTCCAGTTTTACCAAATCCGACATGTTCCACTACAGTAACAAAACAAACTCCATACACATGCAAGACAGCCTTGTGGGACTTGCAAAAGTATCTGCAGCTTGTGAATGAAACTCATTTTTGAAATGTGAGATTGACACCTTTTCTAATTTGTGTGTAAATAGAGCAAATCACTTTTGTCAAACAGGCCCCTAGGTCGTGGCTCTCAGCAATCGCTGCTGGTTAAATGCGTGAACTCAAGATTGCCACTTTCATTTAACTATTTCAGATTTCTTGCCAAGGCATCTCGGACAAGTTTTGAATGCCAATTGTTTGACACAGTCTGGCAGAGATATTCACAAGACATCTTTTGGAAGTCCAAGTCGAGTCTCAGGTCTTTGAGCTTGAGTCTAAGTCAAGTCTTGAGTCTTTGAGGGGCAAGGTCAAGTCAAGTCTTTTGCCTCAAGTCTCAATGCAATCTGAAGAAACACAAATTAAGAACTCTGTTTCAATTTCAAAACTGTATTTTTCAACATTTTGGTATCTGCACCAAAGAATACATGTTTGTCTGTGTTACTAACTGGCTGTAAAGCCCAACCTCATCATGCATTACATGCTTCAGTGTTCAAAGTTTGAGGGAAACATCTGTATTGAACGTTAATGCACCAACCATGGTGCAAACATGTGAGAACTGATATTTTCTGTATTGCCATTTAACAGCAACCTGGTGAAATATTAACCTAAGTCTGTCACATCATATGGATACAACTATAAAGTCAGGGTGCGAACTACGGGGGAGCTAGGGGGAGCTCTGCTCCCCTTAATAAGACATGGGCTCCCCTGAAAACGTGATTTGTGAAATTTTGGGGGGTCTCTAAAAATATTGACAATGTGTCATTTTAACATGTAATTTCAGTCTTGTGTAATGTGATCATCGTGGATTATTATCTGTAAAATTGCAAAAATATCCTTCATTCATGCATGTCGCTGATTGAAACTTAATTCACTTCAATAAAGATAACTAAACGTGCTATTCTTGTTATGAGCATCAAGGCGTGGCGGCGCTGCGGTGCAAATTCAACTCATGTTTAGTACATGTTAACTCAAAGAAAAAATATAAACGTTGGAGGCCATTAATTGGTGCGCAAAGTCCTTGAAATCAATTCTGCAGTGAGCATCACATAGCCATGGCAAAAAGAAAACAAGGCAGTTTCATTAATTGCGGTTTTACTAAGAAATTGTGTAGCGATGACGTCAATAGCACAACCGCTGGTAAGCCCTGTTAGCACACCTCCCGCCGGGGTGACAACGCAAGAAGAAGCTGAAGAAATGATGTCCTCTCTGGCTGAAGATGGTGGTGGCAACAGCTCGTCAGAGGCCGGTCACCATCCTACCCCCTCTTGCTCCTCTCTCTCCCATTAAATTGGAACAGCCAGCAGTGGAGAGACTGGAAGAAGCGCACAACCTCCCCCCGTGGAAAAAAAAGTGGGCTCCCCCAAAGGCCACTTTATAGTTCAAACACTGTATAAAGTTACATTTTGCCTGTTCCCAGCGTTAGCACAACACTTTGCGATGGTTAGCTTGTTACCTGCGACAATATATGCTAAATGCTTTAACGTCTCTTTCACATTAGCAAGTGGTGCGTTTTGAGATGCCTAACGAAGTTTGACGTTGTTGATCCAGCATGTAGCTGTTCGCATATTGCCACCGTTTATGACGGAATGCATTTATGTGAGGGCGCACACCTAAGGCATAGTGCATGCATTACATTGCACATTATGGCAAAGGGCAGGGGACATGCAGCTCGTCATACGTTTCCCTAACGTATATGCGCCAATAAAAGAAAATAGAAATACATGAATGAATTTAGATTTAAAAAACAATAATTGCATGAAAACAGGTTGTTGACGAGTCTCGAAGCTTGAGACCGAGTCAAGTCTGAAGTCTTTTGGGTCGAGTCGCAAGTCAAGTCTGAAGTCCGTGTGTCTGAAGTCCGAGTCTCAGACTTGAGTCTCCATCTCTTCAGTCTGGTAATATAGACTCTGCTGAATCAACAAAGTGGAGCAGATTTCTTGTTCTTTTTCTAAAAAATTCATACTGGAGCAAAAGTAACCAAAACTCATTGGGCCAATTTAAAGTAGTAGCTATGTGCTCAAAAACAATGAAATAAGAGTCAACTTCAGACTCACAGAAAGATAGGACTAATGCAATATATTTGCTCATATGAAACCCTTTTAAAAGATGTATCTCTTATTACAACAATCTGGGCCAGTTAAGAGAGGATAAAGATGAGTTTCGGCCCTTGCCAACCCTCTTGCCCCACACCTGTTTGTGTGTAATAAATAAAGTAATGTGATTACTTTTTCAGTAACTAATTAGTTACTGAAAAAGTAATCACATTGATCACCTTTCTTCCCATTTATTAATGGCGTTGTGAAAAAGTTTTTAATGTATATTTAGTATTGTGATCACATTATCAACTGTTTTTTGTGTTTTTTTTTTACAATTAACAGCATAAGATCTGAATCATTGATGTGGTCTGAGGAAGTGTGGTTGACTTTACCTGGTACAATATGGTAAAGGCCCTTCCTATCAGAATAGTAGTGAAGTAGCATCTTCCCATCATCGGTCATCTCTACTCGGAAAGATGGTGCATTCATTTCCTTAAAAACAGGTTGTATGGTTAAGATTCAGTTTAAAATTTAAAATTTAAAATAAATAAATAAACAAACTGAAAAATACTACTTGTCTCTACATTGTGCAGTTCATAA
Source organism: Perca flavescens (assembly GCF_004354835.1). Taxonomy (NCBI): domain Eukaryota; kingdom Metazoa; phylum Chordata; class Actinopteri; order Perciformes; family Percidae; genus Perca; species Perca flavescens. The sequence goes on from NC_041354.1 coordinate 14,580,932, forward strand.
AATCCCTGTTTTTGAATATGACAGATAGCAGCGGTGTCCCCACCCACTACATATTGTTGGGGACCAAGAAGCTGGTTAAACATTGATTTTAACCAAAAATGCTCAGATGGAGCTGACTGCAGAGACAAAGGACACAGGGAAAGCAAGACAAAGGATCTTGGCCTACATGTGAATCCCAAAGCCAGTTTCACCGAACTCCTAAAGGCAGAGTCGCCAAAATGGAGCTTCTACCTTCAACACGAGGGGTGTCAAGGCAGACTGGGGGTGAGACAAAGAACTGCTTCACATCTGTGACAAAGTTGCAGTTTTCCCATTGGTCGTCGGGCCTTTGAATGCACCACCCCGACACTAGGAGGCGGAGGAAGGATAAATAAATGACTCCTTTCACGGAGTTTAGTTACTGTCTGCGAGACAATCGCGGAAATCAGCTGTTAGCCACTGAGCTGGCCGTTATCGATAACTAAGATCAGAGTGCCTCTTTTCTTTATACTTCTTTTCTTTCTTCTTTTACTAACACACACACACATGACAGAGGCTAGCCGCGTAGCTCCCGAGCTAACGCTGCTAGTTTAGCCACGTGGAATCGGCTTACGTTTGCACAGAGCTAACACAGGAACTGGCTACCATACCAGGTAAGCGTTCCCCCCATTCAATTCTCAATTTGCTATTGAATGACATTACTCTCAAATGCAATTGTACACATGTTCATTGTGTAAATCCCTACATGCTAAATAGAGCAACCAACAATCACAATAACCTGTCATACATATATTAGATAAATTATGTGGTATTGTTGTAAAAGTTGTCAGATGGATAGACTTGGCTAGATGGGGAACAATTCAATTTCCTCACAATTGAGAGCAACCAAACGCAAATGCTGTCCAATTTAGCTGGTAGGCAGTGAAATTCAAAACCAATTAGTTCTCAAACACATTTATGCATGCAGGAGACAGACAGGAGCAAGAGCCTGTCTGTGCAAGAGCATGGGGGAATGGGAGTGCGGGGTGGTATGGTGAGGGGGAGAGTAAGAGGGGGGCACAGAGGACAAGGAAGAGCCAGAGAAAGGCAAAGGCGCAGAGAACCACCAAATGAGATATGGCAACAATTACAGACAAGTAATCAACCATGGCCTAAGTATGACAGAGGCTGGTCAGATAGGGCAGCCTAATCGATCGTCAATAGTCCAGACATTCAGGAGAGAAAACAGGTATGTAATCAAATATTGCACTGCAATAGTTCTTCACACTGGTATTCCAGTAAACTTAGTGGGCTTTCACACCTGAAAGTCCGAACCAAGGTCCGGACCAAGGTTCACGTTTTTGCATTTGATCCGGTTAGTTTTGGTTTCACACTTCGGTTATTAAACTGAAAAGTCAGAAGGTCCGTACCAAATGAGGTAGGTGTGAAAGCCCCCTCAGCCAATGCATGTCTCAGAATGTATGTAGAATACATTGACTTTATGTTGCTTTACTTCCTTTCCAGGATCGAGCATCTGCCCCATGGTCAGTTGTAACTGCTTACATGTAACAAAAAGTTGAAATATGTAATATGGTTGTAGCAATGCTGTTAGACTATTAGATATTCAAAGTGCAGTCATACAAGAGGACGGCATTTTTCAAAACGTCAACACCACCTCACCACACACTACAGTGCTAAAGAGAAATCAAATTGCAGTGAAGCAACTCTACAATATTCGTTTTGGGAGGAATGGTGTGAAAGTGAAGGAGCTGGGAGGTACCAGTATGTATCATATCATGTACAGTGCTGTAATCTCGTTGTCTTTCAGTATTAACAAGTACGATCTGCACCCGGGGAAGTTGGGCGCCGTTCATCTGATAAATACAGCTTTTTCCCTTTTTTGTAGCACAGTATAGATATCATTTTACTGGAGCAGTTTAGGAGCTAGCTGATGGGTATCTGATGTGGCTGATATTGGTAGGACTAGTAAGGTGGTTGGAAAAAGGAGGCCAAATGACGAAAGGAGTGGAGAAAACCGAGCCTGGCGTCCTCTGCTGCCTGAGTGAAGTAGTTTTCCACCCTGCTAGTCTTGGCAAGTAACTTCCAGACAGCCATCAGGGCATCCTGCCACCGCAATGCAGGAACTACAGCTCCCATAAGACAACATCCACATCAGTTGTTTCTTTTGGAATGAAGAACGCACCCGCCACATTTCAGTGGTTAATGGATTCAGACACACAGGAGTTAAAGTCACTTACATTGATGCCATGACATACACTAACACATGGGAGGAGCATCTGGAGAAGATCAGGTGGCTAAGTGGCTGATGGAGGCAAACCCGGTGGTGAATTTACCAAAGTGTGAGTTTGGAAAGGGTAAAGTTACATACTCAGAGGGGCTGTCCTCTCTAGAGCGGCTAATGTCCTATTTACATAGTCACAAAGCAACATTATCGTTCATTTTGGACCAACAGAGTGTGTCCACCTGATTAAATCCAGTATGTACTCTCTTTAAGCTCTGTTTTCGGTCTCTACCAACTCCTGAGGAAAATATCTGGATCTGTTTTTTTTGTGCAGATGTGCTGCACAAAGCACAGCTCTGCACAGGTGAAATTACATTTTCCTCATGTCGCACTGAGCACTCACAGGAAAAATATGGTTAAAATATACAACAGTATTTGCCAAAGTCTGTTTTTTTTTTAGGTGTGAGGAGTCGTTGGCAAGTAGGATACAAACCGGAATAATAACGCACATAAGCACACCTGATAGGACAGAGCAAGGTAACTGTGGAGAGAATCCAGATTTCCAATGAATTCAATGAGATTTCCCCCCAGTGTCCTCAGCATGGTGTCATAGCCCGCTTGCTTACAGAAGAGAAAGAAATGTTCTCCAAAGAGCTTAAGAAATACATCAGCAGAGACATCTGAAAGAAGAAAACACATTCAAAGAAACAGCGTCACGTATATAGATATGTAAAAATACATCACCATCATCTTCTTATCATTTTGTAGTCCAGCCTCCCGGTGCACACCTGTTTGTTATATTACAGCATTGGCAGCAAGCTATTTAATTACACCATATTCCCAATGGTAATATGTAAAGTCGAGATAATCAGACCCTTGGGTAGGGCTTAGTACCCTGTTGGCATGCCCTGAATAAACAAATCTTGTCATCTTGTCACACATCTGTGCCCAGGGGTCCACTGTTTAATAATCTCTCAATGTCACTGCCAAGTATGTGTATTAATAAACTATTTACCTCTCATGTACAATGCTGTTTTGCAGCTGCTGTTGTGTTTCTTTAGTACTGACAATTTTAAAGAGAGGACATTAAATTGCCGCACATTCTGCAAAAGAAATCGATTTTCAGTGATGCATTCAAAGATATAAACAACTACTGAGGGCAAGCTGTTTGATTTCATCGGGGACATTGTTAACACTTAGAGATATCACATGCACACACGGACGCAAGTTCACACCTCAGACACCTACATGCGGCCTTGATCGGTTAGTTTGTGCTACGTGTGTGAATTCAAACTAACCCTAGTTAGTCAGACAATAATACAAACAAACTAAGCGATCAAGGTAGCGGTAGACCAGCAACTCCTGTGTTCTGCTAGGTGAAATTACTGTATTTATCAAAGAAGCGCAGTGGCTTCAAAAAGAGCATAGATGAATATAGAGGCTTCAGTTCCCCGTCGGAAAGGACTGAGAGCAGGGGCGATTTTAGTACTTTTTTTAACTTGATCCCGGAACCCCTAAAAAGTAATTCTGCATACTGTACATACGGTAACCTACCTATAAGTCTTGGCAATACTGATCCTAAGAGCCCAATTACATTCATGTGTGATTATATGGGCTTATAGTAACAAATTGCAATGTGTTGAGAGTATTATTTTTATTGTTTGAACTTGACAAGACTGTCTAAAATCATCTTTTGTGAGTTAGGGAGTTCTGCTCCAGGAAAATCACGGCTGAAGAATCCAGAATCTAGCTGCCTAAATCATTCAGAAAACAATTCAGAGCCATTTTTAGAAAATCGCACTTGTCCGATTAGTCAAAATCCCATGAATCTTATTGATACTGCATATTGCAAATGTCTGCTTTTCCATTGATGGATATTTTTCCACTTATTCAATATTTGCATAAAACTGTTCCATTTGGGATACCACCTCACCTTTGTAGCTAATCTCACTTTGCCAGACCCTCCTCCAAAGCGCGCTGGAGGAGGATCTGGCTACTCCCCATAGCATTCGAGGATGGGAGGAAGACGTGCTCTGGTTTAAAGGCATTACCTTAAACCAATCACAACTCCGCACAGGGCAAAATACAGAGAAAACTCAGATTTAACAGATAGTCTAGCTAGCTGTCTCAATTTACCATGCAGAGATCTGAGGAGCAGTCAACAATAGTCCTCATAAATCCACCAAATTAAAAATTCCAACACAAAGAAAGTGGAAGGAAACAGAAAATACACGCATCCGGCGGAATTTCCTGCAGCACCGGAGCAATCCTGGACGTGGAACGCGAAGGCTATAGACTTCCTTTGAAGTAATGGCCCTGTGGCTCAGTATTAAAGTAAGTTTTCTCCGAATTGTTTGTGTCTTTCTAGTTACATAATTCAGTGTTTCCCCTACCATGATGGTCCGAAATGATGTTAACATGCACAATTAGCTCAGCAGAATAACGTTTAAAAATAAGTTTACGCTATTTATTCTGTTCTCTCTGTTGCTATCAGCTGTCATTTCAGTGCAAATTGTCACAAAGCCGCCTACACATGATAAGCGCCAGCCGTTCCATTGATTTCCAACGGGGGAAGATGGCTATGTCACGCGCCACTTGGATTTGCCGCGTTGTGCTGCGCTCAAAATTCTAATTATTATTCCAACTTTGACCTAGTAGCCGCTGACCTTCCGAAAGCGCAACAAATGAGTAATGAGTAATGTCATTACCTAGCAATGGGAACTAGCTTCCTTGCCACCCTTGATGACGATAACTGCGCTGCGCTTGGCTCGCGGCGCCCTACCTAGCGGTGCACGGAGAGCAAATCACTTATCATGTGTAGGCGGCTTAGCTGGCAAAGCGCCCCTCCACCTCCCCATCACCGCTAGTCTCCGCCGATTCTTCAGCCTCATCCGAATCATCAGCCACCACCATCAGTGTCTGGACTCTGTGGGGTGATTCATTTTTCTGCTGCTCAGTGCAGACGCAATAAAAAATCTCCCTGTGTCAGGGCCAAAGAGTTTTTGCCAAGACTTAATTATCACATATCATCAATTATAATGACCATTTATCTGTACCTGATATGCTTGTCTCTCCTGATTAATTTTAAATAAATACGTTTTGCTTCTGCCTGTGCTGCCCCGTCCACAGTGCACTGATTAGCTGAAGTGCAGGTACTCCTGCCTGCTTCTCCAAACTGGTGAGTTGCCGGCACCATCTATTGCAGGTAATACTCTGACTGTGGAGAAGTACCTCATACAGCCCCACATCAAAATATCCAAACTATCCCTTTATCGCCTCCTTCAAGATTATTTTAACCACCAAGAAATAACAGGATTTCTGAGCCTTCTTCCTCTTTAAACCATGAGCGCCATCTAGTGGAAAATAAATAAAATAGTTCAAGAAGCTTCATGAGGCTTCATTTGGACATCACTATTAAAAGGATATAGAGGAATTTGCACTCTTACCCAGCAGTAAACAGGCCTCATGCACCAGGCTGAGGGTTAGGATATCGTCGTAAACCGTATATGTCATGAAGGTATCCTGGACGCCTGGTAGAGAGCTATGCAAAAACAATAAATTAGTACATTTGTCAACAATTATAGCAAATATCATCTTGCTCCTGACAGCCGTTGCTGTCCATTATAAAACATATGGGTATATGTGTCCAAACCTCAGTTTGTCCCAGGTCTCCTGGCCAAACTTCTCTATCACCAGAGACTGGAGGCAGCTGTTTATGAACCCGTACTGCAAAGAACACACACACACACACACACACACACACACACACACACACACACACACACACACACACACACACACACACACACACACACACACACACTTTGTCTGGTTACCCAATGTTCAAATTAAATTAAATGTCACAATAAATCAATTCAATAAGCATGTAACAGCACTGTAATCTAAACAATATATATATATATATATATATATATATATATATATATATATATATATATATATATATATATGCACCCCAATTTTTTTTTTTTTTTATTGAAATTTTAGCAGTTCAAGTCCAATGAATAGCTTGAAATGGTACAAAGGTAAGTGGTGAACTGCCTAATACAGTGGCCGGAAACGCCCTGCAACTTCAGAAAACACAGGCAAATAGATATGAAAAAAGAAAAAAAGATATATTTCCAGCTGCTCCCTCTAGAGGTCTGGAGAACTTCCGTTGTGGAATCTGGATGCAGCGTTTTTTTATTGCATTTGTTTTCGGGGTTTGTGTGCTTTTCTTTTTGCATCGTTTTTTATTCGCATCACGTTTATGTATTTGGTTGTGTTGTGTGTATTTGCATCGCGTTTGCTGAATGCTGCGCATGTGTTGTCAAATTAATGAAGTTGTTTTTCTTTTTGCATCGCTTCTTTTTTCGGGGTTTGCTTTTCTTTTGCATCGTTTTTTTTTTTTGCAGCGTTTGTATATTTGGTTGTGTTGTGTGTATATGCAGCGCGTTTGCGGAATGCTGCACGTGTTGTCAAATTAATGAAGTTGTTTTCTTAATTTGCTTGTGTTTTGTCTATTTGCCTGTTTTCTGAAGTTGCAGGGCGTTTGCCCCTGTCGGCCACCGTACCCTGAGGTTAAAAAAAAAAAGTAAGGTTACCCAAAACTGAAAAATAATGTACATTTCAGTATTTTACAAAAAGGCCTTTTTCAGGGAACAAGAAATGGGTAAAAAATGTAAAGCTGTTCTGCAGCAATGGAGGTTGATCAAGCTTTGAAAGTTGGAGCTACCAATTCCCATGGGTGTTCCAACTTGTCAGGATTACTTACAACCCCCTCTGTGTATAAAAGTATTGTTGGAACACACTGTGGTACCGTACCCTCGTGAGCATTATTTGAACAGTGTTGTACTGCAGAAAGTGTGTTGCCATAAAAATGGCGGGGAAAAGGCAATTAACAATGGAAGAAAGACAGACCATCATAACACTTAAGAATGTTGGTATTTCCTACAGAGAAATTGCGAAGAAAGTCAAGGTGTCAGTGAGTAGAGTATTCTTCACCATCAAAAGGCACTTAGAAACTGGGGGAAACTCTGACAGGAAGAGGTCTGGCAGACCCAAAGCCACAACAGAATCAGAAGACAAGTTTCTGAGAGTCAACAGCTTACGTGATAGGCGGCTCACAGGACAACAGCTTCAAGCACAGCTTAATAGTGGTCGTAATAAGAAGTCTCAGTCTCAACTGTAGAGAGAAGACTTTGAGCTGCAGGTTTGATCATTACGCAGGATTTTTGTACGCCGTCGAGTAGGTGAAAGGATGGTTCCTCAGTGTGTGACATCAACTGTCAAACATGGAGGAGGAAGCGTGATGGTCTGGGGCTGTTTTGCTGGATCCAGGGTCGGTGATTTGTACAGAGTGAAAGGCACCCTGAACCAAAACGGCTACCACAGCATTTTGCAGCGTCATGCGGTACCCTCTGGTATGCGCCTAGTTGGTCAGGGGTTCATCCTACAGCAAGATAATGACCTAAAACATAAGTCCAAGCTATGCCAGAACTACCAAAGCAAAAAAAGAACGAGATGGTGAGCTTAAAAACATGGAGTGGCCAGCACAGTCACCAGACTTAAACCCCATTGAGCTGGTTTGGGATGAACTGGACAGAAAAGTGAAAGCAAAGCAACCTACAAGTGCCACACATTTATGGGAACTTCTGCAACAGAGTTGGGAAGAACTTTCTGAAGAGTATTTGATTTCCATTTTAGTAAGAATGCCACGAGTGTGTTCAGCTGTTATATCTGCCAAAGGGGGCTACTTTGATGAGTCAAAAATTTAGAATACATTTTGGTTTATAAATTGTTTCCATTATTTATTTTTTAACTTAAATTGTTCATTTTTTTCATTTATGTAAAGGTTGCACACTGGGGTGTGACGAATAAGCGACTAATAATTGGCTGCAAATATCTTGCATAGAAATTATTCATACCAACAGTAGTCTGGGTCAACGGAAGTACATTTCCAGGATAATTGCCTGACATGTCCCTAACCTTCCTGTGCTGCTGTTCTCAAACCTTGTTCAAAATACTGAGTGAATCTGGTCTGGTAAACAGTTACGCAGTGTAGATTGTATATAGGGCTTTTATTGTGAAAGGTAAGATAGGAAGTGTCTCTGGTAAACGCTGCCTTTGTCAAGGTTGAAAGTAGTAATAAAGTTTGTCCTCTATACCAGTGGTTCCCAACCTTTTTTCCTTGGCGCCCCCCCTACTCATGTCTAAGAAAAGCTGAGCCCCCCCCGAAACCGAAGTTGAGGTAACTCTCGAGATAGAGCCTTACTTTCTTTGTTGATACAGAGGAGCTATCAGCACTGTTACGTTTCTCCGCCATGTTTCATTCATAAAATAGTGATGCCGTGGTGGCAGGAAAAACGAGGATACAACAAAATAGATTGTTTTCATACAGACTTTTGTATACATTATATATTCTAGTGTATTATCATAATTTGTTTAACATGTGCAAATATTTTTTTTTTACCTCAACCTCAAACCACATAAAGACTTGCGCCCCCCCTGTGATCTTTGCCGCGCCCCCTGGGGGTGCCCGGACCCCAGGTTGGGAACCACTGCTCTATACAGCCTGCTGTTGTTGCATTATGATCCTCATCATACATTAACAACACGACATGAATGGCTGATGTCTTTGTGCGGAATCTTCAACAATGTACCTTGTTCCGGAAAATAAAATCGTGGCAATATCGCAGCGTAAAATTGGCGTTCTGTGTCAAAGTACTCATGACAAAAACAACAAAAAACACATTGACATGTGAATTAATCGCACGCAAAGACCATTAAAACATATTTTGACGGTAACGGTACTGAAAGGATAAAATTATGTTGCTGCCTATACGCTGTTATGTGATAAGACTGTGATTGCACATGTTCAATGTTTATCTCCCTCACATGTATAGCCTGCTGGGTAGATAATATGTCATTCAGGAGGATTACCATTAACTGGCTCTTGCAAATATATATATTTATTAATTACAAATATGATGCTTCTTGACCCAGGTGGGACTTGAACCCACAATCCCCAGCTCCGGAGGCTGATGCCTTATCCATTAGGCCACTGGGCCTTGCAAACCTCTAAGCGTATTATCAATCAATAAGATCACATGTTTGTAGCATCGCTGTAAGGACCAGGAGCAAAAGACTGTACTTTGCATGAGCTCACAAAAACAGCCCTGCATTTTGTAGCTGATTCAAGAGGGTTTTTGAATACTCTATTTAGCTTAAGAAGTGAATAATTTTCTCAAGATATAAAGGAACATTTAATCTTTCAGTTTATCAGAAACATTCACATTCAGAGTCACCAAATTTGGATTGTTTTGACTAGACAGGAAGGTATGAATAATTTTGATCTTAAAAGTACATCTAGCTGTAATACAAATATAGTTAAAAGTACAGTATTTGCCTCTTGAATGTAGTGGAGTAGAAGTATAATCTAGCATCACAGGGGGCATACTCAAGTAAAGTACATATACCTCAAATGTGTACGTAAGTACAGTACTTGAGTAATGTACTCAATAACATTCCACCAGAAAATGAACAGTGGTACTGACTGCACAACTAGAACACTGATGTTCTGGGCGGTTCTGACACATTATCATGGTACACTGTATATGTACGGGGGGACAGATATCTAGTCTCATTCCCACACAAACCTATGGAGAGGTAAGACACACAAAATACACAAAATATAACAAATAAATAAGTAAAATGAGTATTTCACATTTTGTATTGTTGCAACAACCACTAAGGGAAAATGTGTAACTGCATAACATTGGGAGTGGTTGGCTCTAATTGGATTATTTTTTTGCTAATCTCTGTTTTTACTGAATGTCTGCACTGTAACAGAAATGTTTCCTATAGTGCCTAGCTATGTATGGCTAAAGATTTCCACAGACCTAAAACCTTTTGTGGATTGAAATGTCCGGTTTTGCTGTTCTAAAAACGTTTGTGCCATTTCCAATACTGCCGATTTAGTTAAGTCTTGGTTCTCTCACTGAAGAAAAAATAACTTAAAAACACCAAATGAGGTGGTTAGACCACAAATGTAGGCATGTTAAAGGCACCAACTAGCAGTGAACTGGGACACTTTCTTTGGAACCCTTTTTCTCAATATTCACAGTTCATTGATGTACATTGACAGTTCAATATGATGTGTCTTGCTTAATGTTTGGAGCACAAATACAATATTGTGATGTCTTTAGAATGCTAGGAATTTCTTTCCAACAGTATTGAAGCTCAAAATGTGTTTTGGAGTGAATTTTGACAGAAAATGTTCACTAATATAAGTCACAAATGGTAAAAAAAAGTGTTCACATTTTTGTTTACTATTGCTTTGGGAAATTTAATTGAATAAATTACATTTTTTGTAAGGCAACCTCACTTTTTCATTGCTTAATTATAACATATAGCCTACTCTCACCAGCTTGTCAAAACAATGTTATTTACTGCTTTTTATAAAGAAATACAATAAAAATTATGCAGAAATGAGTTCAGCCTTTTGGCCCGGCCCTCCACAATATTTTCTGTTTCTCATGTGGCCCCATGGAAAAAAGAATTGCCCAGCCCTGAACTAAGAGCTAATAGCACAAATTTGATACCAAATAGAAGTGGCTGAGATTTCGAACATGGTTGACAAGTATGGCTGTGTCTGATTTTACGATTCCTTGTGCTCCAGCTACTTTTAGTGGAGAGAATATGTTATCAATTTATATTTGAACCCCCACGCATAAAAATCAACAAAACAAAAAATGATTGCATTCCTTTGCCTCTATTAAAACCTAAATAAATACAATCCAAACACATTTGATTGCACAATCCACAGTTATTTGCAATGTTACATCTTTCACACACCGCAACAATGGTTGTTATTCGGGTTCCCCACCAGACAAAGTCTTTAATCTGTTAAAATATGAAGACATACTCACCATGTCTGCGTTTGATGTTATCCCATTGAGCTATTTGCCCACAATGGTGCATATGTTGAATGTACTAAATACTACGCCCTCTCTCTCTCTCTCTCTCTCTCTCTCGCTCTCTCTCTTTGTTTAAGCCAAGCGGCAATCTCCGGGGCTGAAAAATGAAGCCAATACGGAAGTGACAAAGAAGCCTAAAATGACCACTTTGGGCTGTCTCCAAAAGCAAGGCAATCCACATGGACCCACATATTAAAATGTCCAACTTTACAGCTGAAATAAACACGTTTACAGCCTGGTACAAAAAAAGAGTTTCACCCGTTTCAATTAAGCTAAGGATTAAAGTTATGCATAATTAAGAGGCATGGCCGCTTTGAGTGACAAATGGGTGCCCAAAGCGTCGAGCTAGGTGGGCTTGTTTCAGCAACCTAGGCACGTTCAATCTCAAAACCGTTTGGTGCAATTTCCGGGTCGAACGAAATGGCGTGAATGGGTGCGCAACAAGCGTTGAGGTATGTTTTCTCTCGTTGGGTGGGAGCGTTAGAGATGTCACCCAATCAGGTGTTACATTTTCTCGGGGCTGAACGTGCCCCAAGCTTCGAGATGAGCCAGGCCTGTGCAGAAGCGATCACCGGCGACGCGTGCCGGTTAGATTTGTGTCCAACTTGATCCCGATTTGGGCACGTGGGCAGCAAGCAGGCTCGCCAAAGCAGAAAAGACGATAGTCAGCCTTCAACATCCTCTTTCGTTACTTCTCCAAGCACACCCCTTCTAAACAGATTTCTGCAGTTCAAAAAAACTCAGAATTGTAGTTGAGAAAGTCAGTTATAAAGGCCCCCGTATTAAAAAAAAAAATGTCGGGTTTAAATCGGGCTCGGGCTCATGATTACAGTTAATTTGTCGGTGCACGGGCTAGGGTAGGGCCCGGCTAGATTTTCTGGGCCCGATCTAAGCTCTTCTACCAGGGTACCCCAAGAGATGAATTTTCTTTATAGGAACTTAGAAAGATGATTCTGGCAAAACCTTTTATTCACCTATACTTATGTCATAAACAGGAGAGAAAACAATTTAGATCAGACTTGGAAAATGGATCGTCACAATTTCTTTTCTCATTTGCCTCTCCGGGCTTCCGTACATAATACTTCTCAGGCTCAGTTTTTTGTTGGCTTTGGTCTATTCATTAGATTTTTTCAACAATAAGAAACATATAGAGCTGTATCACTTATACTTCAAAGAGCATCTACAGTAGAGATCGTAGCTTGGTCAGAAACACGTTTGACAGATTAGGAATATTCTCCCCACCTGCCTTACATACAGTATGCTCAGAATAAAACAGATTTTTATAGTCACTAGTCATGTTTTATCCATTCGTGATAGTACACTTCTTCACAAAATTAAAAGGTCAATCTTGAAGTTTTTTTGTTTTTTTTAACTGCCCATGGGTAAAACATTTTGTGTGGGAATCAGTTTTTATCAGAATACAAGAGTAAATTACGACTTTACACAATCAGGGGACTGGGTGTCAGCACTTGCCAACCACAGCAGATACCAGGCTTCAATGCTCAGCCTTAGTGCTCATACTGAGAAGCTCTAAAACATCTGGCAGTGTTTACAGATGGGAAGATGGTGAGAGATGGTGTCATTGCATTATGGACTCCTGCTGGTTGATTAGGGTACTCGTCTTGTGGGAATAATCCCAAATGCGTTTTCAACTCCCAGTGAATCGCTTCACTGGCGAGTGAAAAGAAGCAGGGGACACAACTCGTCTGTGTACTGGAGGGCTGAAATGGAGGTCAGAACCCCGCTAAGTCGTATAAACGATGACACTGATAAGAAGCTTAAATCACATTAAACACAGGCCTTTTTTGCCAAAAACACATTTTGGCTTCCTCTACTACATAACATAAATATAATCTTTATTCAGTTTACACATTTTTAGAGAGTTAGTTCCATAAAATTTAAAAGCCTCTTGGATGAGAATTTTTTTTTTCTTCTAAGAATGAGGCCAGGCCACAAATGTAATATCAGGACCAACAGAAAAGTTAACCAACAGGACACAGGCATTTACAGATACATTGTTCATTTTTTCCAATGTCAGTGACCAACAAAAAATCCATTGCTATGAAACTTGTGTCTGTTCTAGGGTTACACTAAAAGTATTGGTCAGCTAATATATATCAGGCTGAAATGCTACTATATCATACATACATACATATATACATACATACATGCCATCCACTTTTAATATGATGGAGACTCTTTCGCAATCCTAAAAACACGGCAAAAAAAGGATTTGCCACTCTGTCAGGAACGTAGTTTAAAAGAAAATGTGACATTGAAGGGTATAAATTCAGCCACAGGTGGCTTCGACACAAAGATACTCAGTGTCATCTGAAGCCAAGACTGGTCTTCATGGTTCTCACTGTCCTGTGCCTAGAGTATTTGTTCCATCCTTAGTATACTGTTATAAATAAGTGAGCAGAGTGGAAATGATGGACCGGTTATTTAGCGGGACTCAAAAATCCCTTCCTGTCAATGTCCCACGACTGAAGAGAGAATATAGTCCAACAGTTGAACTATGTCGAATGTGTCAGTCCCTCTATTGTGTGGGTGTCTATGTAGAAAACAGGGGGCCAGTAGACGCCGCAGTGAAGACAGGGCCAGTGTAGAGTCCTGGTCCATCAACAGGAACCTAGGGACAAAATGAAGGACATTTGAATACAAGCGGGCATTGGATTTCATGATCAGCACATGAAAACATTGATAAAATGTACACCGAGATTTGAAATGATAAGTAACACAACATCTGGTTTAGTAAAGCCATTGGGACGTAGTAACCCGGTTCTGGATTAATCTGAGTGGTCATGCAGCACAAATAATCTAATCCTTCAATAATAAAATTAGACCTATAATAGGACTATAGACATAGAAGAGGCCGACGCGGTTGTCAATTTTCCCGTCCAGCGGCCACGTCGTTTAAAGAGCAAATGGACCTGCGCTCATCTGTGCGCCCCTTTACAGGGAGGTGTGTTCAGGTGAATTCTTGGCGTGTTGCTATCTTGAGGCAGCGGGAAGTGATCGCGCCATTGACCAATAAAAACCTGGTCAATAACGCAGCATTTCACTGTTTTTTTTTTTTTTTTTTTTTTTTTTTAACGCCTGCTTCACCTCGTTGGGTTTTGGTGTCATAGTGCTCCTTGCCACATACGATCTGTCAGTTGATCCATCGGTTTCTTCTCCCGAAAATCTCTTCTTCCTAGCAAATCCGCCATCACAAAAGCAATGCGCCAAGGTGCCCTTCACGCTGTGCGCTTTGATCGTTAAAAGGGGGCCCTTAGAGCTTTTTAAGAATGAAAAAATGTCGCGGTTAATCGGCATCTGTCGTTACTTGTACAGATTGACCAGGTAGTGTACAGGGATTGCAGGCGAAACAACACACTCTCTGACATTCCTGATGACTGGTAATGCTAGCTTGGAAATAAGAAATCCAGGACGGAATGTTTGTTGACCTAAAAGTGACACCATTATTCTACGTACAGTATAATGGGAAATAAAAGTCTACAGCTGCTGTTTCCAAAGTGAATGCTGTGGCACTCTGGGTTGCCTTTAAGGACAGGTAAAGGGTGCCGCAAGATTTGTTCATTTCATTGCCTATTTATTGTGCATTTCGAAAAATGTTTCACGATATTACAAAACAGTAGAGATAAGCAATATCAAACCATTGTATTGAGAATTAAGCATGTTATGCAGTTATGCCAGAGCTAATGACGTGACACCTCACGGCTCCTGGTTGTCATAGTCTCGCAAGACGCTTTTGTGGCGTGTGTTTTTGGCGTTTGCAGCGGTCAGAAAAACAGATTTTTCACTGTAAATAGACATTAAGAAAAATACTGACTGTATAGCAGACACTTTACCATGTTCACCATCTTGGCTAATGAGCATTAAACATAGTACGGCTGAGGCTGATGGGAATGTCATTAGCTTTGTAGGTATTTGGTAATTTACCAATGTATGGGACAAACTGATATTTTGGTGGTGAAGTTATTACAATTCATCTTGAGGGGGGACATGATGATGTCGGAACTGAATTCCATGACAATCCATTGATAAGACCTCAACTTTGATCCATCTTAAAGCTCAGTCTTGTTAGATGGCGATGTTTTAATGACATTTGAGCAGTATTTAAGATACATTTACGCACAAACAGTGTGTATTTTCTGTATTTATATTAAAATGCTTGCGCTTGGAAATAACTGCATGGGGAATATCCAAACAGAGACAATACAGGTAAAATGAAGTAAAACTAAATATATTCTGACTATGGAACTTGCCAACTGCTTGGATTATTGTTTTCAGTATTACCTCTCCCAGAGCCTGCAGTGCAACGGTAGCTGCCATGGCCTTGGCATGTTTCTTATTGGGACTAGCTGTCTGGGGTTGGTAGTCCACGCCATTCACTGTGACCTGGAGACAACAAAACATATGGATCGATGATCAAATGTCAGAATTTGACCATCAGAAGCAATAAATAAAAACACTAACACTCATTCAATTGTATCGACTAATCAATTAGTTGATTTAATCGACAGATCTGTAAATCTGAGTTTCTCCGCAAAGAGTCATGCAAAAGCACCACTTTAATTCTTGTGTTTGCCAGAGATGTGCTCGTACGTTTCTTGGAAATAAGTCATTCAGCGTGAAAAAAGCATAAAACATGACTAATCGACTAAAGTAATCTGAGTTGACTAAGACCAAAACGACCAATTAATCGACTAATCGACTAAGAGGGAGCAGCCCTATTTTTTTCATGTACATTTTTGCCCTGATCTAAACCTGATCATGTGGACTAGTTAATAATGGCCTGGATTACACATTTGCACCATTCAGAAAATGTACTGGAAATACAGAAAACATATCACACCTGCAAATTAAACATGGCCATGGTTTGTAACTCCAAAGTCAAGTAGTCCGATCTGTCGCTGCTGACTCATTTTGCTATAGTGAGGATAGTGTTGGGAGTATCTGACAAACTGAACTAATGCTCTAATCATTACACAGATAGAAGGTTATACAATACAGGTGTTGGTCTTCTTGCTCTTAGTACGTCTTACAATTTATATTTACACTCTATTTTAAGATTAAGCTCTTGACAAGAAAAGAAAAACGATCACAAATGTCAAAGTAGCAGACTTTTTTGTCTGTCAGTTGTTCGGTCCGCCACTTGGGTCCAGACTGAAATATCTCAACAAATATGGAATGCATTTCCATTAAATTACAGACACACGTGGTGCTGAAAGGGCGATTTCTGACGACATTGGTGATCATCTAAATGATTCGCTAGCGACATATTGCAACATCTAAAACATGAACTGGGACATGTGGTACAGACATTCATGGCTTCCAGACAATGAATTCTCCTGAATGTTCCTCTAGCGCCACAATGAGGTTGACATTTGTGGTTCCGAGTGAAATTTCTTTACATTGTATTGCCACGAAATTGACTTTTCCGGTAGTGCCACTATCAGGTCAAAATTTCAATTGTCCAATACTTGGGTTTATGACCAATTAGCTTTAAAAAATATTCACATCAGCTTCAGCTTAACTTTGTGTTTAGCGCTAATTAGCCAAATAACCAAACAGGTTAAACATGGGAAACAAGATACCTGCTCAGCGTCAGTATGTTAGTATTTAGTTCAAAGCATCGCTGTGCATGGCTGTCAGATGACGATGAAATGGACACAGAATTTCTTTAAATCTGATGTCGCAGAATGCAGAATAACAGTGGGGACAAACCTCAAAAGGTCCAACATGGAACTGGCTAATGAAAAAGGAGTAAAGCTGACACACAGAATCCAAAATGACCCACCTTGAAGAGGAAATTCTTCCGGTGGTCGGGACCACTGTGATGCACCATGACAAAGTCTGGCTGCATGATCCGTCTCTTGTTACACAGCTCAATGAGAGCAGACACTGGGTGCTTCCCTGTGCACAGATGAAAGGGCAGAATAAGATGACGGGGCACACAAATATCCTACGGAGATATCCTGAAGAAGTTGAATTAATAGAATATCCATACACTTCATTTAACATTCACGTTGATCAAGGCTAACAATCAAAATAGTCCGTATAACCTTGTGTCACTGGCTAATTATTACATTAACATCACAATTTAGAAGACTGCAATTTTCAAATAGCAAGAGCCACGGATTAACATAACTTGCTGCTGAATTTGAATTTTAACAGATATGATGATAGCTGTATTTACTCTCTAGGCTTGTTTTCTGTGCCCTTTATGCCCCTTTATTCAAAGATGGTTTCATGAAACAAACCGCCTTGTGAGATTTTGAGGTTTAAATAAATGAGGACAGGGCTGTGTCTATTTTGCTGTCCATAAGAGTGGCATGTCTTTTTTTCTTTGCCAGAGTAGCTTAGCTTAGTAGGCTGGTGAACATTTACTAACCCTACAGATTACTGGTTCCGGTAATACAGCAGTATTGCTGTGGTGACAGTTAAAGGGTAAGTACCGTTTTTTTTTTTTTTTTTTTCAACCTAGACCCTATTTTGGTGGGAACAACAATCTCTGACATTAGTCCAGTATTAAGCAAGATCGCTGCAGTCGGCAGCGGCAAAACAAGCTGCAATGTAAGTTAATAGATCAATTGTGCAGCATACTTTCACAAAAGTGCTCGTTTGGCCCCTGACAGGCTCAGATTAATATTCTAAGTGTCTGACAACATTACGTAAAGGATTTCTAAGGAGTTCGACCTCTCTGTTAACGAGTAAGATCCGTTTTTTTAAACATAACATCCGTGAAATCGCGTTCGCTAAACCCACCAGACTCCATGTAAATAAACAGTAATTTTAGCATCGTAAGATACACTTCATTCAAAGTCGACAGAAACAAAATAAAACTATGAAAAGCCATATTGGGTCGTCTTTTCACTTTACCAACCAACACAACTCTAGGTTTTGTTGAAATAAACACATAGTTTACCAATTTACATGTGAAAATATGTTTGCTCTATACACACTAAAAGTATTGCTTTTTTAAATGGAGTCTGGTAGGTTTAACGCTAGCTACTTCAGAGCTGTTTCTGGTTAAACAGAAAGGTCTCAAAGAGGTTTTAAAGGTCTATCTCTGAAGGGATCCTTTCCATAATGTTGTCGGACACTTAGAATATTAATCTGAGCCGGTCAGTGGCAAAACGAGCACTTTTGTGAAGGTAAATACAAGCTGGACAATTGCCCTATTAACTTACATGGTAGCTTGTTTCGCCGCTGCCGACTGCAGCGATCTCGCTTAATATTGGAACATTGTCAAAGATTGTTGTTCCCATCAGTCTCTTAGACACAAACAATCACAAGAAAGCACATGTGAGCAGACCAGATGCAGTTTCTCTGTCAGTAGACGGGGGAACAGAGAAACACCATGAAAGTATTGGGCCTATACAGTAAACTTACACATCACGGTCATCACATTTGTGTTATGATCATAGACTGTATAAAAGAAGTGGACAGATGTGGCCTCAAGGTCGAAAAAAAGTCAATGCTAAAGTGCCTTAAATCTATGGATTTAGTCTAATTGTATGATCAGATTTTGTAATCATTCCCCTCAAAACCTTGCTGTCACACTCAAATAGCCACTGCTTGCGCTTGGGTACACTGTGCTTCTGCTCAAACTTTCTGCTTGGACTCAGATATGTTGTTGCTTGGACAGATTTCCGGCTCTCAGCTACGGCCCTTCTCCTCGCACTCTGGCTGCTTCTGTGCGCCCGCGTACCTTCTTCTCTTGGATCACTCCTGCGCTCTCAGATTTTTCTTTTTGTGATACAGCCCTGTCAAAATTCCCCGACCAATAGAACGCCAGGTGTAGAGTTGACCAATTAAACAATCCTTTGTACATATATTTTAATCGTTTGACAGCACTAATATTATGCAGTTAGTTTTGATCTAGCTTTAGTCAACAAAAACTAAGGACATTTAAGTCTAGTTTCCGTCACTCTCATTTCAGTCATGCATTGTTGTCCTCTAATTATTTCAAGGCAGCGGTTGCCATCTTTGTTCTGCACAGGTACCATCTGTTTCACGTGTCGTGCTCATCTCTGGCGAGGTTAGTGGAAAAGGCACTGTGTACTTGTCACACAGTGTCCATGTCACTCTGCTCTGCAGTAATCCAACAGACTGACTCTCTTCAGTCGATCCAGTCATCATTATAAACTCTGGCTGTTGGAACAAGAACCTCTCTTTCGTTCCTGCTCACCTAGCAGCACAGCAGCTACCCGCTCCACGGCAGAGCGGTGAATCATTCAGAAGCCGATTTGCTCACTTGTTCACTAATTAAATACTGTTCAGCTGTTTACGGTGTAGCGTGAGAGGAGAGGACATGCTGTGATATTTCCTTAGCGAACATCTAGAGGAAGATTTAGATAATTGACTAGTAATTGATAGAGATGCACTGATTACAACTTTCTAGGCCGATTCCAATTTTGTACGAGTTAGGCCAGCCGATACCGATTTTAGCCGATTCCAATTTCATTTTTTCTAACCACTTTACAGCCCACACAAATATTTATTCACTATCTTTTCTTTAATAGAACATTTTGCACAGAACATAGAAAATTTTTTGAACAGATCACTATAAAATGATATATTACTATATAAATTACTCCTGGTGTGGGAAATTCACACACATCTAAAATGCAATGTTAGAACCATTTCCTTCTTTTCACATCCAATATCCAACTAAAAAAAATTTGATTTTGGTTTTGGTGTCATCCCTCCAAACCCTAGTTTTTCCTTGCATGCGTTGCATATTGCAAACGTGTTATCTTCTGCACACAGTCGGAAGAATTTCCAAACAGCTGACATGTTGCAGGTTAATTCACGAGGTTCCCTACATGGGCGAGAATAGCGGCGAGCACGTGACAACCGGCCGGTCTATCGGTGGATCTCTAGTAATTGACATCAATCCTTTCTCATTCCTTCCAAGAGCAACACGAAAGATGGCCGACTGAAAGTAACATTAACGTTACATCCACAGCACTTGATGTTGCGTTAGCTGACCTTGTTGTTGGCGTGCTGCCTGCATGATTTCGTGGTTTGTCTCAGCTGTTTTGTGGCTGCTTCTTGCCTTATTCTCAGTGGATTGTGGATTAATTTAGTCCTTACATTTCTTCCAAGACCTGGCAATGTCAGATAACAAATGAGAGACATTTCAGCAGTGGAGGGAACTGTTTTACTAATCAGGAGCTACAGTGTGATTCCACAGATGCCTGCAGATGTCGTTAAATTAGACCTTGCATTAAAACGAGTTAATTTGTTCATCTTTCATATTATCGTTTAGTTTGTATTAGTTTACGGAAACTGCAATACATTTTGTCAGTTCTCAAAGGCTTTTCCTGATCCAACTTGATTCCAATGTCAGGAAATGGAGAAAAAAATGGAGTGTAGTCTGAGGCTAAAGGTTACAGCTAAATCATTTTTGCAGAACAATTTGTTTGTTTTCACTGTACATGCTGTGACTGTGTTTGCTGTGCATTGTTTACCCATTAGATCCTTGGTTACCACCAGTCCTCCTGTCTGCTTCTGTGGCTTCTCTCCTTCAGCAACTAGTCCTGAAACACAGAAATCATCATCACCGTCACCACCATCTAGGAATACACATTTTAAGCAATTCCTTTAATAGACAGATCTGCCGCCACGTAATCAGCTTAATCACTAATAATTTATGAAATACGTTGGGATGTTTTTCCATTCGAAAACCGTTTTAACCACTGACATGACCTATGTTTGAGGCAAAATCATAGTAGGCTACATTGGGAGTTAAAAGCCCCTCGTTAACCGAGCAGCTGTTTTTGTTCGAGATGTTAGTTTAGCATTCGCATAAGCCTTAGGTAGCTAAACCGCACCTCAACACCGCTGCAACTTTTTTCTTCCTCAAAGGGCAGGAGGTGCGTTTGTTTTACAGTTCAGTCGGCCTTTTTCCGGCGGTTACTAAAAAAAGTAAGAGGCCTCATCTGGCAGCGTAGCGCGTCAGCATACTACAGCAAATCTACACAGCATTTTGTGACACGTCCCCTATCCTGCATTATGGATTCATATATTTTTGAATGGGTTACATTAACAGTGATTAACAGATAATCGATTAATCATAAACATCCCTACCCCCACCACCATTGGCATTAGTGCCAATGTTCTCATCGTCATCGATACTGAGGGTAGTACTGTGAACCAGTACTGACACAGCTGCACACCATGCACGCTGCTATCGGCTGAGGGTTACGCACCAACGTGGGGCCAAAAGGCTCTTTGTTACTGCCCAGAAACGTCCCGCACACAGAAAAATAAATGAATAAAAGAGAAAACCTAGGTAGAGGGCAGGGTCTTTCTCAAATACAGACACCACCACGCACTTATAGCCGGTCATAAGTGAGGATTGACAGGGATTACTTTTGTATTAGTCTATAGGTTGTTTTTTGAGGAAAGCATTGCATGTTATACCTTGAATGAGGCCAAGTCTCTTTACAATGGCAATGCCCACCACCAACATGTATTCTAAGCAGATTAAACTATAGCATTTCAAGTTCAACTGAAAGGCTCTTCCGAAGCTAATTTCCATTGCCAGCACTCAAAACCCAGAACGCATACTTGTGCTCCACCTTTCTCTTTTTCCGAACAGCCACTGGGGTAAGTGATGATGAGGCACTGGGACAGGTCTGGATGAGCTATGACAGCCAATAATCCCTAATTTTGAGGAGCTATGTGTCTGTTCCCTCAAATTAGACCAGTTTGCCTTCACTATCCATTCCCTGTAAAGCTCTACGCAGAGCTTTCGCTGTAGCCTACATAAGTGGACTGAAGTTTATACTTGTGCGTTAGTTTCTGCGTCCATCTCTTTAAGAGAATAGCAGGTCCGGCAAGTGTGTGCGCGTGGGGAGTGTGTGTAGAGCGAGTGAGAGAGCAGGGATCCAGACTGCGACCAAATGGTCGCATTTTGCGACCAAAATTTGAAAGTGTGCGACTGAATTTTACATCCAGTCGCACATGTGCGACCAGTAAATTTGCTCTCGGTACCCGAGAGTGCGTAAGCGCAAGCTCATCTGTCCTCTCTGAAAATTGACAGAGAGCAGAGCTCTGACACAATCATACACTCACGCAGAGCTGCAGACGATGCAAACTACGTGGGCGTTGCGGTTTTGTTGAAGTCACAGTGAGTCACGATGCCGATAAAGTGGTTTCAAGTGTGGTTACAGTTTTTCATAACGTCAGGCAGACAGCGTTAATATGATATTAATGGCGAGCCAAAAGCGGTCGCGGTGCTGTTGACATTACACTTCCTCGGAGACGAGCAGGCACAACAGTGGTTTCTATGGCCTGGTGACTGACTTTATTTCTACAGCACCTTTCAGCAACAAGGCAATTCAAAGTGCTTTACATGGAACATTAGAGAGCAATTAAAAACGATCATGATGAAAATAAAACAGGCTATAAAAAGTTTTTCTGACTGTCATGACAGCGATGGGGCTGTCAGTTTACCTTCTATGTTGCATCTTCAAAAGTGACACTGAATTTGAAACAGCACATTGTAATTTCTGCATCTAATACAGTGGAAATTTGTAGAAAAATGAATATTTGGTTAGCATGTTGATTTACGGTGTGTGCCCCTACATTTTCTGGTTGTGCCCCTATAATTTTCAGTTGGGGGCCTCTGTGCTCCTAGTGAAAAAAGTTAGCCTGGAGCCCTGGAGAGTTACAGGGATTAGCTTCGGAGCGAGTACTGACTCTAGAGGCGTAGACGGAGAAAAACATTGTCTCCCCTTGTGCTTTATGACCACGGTCGGAAATCTGTAGAGGGAAGAGTTAACCCTCTCCTTGACTTCATGTGGTTATGGAGAAGGAGAACCCGGGAATGAGTAGGAGGTGATGCAGCACTACCAAGCCACGGCCGAGCGGATCATTCACATTTGTTGCGGTCTACGTCACCGCGAAGTGTAGTAACATTTTTTTTGAGAGGTGCCTAGGGTCCATAGGTCCACGTACCTACGTACGTACTCACGGCGTAGATTTAACGCAGAAGCATAAATTGGCCTTAAAGCATACATTGTCAAGGCTAGCTATCACTAGGCTGTTGGGTTCAGTGTTCTGTGGCTTCAGACCTTTGCGATCGACCTTGAAGTCAATTATGATTGGCTCCACGGTGCCCTCGCGGTTCCTCCCTAGGCCCTCTCCTGTCTTCCAGCCCATCTTTCTCATCAGGAACTCCCCGACACCCCCTGATACTGGAGCCGCCCTGAGGAACTGGTCCTAATTGAGACATAAACAGACACAGTGAGACAGAAGGAAAGAGGAAGAAAGAAAGAAAACAGATTATCAGTGGGAGGTGATCAGTCAGTCATGATATTGAGGTGGCATAAGGACCACTTATGCGTTGGTGGGGAAACAGGAGGAAAAAGCCACAACGGTTTTGTTGGCAAGTTCAGTCAAACACAAAATACTGTTGGTACCTACTTAACACCTCCTCTCCACCCCCTCCTCACCCTGACAACAGAGACGAGGACCCTAACTCTAACTCTGAGAGGCAAGTGGGAAAAAAATTATACATTATGTGTCTGAATTATACTTTTCAGTATAATGTATCTCTGATACAATAGTCATTATTGAAGAAAAGGGCAGTTTAGGGGCAGTGATCTGATTGCCACAGTCTAGTGTGGTCCAGGCTGTGTCTAATCTGGTTAGGTGTGGTCTAATATTTTTTTAGTGGGGTGTGATTTGTGATTGTCGCAAACTTGTGAGGTAGGTATACAGAAGCCCTGAGACTGCGTCAATGTTTTGGTTCATTTTGTAAAAAAAATACATAAATATAGTTTAAATGAAATCTCAAGAACCGGTAAAAATTAAACACCATGATATGGTTTAAATTGTGTACTATTGTGTAATCCGTAGTACATCGTTTCAAGTGTAAATTGTTAAATAAATAAATAAATAAGTTATTTCGGATGTGTACATTTAAGACTGCAGTTTCTCTACATTTCTGCCAAAGTTCTTGTTCATTGCATCTCAGGGTGTGAAAAAACAATTTCATGTGTGTTTTATCAAGAAAATTCATCAAATTGATGAAGACGACTTATAGTTCCTTGATAAAAAAGATAATTTGGTACCTGGAAATCTTAACATATTTTCAGATTGAGCCAAAGTTGTCAAAATATCCTATAATTAATGCTGACAAGAGTGGTTACTTAAAATAAAGTGACATAACAGTGGTATAGCAGCAGACATGCGCAGAAACCTCAATATGTCAAAAGATGCAGGTCTGTTTTTACTTCTAAAGGAGGTGTACAAGTCTATGCTCATCTTTTGGAACATCCGTCTCAATGATTTTGTATTCTTCCTTGTGTATGTTGTATTTGTGTGCATCTTACCTTCTTCAACCATGCTTGTGGTCCGCTGGTAGAAAGCTCCTCCGAGCTGAGGACCTGGGCTCCAGTCGAACCAGTGAAAAGACCAGGAACAGTATTGGATTGGGCCCACGCATCCACCTATCAAATTTCCAGTCACATTTCCAGTAGATCAGACAGTCGTAGATCCAATAGTCTCATTAAGTAGACAGTCTGGAAACATTTAGCAATGAAGTGCTGTACATACAATTAGTGCATACTACTCCTCCCACTGGGGTGCATCGACAGAGCAAATGTTTGGTTTTGAGTTTTTCTAAATTAAATTTTCAGTCCGCACTTTCAGCCAGTGATTGATATTAGAGAGGCTTTCAAGGCTGATTCCGATTTCCAATATTCTTTGAGTTAGACCAGCCAATACCGATTTTAGCCGAGTATTTATTTTCTATCTTTTCTTTAACAAAACATTTTGCACAGAACATAGAACATTTTTTGAACAGATAATGGATCACTATAAAGTAGAACTATATAAATTACTCCTGGTGTGGGAAATTCACACACATCTAAAGTGCAATGTTAGAACCATTTCCTTCTTTTCACATCCAATATCCAACTAAAAAAATGTGATTCTGTATGAAATCATACAGACTACTACACTACCCACAATCCTACGCATAACAGCGACGTCTCTGATTGGTGGAGCTTGCGGTTACATTTAATGGAAATGTTTACCGCACCTAAGAACCGGCGAACGGCTAGTGAGCGGCTACCATTGAACAATATATGATTGTTTTATGTACACAGTCTTGTACTTTAGCATTTTTTGCTGTTTTTAAAATGTTTTTTGTTCACGATTCATCTTGTAGCTGCGTGGCTGGGTTCCAGGCTTAAAACTCTTTATATAAGCATTTTCTAAAACGATGGATGAACGGTCGATGGAGATATTGAATAGGAAAAATCATTTCTGGAACCAGAGCTGCTCAAAAACTGCAATGCACATTAAATAGTTGCTGATGTATCTTTATGTGAGAACTTTTGATTTTGTTTTATACAGTGCATATTTTAATGGAGACACGGAGGGCCAGATGTACGTACATTTGCGAATGTAGCGTTATCAGCGCCACGGCTAAACTGCAGAAAGGTCACGCTGTGATACTTCAGCTTACGTCGTATTTACCAAACCTGCAGTTAATCGTGTAATCAGCGCCTTTCTCCGCCCACTATACCGTAAAGTGCGCTGTAGCAAAGCATTTAGTACTTGAGTACGGAGTTTAGACTGTGATATTCCCACTGCTGATGCTATGACTGTTTGAAATGACCCTGATGCCACTATTTGTAATGTAGCGAGGAGTTTAACAACTGCTAAAATGGAATGTGAATGCTGACTCGGAGATTCAATGTCATCTTTGATTTCTTCCAGTAACTGTAATATTGCGTGGCTGCTTAATCTGTAACGCTTAATGATTCTGTGTTCACTCAACTGGAAAAGTGTGATCCTCTTTGCAGCTCATCTCCTTGGCCTACGTCTTCATCTTGCTCAGATTACTGTTGCCATTTCACCAGGAGGCATATGCGAGGAAACCCGCTTGCTTTTAAGAGGCAGAGAATTTTCACCGAAAATAGAGGCGCGCTTTCTCGGGCTGATTTTGTACTTCTTCCCCTCCCATCTTTTTATGGGAAACTCCCCCTTTCCCCTTCACCCTCCCGTGAATGCATATGCATTACAGGGAAAAGCGCAATTTGCCATTTTTAGTTGCCGCGACAGGCAGTCTGCGCTTTTACCTCAGCGCGGCCTGTTTGTACATACCTCGCCATGCTTTTACGCGCACGAAAAATACGCCTGAAGTGGGCGCAAAAGCGTTAGTACATCTGGCCCTGAGTGAAACATACTGTACATTTTGACTGCACTGTTGGAGCTGTCTGTGTGTCTGTCTTTTTCTTGTCTGTGTATTTTGTCATTATCACATGTATTGTGTTATGAAGTGATGCCATTGTGTTTGTTTAGTCGCTGTCTTACGATGTCCTATTTTGCATTTTTTTACGATGTATTGTAATGTGTATGATGTACATTCATTATTACATTATCCAAGTGTAAAGAGAGTTGTAAGGACCTTAGGAAGAATAATGAGAATCCTAAATAAACAAACCAAAAAATCCAGCTGTAAATATGTAACAATATATACGGTTTTTCAAAGGGGTACTTGTTAAAGTCCGAAACCCAATACCACAACTTGCTGCTAGTGTTCATAATACATAGCCATATTCATTCTGCTCTTATGACACTGCAATATATTTATTGTCCTGCCTATGCACCACCTGTCTATACTTGTATATCGCATTGCACTTTTCTGCTTTTTTTGCACTTCTGGTTGGACGCAAACTGCATTTCGCTGTCTTTGTACTATGCACAATGACAATAAAGTTGAATCTAATCTAATCTATAATATGTAACTATATGCACAATGTGGTGCCAATAGGTTTACCACTTTGGTCAAGACTGCAATATGTCCAAAACTGGAAAGGATTGCCATGAAAAGTTATGCAGACATTCAAGTTCCCCACAAGATGAGCTGGCCACCAGACTGGTTAAACAACACACGCTAGTAATAGGGGACTCCATTACCCCCAATGTTAGATCAGCATTGCCGGCCACTGTTTACGGTCTACCCAGGGTTGTAGACTCTTAGTTGGGTTGATGTATTCATTATCTATATATTTCATTTTCTAAGTGTCTGTACTAATAATAATTCTTAAAATATGTGTACTATACCTGCTCTTGTGCCCGGCTAAGCATGCAGATGGCGTTGACATCATAGGGGTTCTCAGCCAAACGCCTCTGAGCTTTGATTCTCTCAGTTACAGCCTGAGAAATATCTACTGGCTGCAGAGAGGGAGCGAGAGAAAGACAGAGAGAACAGAGGTGAGAAAAAAAAAAACAGTAGTGAGGGTAGAGAAAGAGAGAGAGGGGGAAGAGAGCTTTATTTAAAAATTTCAAAAGGCAAAAAGTCAATTAGTCAGGTATTTGTCGCCGCACTCAGGTTTACAAGCAAAGACCGGAGAAAACAATGTTTTTAAATCAGTTACCTTTGTGAATTGTTTTATACTGTCTTATGACTTATCTTATAACTGGATGTGTACATGATGTCATGCGTAAAGTGGAGATATTGATGCTTACTGAAACACACATTTTTGTTATTTACAGTAGTTATGGAGTGTTGTGTCATTCTCATGCGTTTATCTATATTTTCATAACATAAGCGCTAGGAGCCAGCCAAACAGCTTTCAAAACAATGCGACCATGATGATGCATGATGATGTGAGGTTTTTTTGACTGTACATAAATACATACATACATGCATACGGTATTACATA
Source organism: Perca flavescens (assembly GCF_004354835.1). Classification (NCBI taxonomy): domain Eukaryota; kingdom Metazoa; phylum Chordata; class Actinopteri; order Perciformes; family Percidae; genus Perca; species Perca flavescens. Next base: position 14,608,813 of record NC_041354.1, read on the forward strand.
GAATATAGACGGTATACTTCCACTTCTCACCTGCAGTAGTGGGTCAGGAAAAACGCTGTCATTATCTAGCACACAAACGGGCTGTTCGACAACCTCCGTTAACCCTGGTGCTGTCTTCGTTTCACCTGATGATGAGGTAGCTGTCGCTATGGGAACAGTGGTCCCGGCTTTCCTGGAGGCAGCTGCAGCTTTGTCTGATGTTTTGTCGACCGGAACCCATTCTCCGTAGGCCCCCAGTGCCTCGCCCTCCTGGACAGTATAACACATTACATTACCACACACTCATTAAGAAATAGAAATAGCTACATAGATGCCCCTTTGTAAACAGTGAATTCATTGCTTGTAATTTGGAATATAGTAACTGGTTGACCAAGAGGACAGCTTTTCTGCCTTCAATTGATTTGTTTTAGTGAGAAAGTAATTTGTAGTTATTTGGCCTTTAGTTACCTGTAGTGGCCATTTATAGCACTGCAGTACTGTAAACACCTGCCTCCTATCTACAGCAGGAAATTGACTTTTAAACACTGTTACAAGATCCAAATCTAATGCACATCTATTCAGACCTTCTTACGATGTTGGGATCCTGAAGACACAGGAAACTCCTTGGCCATGCCTGCGTCGCTACGCACTGCTGGCCGCACTGTGGTGTTCTGGAGCGAGAAGAGGATATAGTGTTAATTATTTTTGCTTCAATCCAATGAATTGCACTGACTGGCTGACAGGTGTGTTCAAAATCATGTCAGGACACCTCAAAGAGAGGCACTACATCATGGTGCATGGTATAATTACACTGCGGGAAATCATAGCAAATAAACTTTAGCCTTACTTTACATTGCGATTTCACTCACTGGTGAAAGTTACCTGACCATAAGTCAAACTACCACACACAACTTGAAAAAAATGGATTACTATTTGTTTACAGTTTTTCTGACATTGGAACCTTTTGCTCAGGTGGACACATACTATCCCTTAACCCATATGATGGAAAATAACCTAATTTGAATTCCATTTGTTGCAACATTTTAAACATCAACATGTAGTGCTAAATTTGAACCAAATTTACAGAAACCTGGCAAAAGAAAATGCGTGTTTTTCATCCACTACCCTACCAGTATGCAAATTTGGGAAGTTGAGTGCATCAAGATAAACAGTCATGTGCCATAAAACCTTTGCAGAAGAAGTCAAACTCAAAATGTGGTGGAAATGTTGAAATGTTTATGTATTTTTCATGTAATTATTGTGAAATTCCCTTTAAGGGGAATCTAACAATTGTGCAAAGATGACTGTGTTCAACACAAATAATTGCAATCAGGCAATGTATGACTACTAAATCTCAAGCAATAATGGGGCAGGACATCTTTACATGACCTCCAATTAACAATTTCATCTCAACAAAAAGGGATTAAAGTCAGTGCAATATGTTTTGGAACTTAATGGTAGGAATGGGAGTAATGTTAAGACAGAGTACAATTTTAATTGCAAAAGGGGAAAAATAGGGGTAATAATAGGGTAATATATTCAAAATAATATGAGGTATTATTATAGATCATGTTTCCATTATTATGAAATAACAGGTAATTTCCTTGTTATCTCTCAGTCATCATTTAAAGTGCTAACCCATAAACTTCAATGTATTATTGGTGGGGTTTACCACACATTCACAAGGGAGGAAACTCTATTTCACAGCAATGTATCATATAAGACACAGTGTAGCTTGTGTGTGGATGTTACGTTGATGCTGAAGCTGATGGCTTTTTGCTCTCGAAGAGCTGATCCTCCAAAAGGCTTCCCATCATCCTCTTCGTCTGAAACATGAGGCATTGCCACCGGCAGTTCTCCTTTACTGTCCACAATCATCTTGCATTTCTACAAAGACACACGCACGTTAGTTACAGAGGAGAAATTTGAGAATTGGTTTCAAATTCATTACCATTGCAAAGTTGATTTAATTGTACATTTGATATCTTTTGAGTGCAGTCAAAGTCCAGCAAATAATAAAAAGGTTTGCACTGCTATGTACCCTTACATCAGTAAACTCCTTAATGCTGATGCTGTTGGCCTGCTTCGCTACTTTCCTCTTCACTTCCTCCAAAGCAGCAGTGTTGGGTTGCGTTGAGACAGGAGGGGGCTTGTTGGTGATGGAGGGCAACGGGAGCAATGACGACATGCCCATGTTGGACAATGCCGCTGTCATGGTGGCTGGAAGGAAAATAAAGAGACGGAGAAAGAGAACAAGAAAGGAGCCAATGAAAAACAATTACAGTAGCTAATTCAAGTTAGATTCAAGCTTGTCAATCGTTCCTCTCAGAAGCTGACCTATATATACACATTTAAAATAGCCAATTTGAACTTTACAAATTCTCCAAATGCTTAATCCCTAGGCTATGATGGCAAGATGACACAAACAAGTACAAAAAAAACCTGCCTAGGCATGTCTCACCCCTCCGACAAATGACTCTCAGGGTGCCTTCCCACCTACCTCGTTTGACTTTCCAGTTTGATCCGAACCAAAATTACCAGTGTCTCTGAATAAATGCTGCAGCTCCTCCAAAAGAGCGGCAGTAGCACGGGGAGAGCAGGAGTCAGTTGGAAAAAAACTCGCCAAAATTTCGACACCAGAGAGAGGATCATAGGAGAGGATACGAGAGGACTGGAAAGCCTGTCTACGAACCAATCACTATATATATATATATATATATATATATATATATATATATATATATATATATATATATATATATATATATATATAAAACATAACATCTATATTCTATTCTATGTTGAATAGGCCTATGCATAGTCAAGCCAAATTGGAAAGATTTTCCACCCCATTAGATTAAGGAGGCTAGTTAATTATTAGTAATAGTGACAATTGGTAACACCTCTCAATGTAGCAGTTACAGAATAACAACAACCACAAACTACAGCCTTCAAAATGACCATAACGTTGAATAAACACCTCTCTAAAATAGTTTTAACAATAATTGAACATCATAACCTTTTTTAAGGTTAGAATGATCTTAATCATCATTAAATTAGCCTTAACAGAGTACTGTAGTGATGAAATGACTGGATAGATGGATGAGACATTGATAGATCAGTCATTTTATAAAAAAAAAAAATGCAGATAAGAGTCAAATTTGTACCGGCTGTCATACTGGCCATAGCAGCATTCATGGCCATACTGGGCAGAGACATGGGAAGCACTGTGGACCTCAGGCTGGCAGGGATGGGCATTCCTGCTTTGGCACACATAGCAGCAGCATTGGCTTTGGCAATTTCTAACAACTGGTCCTTATCTGGGGAAAAAAGAATAAACATAAATACAATAAAGGAATCAATTAACTAAACGGATGCGTTGATGCAATACCGGTTTTCACCGAGTTTACGTACAGTGTGATGCTTCAAACTAATTTAAATATCGGTTCACAAACCACTTTAACTATTTTTAAACTATATACCTGGTGTTCTTGTATTTTTGGAACATTTAGCAACTGTTGCAGACATGCATGACTAGATAACGATTCTACAAAAGGTAACTCAGATTTTACTTTAAAAAATAAAAATAAAATGAGATAATGTTATTTAAGAGATTGTGGATTATCACCAAGCCTGAGTGGCTAAAATGTAACAAAAAGTGGAAATTAAATTGGCTTACAGTTTTTGAATTGTTTAAAAAAAAAAATACTTTTAACAACTTTCCTAAATTCTTAACACGGTTAGCACAACATCCATCTGTCTATGCTATACAATGAACACGTCTTGTTGCTTTGACACAAAATGCATACAGTTAACACAAATTTAAAATGCTTGAACTTCTTTTACACTCAAGCTCAACCAAGACCAAGACAATGGATTTTTTTTTACTGCCATATTTACCAATGCTTTTATACTGTATGTCAGAACAGATAACATCATGTTCTAAAGTCAATGTCAATGTAGATGAACACAAAGAAAGTAAGAAGTTTCTCCAATTCCATCAGATGGTAGTGCTTTGTATGACATTGTGCTATGACTGACTGGATGCTCCGGTCGGAAGAGAACATGTGTTAGGGTTTCGGAAGAATTATTTGATTTTGAGACATGTTTGCATTGTTTTGGTAGACATAGCGTATTGCGTTTGTGTATTATTGTATTTTGAAAATTAGTGTTGGAGTTTAGTTTACAATGAGTGATTTTGAGCAGGAGGGGATTTCACCTTTAAAGGTCTCTAACTTTGGAATTTGACAGCTTTCAGTTTTTCTTTGCATGTGGATGTATAAAAGCAGGTGTTGAGTTTGCCACTCAGTTAAAGTGCTCATACTATGCTCATTTTCCAGGTTCATAATTGTATTTAAAGGTTGTACCAGAATAGGTTTATGTGGTTTAATTTTCAGAAAACACCATACATTTATTGTACTATGCATAGCTGCAGCTCCTCTTTTCACCCTGTGTGTTGAGCTCTGTTTTAGCTACAGAGTGAGACATCTCACTTCTGTGCCATCTTTGTTGGGAGTCGCACATGCGCAGTAAGTACTGCTAGCTAGTCAGTTGCAGAGTATGAGGGACTGCCATACTAGCAGCTAGGCGAGCATTATAACGTCACGGAAGTAAAGGCAGGACTACAATAGAGCTGTTTGGAGAAGTTTGTGAACAGTGTTTTCTGTTGGAGATGGAAAGTCCCCTTGGGGTGGACTTGGGCTTTTTCACTTTGTAAACCTATAACATGCACAAAAATATATATAACACATTAAAGGAAAGGGAAAAAGCCTAAAAGCATAATATGAGCACTTTAAAGGGAAACTTCACCGATTAGCATTAAGCTTTGTATCAGTAGAAACCTGGTAGTATTTCTGAATGACCATGCTTCCCTCCCTCATGTCCCCCTGAGAGGGGAGATCTCTGTATTGTGGGTCTGGAAAAAAACCTCAGATGACGCAAAATGACGATTTCTGCGTCATCTGAGGCTTTTTTGCCCAGAGGCAAAAGACTACAGCCTGTATTAGGAGCCACTTCCGCATAGCCCAAAGGGGGTTGGACTGTTGGCTCTTTCCAGAGATTGCCGAGGGAAAAAACCGAGTGTCAGCCATCTTGAATCCTCGCTTAGCTTCTCAGCAGGAGCAGAAACTGTTCATCCCGACGGAAATTTTGGGACGCAAGCTTTTATTTTGAAAAGTAGACGGGACGGCATGATATAGGACGCTCCAGGCTGCAGCCATACAGTCTTGGAAATTTTAGAACAACAATGATGTGCATTGAAACTACCGCACACGTGTACCACCGGGATACATTGGAACACATCGGAGAACATGCAGGACACTTTATTACGGACGCAATACTCGACACACTTCGCGAGCTTCGCTTGCACGGAGACCGCCGGTGGTGCTCGATTCCTCTGGCTGGTGAGGAGACCTCATCAGCGGGGAGTGTTGAACGAGTGTGCCGGTGGAAAGCTAACGCTAGCCGGCCACCTGTTCCACCAGTCCTGCTTGCAAGTGTCCGCTCATTAAACAAACTGGACTACATCCAACTTCAACCAAACTCCCAACGCGAGTTCAGAGACTGCTGTGCTGTGTTTTTGTTGTTGAGGAAATATTGCTGTGGACAATCCAGCCTGCTGTCACCGGGTAAGACTACTAGTGGAGGTGGGCTGTGTTACCCCGGACTGCCTGTTGCAGAAATGGGGTGATTTGTATCCAACTAACTGCTAACTGCTGGTGGAGTTTGTGACTGTAAAATGCCGACAATTCTAGCTACATCCCACGCAAATGTACGGCTGTGTTTATCCCCGATGTTTATACCACAGCCCGCCAAGAGCCAATGCTAGTAGCTATGTGTTAGCCTTCTTTTATTATATATTATTATTTCGTGTATATGGTTGAAATGACAATAAAACACACTTGTTGATTTGATCGTCTCACTGTCTGTCTGTAAACGGTAGGCGTGGCTTGGGAGTGGCCTCATACAGCAGCAAAGCAAGTGCATTCTGGGATTTGGTGTCTTTCATCCATATGAGCCAAAAACACATTTTCTGGCTTATCTCGGCCTAGAAGGCACCAATTTCAATTTTCTTTTCACATTTCTACTACATAAGTGACCCAATTTAAAGATATATTCAGCTTTCCAGCGGTGAAATTTCCCTTTAAGTGACGGTGGTTTACAGCAACTTCATGACACCGATACCTTCTTTATAAATAAGAATGCAAAAATGCAAATGGAAAAAAAACAACAAGTAATATAGTTGGTTCACATTCCAATGAGTAATTTCATATTATCTGACCCAGTTCACTGATGCGTTGAGGGCTGTTGCTCGAACTGCAGAGTTTCCGAGTGGGGGATCTATTTTTGCGGAGGATGAGTACAGGGGAGTGACTTGGCTCTCGTTTCCAGCGGTCCCTCTGGCTGTATGTAGCCCTCCTCCGACCCCTCGACACCGACCGGGAGCGCGACCTCCGCGACCGCCGCCCCCCTGACCTGCATGGACAAGATCCAGTTCAATTAATTTGAAATCAAGCAAACCAGCACCAACTTTTTTTTAATCAATGTCTCCTGAATAATCACCCAGGCAGTCATTAGGGACAGTGGGATAGTGGGAACAAACATTTAACCCAAGGTGGACCAATTAAAACGAGACAGTTATCACAGGCAGCGTAATGTGCGGTTGTCAACTTATGTTTTTCTTTGTCTTTAATGCTCACAGTTAAAAGCTGAAATAAACAACAGGATTACAAAATTAATGAAACAATACGCTGACAAAACATGCAAAGAAATAATAAATGATTTAAAAGCAGGTTGCATGACAAGCTAAATAAAAAGTCCATTAATGTAACCGTTTTGGGGTCAATTCATAAATTTGTATACTGTTGTATACTTTATGTTCATACTGTGCTTTATTTATTTATTTATTCGACACTGCACTACAATAGCATTTGTACAAGCTATTGTTTTAGCAACATAATCTTTTTAAAGCTTTAGTGCGTAACTTTTTTATATTAATGAACGTCCGTTACATTTAACCCATTGCCAAATGAGTTGATACAAAGCTAATAAAAACTCTCTCTGTCTTTCTTAGCATGGCTATGTTCAGAAACTGGAGTCATCCGGCGACTTTCGCTCGCAGAAAATCGAGCGAAGATAATTACCTATTCTGATAATCATCCATCATGTTTTTTAATCCTCCCTGTCCTCCTTTGCGACTAGCAACTGTGTGGAGCAGGGGAGGGGGTGGTGCGGGATCACGGAAGGCTCGTATCATGTGGATGGGGGAGACAGAAACTACGCACTATAGCTTTAACTCAATCTTACTTTTGAACTTAATCTCACTTTGCTTGTACTTAACTTTTTTACTTCTTGCAGTGTAGCTATATTACTTTCATACACGTATTGACTAGCTCTTTTCTCACTCTTACTTGTACCTTAAATCGGACTGTGAGCAGCTGCAACTGAACAATTTCCCTGAGGGGATCAATCAAGTATTCCGATTCTGACTTTTAATAATGCACCAGGTCGAAGGGAACCTGACAATTGTAGACTCTCTTTCGTATCCAAGCTAAATTGGTTTTGCAACTGAAATATCCCAAATCGACATTGAATTGGAAACCTTGTCTAATCGGGAAATCTGTGGCGATACCCAGTCCTAATTGAAGAAGACTTAAAATTAGTGATTGAGACCATTAACTCATTATGAAAACATTTATTCAAGTAATAAATCAGGTGAGAAGTAGGGTAATGTTCCCATTAGTCTAAATCCTTCGCGTTCCACTTTTGGGATTGCTCTGGTGCTGCAGGGAAATCCACCGGATGCCTTTGTTTTCAGGATTTAGTTCCGCATTGGCTTCACTTTTCAGACCCGGAAGCTTTGTCTATTATTTTTACATCCAGCCAGCCGCTTTCCCAATAAATCCGCAGGTTTCCACTGCATTAATTAGTTTAGTTGCGAAGCTGTCAGCTATGTCTGCCTGGTACACTCTGTTAGTAGATTGGCCAATTCAACCCCCCAGTCCTCATCAATGTACTGTAGTGGCATGTAGCTTTCCACTTTAAGTGCCGTCCAGCACTCGGTAGTGAGAGCCACGAACTTCGCAGAAAAAAAAAAAAAAAAAAGAGCTGAAACCGAAATTTGCTACTCCAATAAATGGGATTCACATGTTTCATGTGTTGCCCCATGAGTTGGTTTAATAGCCTTTTTTTTTTTTTTAACCAAATTACTTTAAATTACAAGATGAATGCTTTTTTTAACAGCTGACTAACTGATTAATTGAAAGTGAACCCAATATTTATATAATCATAATCAATGTTTGGTTAATTTAGCTATAACGTCACATGGATAAAGGAGATCCTAATACAGTAAAAAAAAAAAAAAAAAAACAGTCACTTTACCTCGACCGTGATCTCCTCTTCTTTGAAGGACTCCTGGATCTGGATCCCCTCCTGTGGCTCCTACATGGTGACTTGGATCTTTTCTGCCTCTTTGATGACTTTGATTCTTTTTTCCTCTGTGGGGACTTGGATGGTTTCCTCTTCATCATTGCTGGCAATTTAACATTAGTGTCAGATGTACTCGGGTGTTTTGATGCTTTAAGCTGAGGCAAGCTGAGTTCAGTGGTCTGGTCAGGTTCAGTAGATATGGACTGGCTCATCATGGAGTGGGATGCGCCAGAACCTGCCGATTTAGCATCAGGCCACAAAACACATTAATTGGACCTTGAACACCTTTTTTTTATTTTTATAAATGTCTGTGGGTCATCATGAAGTACCAGGAAGTACATCAAATAAAGGCGAAACAACAACAAAGAACACATTATTTTTTTTCAGAATTTCATCAAAATCAGAGTTTCGTCAGAATTTCATCTCTATTATTACATACTATGCTTTCCTCAATACTTATTATTGCTTATACCGACCCACCCCTGCCAACCCACCTCCCTTCCCCCAACCCAGCCTACCATCCGCCCACCTCTCGCACCCCCATCCCCATTTACCCGCCTACCCCGCACATTGCTGGTCCTCATTCTACAGACCACACTTACACACACACACACACACACACATTACGACAACAACAAAATAAATAAATAAATAAATAAAAATAAGTAACATAAAATAAAATAATAAATGTAAATGGACTATTTATATAGCGACTACTCAAAGCGCTTTTACATAGCACAGGAACCATTCACCATTCACACACATTCATACACTGTGGCCGAGGCTGCCGTAAAAGGTGCCACCTGCTCATCAGATAAAGAGTCACACACATTTACACTCCGATGCGCAGCGTCTTATCCCAAGGAGACTTCGACATGGGACTGCAGGGACAGGGATCGAACCTCCAACCTTCCAATTGGCAGGCAACCGCTCTACCACTGACCTGCGGCCGCCCATGAAAGGGGTTCTAAAAACATGCTCCATTGGCTATCAAATTGTTTATTTTTGTCCTCTGACATTGATCTTTCAATACACAGATAATACTTCATTAAGGCCTTCCAATTCTCTATTGAATGTGCTTCCTTATTTTCCCAGTTTTGCAATATTAGTTTTTTAAAGATAAGAGAGGAAAAAAGTATCTGCCAGCTAGTTGGATATCTTATTCCCTCTATATCTTGAAGAATACACACTTTTGGAGAGAATATGATTTTTCTGTTAGTATACTTAGACAACCAAATCGCTATGCTCTCCCAAGTCTTCTTAATCCCTTTGCAGTACCAAAAGGCGTGCATAAGGGAGTCAGCATATTGGTTACATTTTAAACATAAACAATGTGTTATCAAAGTTGTTTATTTTATCTCTAGTGTAATACATCATGTCATTTTCTTAAACTGTATTAGTCGCAGATTTTCATTAGTAGTTAATTTGTTTCCATTTTTCTTTAACGTCAACCCCTAGGTCTTCCGTCCATTTATTGTATATACTGTACTTTGTAATAATGTATCACTGCTTTCCAGTGTTTTCAGTTGTATATACCTAAATAATTCTGTATCTTTTAGGTTATATTTGCTTTTTAATTCACTGAATGGTGCAACAGTGTCGTGGTTTGTGACATCTGAAAACTGCTGGATTCCACCTTTTATCCATGTTTCCCAGTATAACTGCGTGCTCTGTATATTTATTGACGGATGGTTCCAAATCGGTATGTGCCTGGGGAGCCCTATTTCTTGATGGAGAATTTATTTTTATTTTGTTCCAGGCCTTTAATGTACTATTAATAACAAAATTGGTTGATTTGATTTTGTCCTTAGAAAAGAGTGCTAGCAGTAAACTAGTAAATTGATTGGTTTCCACGTCTATCCATGGATCTTTGTTTGTTTTATTTTTTAGGCGTTCAATATAAAATGACTGAGCTGTTGTTACATTAATTTCTGCCATTAATGTTAAATCTATTTTATGTTTCTTTGCATATTGTGTGAGGGAGATACACGTTCTGGTATTAGTTCTTAAATCCCTATGTTGTATAAAACCAGCTTGGTCGTGATTAATTAAGCTTGGTAGAATACCAGTCTATTATTCAAGATTTTACCTTATAGGCTTATAATCAGAAGGTGTTTCCCAAGTCTTACCTGGTTTTGGTATAACAGATATAGTCGCTTGGTACATTGTTTCAGGAAGACTATTGTTTTTTTGCACTGAGTAAAAAAGGAATCTATTTTAGCCCAGAACGTGGTGTAAAATTCCATAGGAAAGCCGTCCATTCTTGGAGCTTTGTTGAGGGGAAAGTTATTTTCATAAATATATTATATATATTCATATGGACTTTTATTTCTGAAGTATAGAATTTTTCATAAAATGATCTAAATTCATTGTTTATAGCATCGTTGTTTAGACACCCTGAATAACTGTACAAACATATTTTAAAATGTTTGTCTATGTGTAAGGTAAAGGGGTTGACAGAAAGGTATAAAGGTAGTTACAAAATAATTATTATTTTACTTCTACAAGAACAATAACTATATTGTAACTTTAATGTCTTGTCCTGAAACTCCCAAAATATTAACCCTTAGGTGTTGCTCAGAAGCAACAAAAATCGGCGCATTTGTCACAATCTTGTTTGAATGATGGCTTTGTGTAGAATTAGGATAGAGGCTAAAATTGGTAGATAAATATATTTTTTCAAAATCTTGATATATAACGTTGTTCTAAATATTGATCAAAAAATAATCGTGATTATGACATTTTTGAATGGGTACTGCACTAGTGGAATGTCATCAAACAGGTCCTACCTAGTTTTTGTGTTGAGTCATCTGCTTTATCTTCTTTGTTCGCTGGTGGCTTTTCCATCTGGTCAGGGCTCTGCAGCTCTGTGCTTGATTCTGCCAGCTCCTGTGCTTTGATGTTACTTCGGGTAGGGCTGGAGGCCAGCTCAGGTGGCTGGAGGCCTTTTAAAGGACATTGGGTGGACTGCATGGACTCATCCAAAGCTCCCCTCTTCTCTGAAGAGCTACCAGCAGCCGCATCAGCCAGATCATGGACGGTTAAAGCAAAATCACAAAGAGAAAAAGGAAAAGACTATGATGAAGACCTGTGTTTATGTGCCATGTAAGCAGCCAGAATGCTGCTTTTTCTCACAGGGGTAGCATTATTATGTACATGTCAATGTGTGTTGTGCCGGCAAAATATCCTAATAGTACCAGATTGTGAGTGACCTAATGATTTACTATCAACTTTAGTTTCCACCAGATTAAATCTATGTGAGATACAGCACTTTGGTATGTCAGCTATAGTGCTGCCTTCAGAATCCTAATTAAATCAAGTTTGGGAAACATTTGAAAGCACAATAAACTAAATATAACCAAAACACTATATCATTACAAAACAGCCCACTTCAACCAATTACAATAGAAATTCAGTATATGCAATATCATCCAGAAATGAACTGAGTTTTGGGCCAAACAAATAACCACACATTTCCTGGCAGCATATCCGTAGAAAACATGTCAAACTTAAATGTCACAAAAACTAGACAACCGACTCAGAAATATCGTTAAAAAAGCAAAAACAAAGTCCCTGGTTGGCAAATTGAGATCATCAATCAATGATTTAATATCTCGCAGGAAAATTAATAAATGACATGTAAAAAAAAAAAAACAAACGCAAAAGATTCTAGGTTAAGTCACACAGGCCAAAACTCAACTGATGTTTTTTTTGTTTCTTTCATACCTGGACCGAGTCCTGTGGCGCTGTGTGCTGGATAGGGAGCGAGTCCTAGACCTTCGGTGGTGGTCTCTAGAACGAGAGTTCCTCCTAACTGAATGTGAATGAGAATAGGAATGTGACCGTGAACGGGAACGAAAACTTCTCCTGCCGTGTCTTTCTTCATCTCCTCTTCCTTTAATGGAGCTGTCCTGTTAGAAAGCAATAAAGAAAGAAATGCGTCATTTTATCATTGGATTTTTGATGTCATTGATGCACATGTGACATCATTTTATCAGTGTACATGATGTTGTTTGCATTCATCACATGATGAGGACAGAAGTCTGTTCACAAAGTCACGTTCCATCAAAAAGATGGACCCCACAAGGACAGGGGTAGGACTTGGTTTTAAGGTTAAGGGTGGGTATAAGCGTGTAGTGGTTACATTTAAGGTTAGTAAAATGTTGTGTTGATGTAAATGTGCCATGCATTGTAGTTTCCGGCTGGAAATTCTTCACTGTTCCAGAAAAGCTTTGTTTTTCATCATTTTCTGAAATGCATCCAGTGTCCTGCAAATGTTTCTGCAATGTTTCTTCTGTAATACTACCATATTCTCTGCATTAGGGCTGGGTTAAAACAACTGATTCTCCAATTAAAATCAATCTTTTAATATATGGAATATGTTGATGACAATGTCAGTCCTGTTAAGTAAAAAGTACTTCAAACAAACTTTTTGGGTGAATTCTTCATGTAAACATGAACCTGCCTTATAAAAATTATTTGAGGCTGGCTTCTTGCTTGTCAAATTTACAGCATATCTTCTCTGAGAATGTCTTTTACATCCAAGCGGAACTGGAATTGTAACTGAAATTTCCCTAACCTCTTTGACGTTGAACCAAATCTGACACGTACTCGAATCGGGACCTTGTGAGTCGGAATATAATCGATTCAGGAAACGATTGCCGATGCGCGTCGGAAACGCGCACCCTGAACTCGGATTTCCGAGTTGGGAAGTTGGAGCGCCACACAGTACCCCGAGCAAGCCGACCTCAAAATCCAACATGGCTGCAGTCGTACAACTTCTATCTGTGGACATGTTGCTACGCTGTTTGTATGCACAAAAAAACAACTGGTATTAGGGCTGCTCGATTATGGATAAAAACATAATCACGATTATTACGGTCAATATTGAAATCACGATAATTTGACACGATTACTCGTTAACTTCTGGAAAGATGTTGCAATTATTGAACTTAAAAAAAAACAGTGGAAAAAGTTGTGAAAACTGTGAAATTTGCCTATTTAAACTTAATTTTTTTTTTTTTGGGTGACATGACATACATGGGTGACCGCCCAGAAAGTCGAGCAATGGACTAGCTTATGCAATTTAGAAGGAAACATATTGGTTCTATACAAGGTTCTAAATCATAACTTTGGTGTAGAAAAGATTTCTTAACATTTCAAACCAACAGTCTAATCAGCTTACAGGCTTGATCATTAAAACATGGAAATATATATATATATATATGGAATGAGACACTGCAAGAGTAGTCAAATTATGTGTGTGACCATCTTGGATCAGTCACTAGCAATACCCCAATCCTACAGAGACTCCTTTAAAGGTCCCACGGAATGAAAATTTCACTTCATGAGGTTTTTTAACATTAATATGAGTTCCCCCAGCCTGCCTATGGTCCCCCAGTGGCTAGAAATGGCGATAGGTGATACCCAAGCCCTGGGTATCCTGCTCAGCCTTTGAGAAAATGAATGAAGTTCAGATGGGCCGATCTGGAATCTACTCTTAATGACGTCATAAGGGGAAAGGTAACCTCCCCTTTACGTATCTGCTAATAAGAGGTCAGAACCTATATTTAATATTTTAAGGACATAGACTTATTAAGACAGCATGCGTTGACTGTTTTTGTGGTGCATTTACCTGTTTTGGGATGATATCAGGAAGCTCCTCTCGCCGCCTTGACAATAAGCTTTCACCACAATTACTCTCTCTCTGCTTTGACACAAACTCTGAGTCGGAATCTGATGAGTTCTCTTCCCCTTTCCTCCTTCTCTTCTTCTTCTTCTTCTTCCTCTTTCCTTTTGAATGCCGCTTGTGGCATCTGGACTTGCTCTCGTTATCCTCACCTGGACAGACAGTTCAGCAGCTCTGTGCCAGTATAGCATGTATGTACAACAGTAATTACTGTATAATATGGTTTTGGAGTCTAAAGGTTCAGTAGGTAATTTAAAAAACTTTTTTTATTTGCTGAAACAGTCAGTATATCCTGACAGTAGCAGATGATAGTCTGTAAAAAAAATCATGTTCCTCTGCCTCCCCCAATTGCTCCTAATGGCATTTGCAAGTTTCCACTGCACACAAAGATTAACAACCAATCAGAGCCGAGGAGTCTCTAACGCAGTGTCAATGACTAATGATGAACTGCTGTCAAACTGTCTAGCGCTGCCTGTCTAAACTAGGCAGTGCTGATCAAATATAAATCAAGATTATTTTCCTGTATTGCCTATTTCTCCCCTCGAATATTTTTTATTGTACTTTTTAGCAGTAAAATGAGAAAGTTTGTGACCAAGTGAAGCCAAAAACAAGCACTGCCTACAGGCCCGAACAGCCAGAGCAGACACTCTGATTTTAAAGCTAAATACACCACACTTAAACATTAAATTACATTTATTACATGTCATTTAGCTGACGCTTTTGTCCAAAGCGACTTACAATTGCTATATATCAGAGGTTGCACGCCTCTGGAGCAACTAGGGGTTAGGTGCCTTGCTCAGGGACACATTGGTTGATGTACCACAGTGGGAATCAAACCCAGATCTCCCACACCAAAGGCATGTGTTATATCCATGCCATCACCACCACCAAAACATGTTTAGAAATAGACAATGCAGTAACCGAATCTTGATTTATATTTGATCAGCGTTGCCTAGTTTGACCACAGCTCAAGAGCAGTAATTGACATGGCGTCATTAGCCGCTTTCCGACCAAGTAGTTACAGGAACGTAGTTCTAGGAAAAGTCCACTTCTGAGCAGATCTACTAACTACTCTCCCCCAAAACCGTTTTTCCCATTTGCATTCGCACAGGGCAAGTGGCCATAGGGACTATAGGAGGGGTAAGGGAGTGATGAAAGCACGGCAACGGTCTTTATAGCGTTCAAATCCGAAAACAAATACACAAAAAAAAGTATGAACTAAATACTAAATCTAATGTATATAGCGTATTTGTCATAATTTAAACAAGTCTCCCGAAGAGAAACTGGTATCTCTCGCTCCCCCGCCTCGGCCTGCTGCGCTGTGGACGTGTGTGAGTGTGTGTGTGTGTGTGTGTGTGAGACTGTCGGGCAGCGAGGTTGTCAAGCGCGCAGGGCACGCTTGTGGAGTTTAACTCCAAAAAGACAGTTAACCACAGGTTCCCGTTAATCTTATGATGGGCATGTGCCGACGGCGAAATGAAAGCCTCTTATTTACGAGAGTGGTCTGAGAGACCTCCAGCTTACAGCGGGGTCTCTGAGCAGGACTGGCCGAGCGACGAGCTAGCGGCCGGGGCAGGCGGTAGCTGGGGGTCGCGTCACTTCGTGGAGCTTCTCCCCTCCGAAAACTTTGAAGCAAATTGTCAATTCGGCATCAATTTTTCGCAAGGCGGCCTAGGTTCGAAATCTAAACAGTTCATTTCTCGCCTAAAACGTTGTCAGAAGTGAATTTAGTGATGAATAAGATGGCGAAAATTGTTAGAACTGTCCCGTCGTTGGTCTGTCTGTACCGGAAATCCAACACTCGTTGACCTAGGTTCCTAGGTCCGAAAAAGGGAACAGCGAAAAGTTACAGGAAGAAAAGCCAGAGGAACTTAAAAATCCCCAAATTGGTCCAGTCGGAAAAACGAGGAATTAAAGGGTTCTAGGAATTTTATGTTCTAGGAACTGCAAAAATCCCTCCGGTCGGAAAGCGGCTATCGTCTCCTCAGCTCTGATTGGTTGTTTTCCTTATGCCATGGGGAGCACCAAGAGAAGGCAGAGATTTTTTCATAGATTATCTGATTCAGGATATTGTGACAGTTTGAGCAAATATGACAACAACAAAGAAGCGATTTATTTTAAAGTAACCAGCTGTAGCTTTAAGTATGGGGATGTAGCCAGCAAATTGGTTAAATAAGATGCACATCAGCCACAATAAAATAACTGACTGAAAACATGCTGGCGAAGACACCGTTCTTAGGAGAACACTTCATAATGATTTCACGTGATGATATGATGCATCACTGTATCACATTCATCATAAGAAAACTTTTGATACTTTGATGTGACTTTAATACAGTAGTATTCCATGATGGTACCTGTACTTTCACTAATATAAACAATTTTTCTTTTCACCACAGCTGATCAACACATTGTTGTATGACTGATTCTATTCAAATAATAAGAGGCGGACTTACCTTGCTCCTTATTCGCCTCCGTTGGTGTTCTTCTGTGAAGCAAAGATAAAAACCTGAGTTATGCAAATTCAAAAAGCGGGGATCAATAGTAAAGATTTCAACATAAACCCAACCACTCAAATTACTTTACAAGCCAAATGTGGCAAGCATTAGGTTGCACGCTATAAGGCCTGTAATGAATAACAATAACAAGGATAACAAGGCAGTGCCTAGAACTTTAAAGGGATACGCCACCGTTTGTTGAAATAGGGCTTATCACGGTCTCCCCTAGCTGTAGATAGGTGGGCCATCGCATTTTTTGTGCATGCATTGTTTTAGTCCGGTGCAACACCAGCAGCGCCGACGCTAGTTAGCTTAGCGTAGTGAATGGAATCCTATGTTGCCATATAGCATGATGTGAGTAAAAGTGAGCCAACAAAAGACATAAAAACCAATCTAATTTCTTGCACTGAGACAAAACATGCGTTGGCCCACCTATCTACAGCCAGGGTAGACCGTGATAAGCACTATTTCAACAAACGGTGGCGTATTCCTTTACTTGGGGCCCCATAGTTGAACTATTTATTTATTTTTTTTGTATTGCCGTCCAGATGCTTTCAAAGAACCACTGGATCTTCTTTGCATTTTCAATGTTTATACAATTTTGCTTTGACTATGCATAGTTTGCTTAGTTGCATGGTTTCAAAATAATAGATGTTCAACAATTTGTATGTACATATTAAAGCCTGATCAGTATATGTTGACCAATAAGAAACAAGATATATTTGAGGTTACAAAGAAACAGAGCTGGGGACTCGAGTCTGAGACTCAGACTCCAATCGCACTTAAGTTGCACAAACAGCAACTTCGGACTTGACTTGCGACTCGACCCAAAAGACTTCAGACTTGACTCGGACTCGAGCTTCGAGACTTGTCAACAAGCTGTTTTCATGCAATTATTGCTTTTTAAACCTAAATTCATTCATGTATTTCTACTTTCTTTTATTGGCGCATATACGTTGGGGAAAAGTATGACGAGCTGACCTGATTTTGATACTGTACTGTATGCACGGTAGCTTACAGGACATGCTTTGAATTCATAAGATTTAACAATACAGTGTCAGGGACAGATCAGATGGCCAGAGACTTGACCTGGATTTGCCCCCTCAAAGACTTGAGACTTGACTTGGACTCGAGCTCAAAGACTTAAGACTCGACTTGGACTTCCAAAAACTGACTTGTGAACATCTCTGCTAAGAAACAGCGCGTTCAGTAGCTTGTCTACTAGAAACCACTGAGCATTTATTTTTCAACTTCAGATGTCAGGGCTCTTATAGTTAGGTTTGGCGCAGGTTTGCCTTGGACAAGCCCTCAGTTATCCTCCTCCTCCTCCTCCTCCTCCTCCTCCTCCTCCTCCTCGCTCCACCTGTATGCATTCATATGTTACTAACTTAGCTTCGTCCCCAAAGTCCTTGTGCTTTTTTGGCCTCGCAGATTTCAACAGTAATCCAGATACTCAACATCACCTGATTTGTATTCATTTTTAATATATGGAATTCATGGGGGTTGGGGGTTGTTTAAGTCGTTAAGCCTTGCACTGTACACATTGTCTCGTGTTAAATGAATTGTGGTAAAAAAATAATGATAATCAACAATAACCGTACTGACAACAATATTAACCATTATTATCATTATTACCATCACCACCACCAATATTAATTCCAGAGTTGCCATCATCCTTATGGCAATTAAAGTACAAAACAAAAAGAGAAAACAATGTAGAATAAAAGAGTATAATGGAGACTAAGTTTAGGGGGAGGCAATAATCAACACCACAAAGTCATAACGAGGGCTTTAACTTTCATCTGCTGACAAGTCTGATCTGACACTTTATTTACCTACTGTACATTTTGATTAAATATGTATCTGACATTGACAACAGCTCTTGCCTACTGCCATTAGAAAACTCTAATTTTCACAAGCTACTTTACCAAATAAGGAAGGTCCAGGAGAAAAAATACTGACTTTATAAACTGAAATTAGTGATATGATATTTGATATGAATGAAAGGCATGGTTGATGATTTCACTTGGTCAGCTAGAATGACGACACGTCGCTCTGTTGGGAGTTTTTCGGAACTACACAAGAAAACACTCACTCAGCTCACACAGCTCACTCGCACAGAAGATCTCCGGCTGACTGATACTGGCTTGCAGATAGAACTTTAACCAGACAGACTGTCAAGTTTAAATTTAAGCCTGTTATCAACTTACTCGCACATTTAATGTTAATTTCTGCTGATATGGCCTGCTGCCAGCGATTAGTGTCAGCTCAAAAATGTGTATGTACAGGGATCTTTGATAGTAAGAGAGCAAGAGAAGAGATAACGGATTCATTAACAAAGTCTGTGCCAGAACATAGAGCCATTCGTGTTAGAGATGGTCCGATACCGATACAGTATACGTATCGGCTCTGATACTGCCTAAAACGCTGGTATCGGGAAGTACTGGAGTTTATGCACCGATCCGATACCACGTAATAAAGCCCTAAAGAAAATCTACGTTAAAGTAGTTTACTTATGTTCTTTTTCCGTTATAACTGACTGTCAAACTGGATAATAAAAGAAAGTTCTGTGGCGTTCATTGTTTGTGTTTGTTCATGTTTCACTAAGAGTTTAACAAAGATAGAAATCATATCATATCCATACAGCGATAGTAGTATACAGTTGTTAAAACATAATAAAATATATGACATACTGGTATTCGATCGGTACTCGGTATCGGCCGATACGCAAGTTCAGGTATCGGAATCGGTAAGCAAAAATTGGTATCTGGCCATCTCTAATTCGTGTGCAGCCAAATAACCATTATACTAACACACACTAATTGTCACTTGGATATGCAATGAATTGCTCACAGTGTAGAGACAGCTGTGGTAAAGGAGAGTAATTCAGTGTGATCTGATGAAGCGATACACATACCAGCCAATGGTTTCACACTATTCCACTGACTTACAAGCAGCAGTGCACCAACAGAGGAAGTGAAGGAGAAGACTGCGAGCTAGTAAATCTGGATGTAAACAATGCAGTTTTAACAAAATCAGCTTCCCAAATGTTGTATGCGGAGGCAAAATCACTCCAGGTGTTTATGTTGTGTTCACACCGACCACGTACATTTGCTTCAAGTTGAGTTACTCGAGTTGAGTTTGATCACTCCAGTTGAAATATTTTTGGGGCTGCGCAATATGTTTTTTTTTTTTTATCATCATCGCGATAACAACTTACGCAATCAACACATCACGAAAGGCTGCGACATCTCGCGAAAGACCCTCAGAGATTTTTAGTTCGTTGAAAGAAAATATCAGTAGAAAACTGTACTTTTAAATGTAACTGGCATTCTTTTTTTCCAGTGGTGCCCTCTTATGTTCAATTTCAATGGTCACTATTGTTCAATAAAATAATGTTGGAAATGATTTCCATTCATTTGTTTGAAATTCAACAAGCAGTTTGTTGTGTTTGAGCAGAACACTGAAAGCAGCAGACATGAGTACACTTTAATATCGGTTTATTTATTTATCGCAAGTAATAGCGTCATCGCGATATTCAACAAGGTTATCACGTATCGCATATTTTCTTCATATCGTGCAGCCCTAAATATTTGAACTACCAATATGCATCAAGCGCATTATGCACTCGATGGTGTTTTTTGCCCCCAACTGCTCCTTCCAGGCAGCGCTGCGACCGCTGCAGAGCTGCCTGGAAGGCACCCTTGGGGGCAAAAAACACTGATAAACACATTACGCCATCTGCCATGCATTAGCGAAGACAGTTTGTGACCAAGCACTGCCCACCGGTGGACTGGCCGGAGCAAAACCCTCTCATTTTACAGCTAAATAGTAAACTAAAATATGCTCTCAAAACATTTTAATAATAAATAACCAATGCAGTAACAGAATCCTAATTTACATTTCATCAGTAATGCCATTAGGAGAACCACAAGCCCTTCATTCACTGTCATTTTTGTGTAATTGTGCAATTTTTGTGTTCATATCTGGTTCGCTGAAGTTTTCTTCTATTACAGAAGTTACTATTAATCAGTTGAAATGACGTGGGTTACTTTCTGTTATGCGTTTAGTCATGGTACTATGGAAGCGTAACAACAGTTTTATTAAATAGTTTGAATAAGACCATTTTGTAAGTATTGATGAAAATTCACAGTTTTACCTTGGCTGATGGTTGGCTCCTCCCTCCAATTCTGCCCCAGACTCCGAACTGCTCTTCTTCTCCTCCTCCTTTTCTCGGTTTCTCCTCTTCTTCTTGCTTTTGTGTTTTTTGTGCTTCTTTTGTTTCTTTTGTGAACCACTGCCCCTTAAGTCGTCCTGTTTGTCTACCTCCGAAGCGGCTTTTTCTGCTCCAACCATTTCGATGCCATTACCATTTTCTCCTTCGGCAGCACTGATGGACACAGACGCAAAAAAAAAAAGAAAGACATTACTATTGAGTCACATTTGTTATTCCAACTGACAAGAAACCTGAGCTTTAATGTAAAAATTCATCCAGAGGTCTGTCCCGTGAAGTGCAGGAGTTTTAATACATTTGCTGAGTAAAAACCAGAACAGACTTTCTTGTGCATGTTCTAAATTTATTAAGGCACCGGTGCCGTATTAGCACCAGGTCTCCCCCCACAAAAATATAAACTCTTCAGATCTACACGATTCAGGTGGATGACATTTCCCCCATTCAAAACGGCGATTTTTCGCCGAAAAAGCGACTAGTTTGCAGGTATGGGTTATTCTTCAGGAACTCAAGGGGAAATGACTGAATCGTAAGGGCCGGGCGATAAGGAGAAAATCAAATATCACGATATTTTTGACCAAATACCTCGATATCGATACCGCAACGATATCGTAGTTTTGGCTATCGGTGCTTCTCACAAAATATTTACACAGTGAGAGTTTTAGATATATAATCATCAGTAATGTGGGTATAATGACTAAGTGGGTAAATGCAAATAACAGAACAGTTACAACAGTCTGGTGAGTTCAGAAAAGTACATCACTTTACTGTAATGCAGCCTTTAAAACCAGGAAAAGACAACACATATATATGCCATATTACGATATCCAAAATCTAAGACGATATCTAGTCTCATAGAACGATATCGATATAATATCGATACATTGCCCGGCTCTAAATGTAAGTGTGCTTGGAGACGTCTCTGATCCGAAATCCCAGAAGCGTAACGTTGTACGAATCGTTCAGTATGCGTTCCTTCCTCATAAAGCGAGCAAGTGGAGAGATAGCTACTGCATTCGACTGAAACTATCGTTTAAAAAAAACACAGTGACTTAGCTATCCCAACGTCTAAATGTATAAATATGGAGCTACACAATTAGCTTGAATGTTAAATCTGGTAACCAGACGACGATCCGTCGCTGTAAGGTTAGCTGGAAGACGATCGCCTTTGTTCAGTACTATTCACTAGCTAGCTGATTGTCATTTCAGTATCGCTAAAACGAAAACAAAACACAACATTTGACGTACGTTTTGTCTTCATTCTGGTCTTCAATTTCCCTGATTTTATTCAATATAAAATCTTGGAAAATTTGCTCTATATTGGCCGCCATGTTTGAGTGTGCGTCTCATTGCCGGTCCGGGTAGGAACTGTTTCGTCCTCTGCTGTGTTCCGGGTGTCCCCTTTTTCGTGTAGCGCTGCCCTCCAGTCATTAAGGTTATTATGGCTAATATTATTATGATTTGTCACATAGCTAGGCCATGCAATGTGATGCTGATTTAATGACCCTGCCATGTGGCGTATGACTGTGGCAGGTGGAAGAATTTATGTTTCGATTTATGTATGAAGTACTTGAAAGCAATACTACAAGTATCTTACCAGAAATGTCCCCTTTTAAAATATTACTTCATTAAAAGTCTTAAAGTATCTTATATTTGCTGTACTTAAGTATGAAAAGTAACTTTCTGATATTAATGTGCTTAAGAATTAGAAGTAAAAGTAAAAAACTTTGATTATGAACTGTATTGTCTGTTTCAAGTCTAACATTAACAAAGACAAAAACAGAAACTGAATTTTTTTTTTTTGTGAGGAAGAATCTTTGACTCCAACATACGGAAATATCTTTTCAATTAATGAGTAACGAAATGGGAAATGTAGTGGCGTAAAAGTAAAATTTTCCAGAAATATAAATAACGAAGTAAGACAGATCTGTGCAATTCTACTTAAGTACAGTAACAAAGTATTTGTACTTTGCTAAACTTTGGTAATACGGTAGGCAACAACAAATACCTCTTTCACACCAATGACAAAGGTCGGACCAGAGTTATCTGACTGATTTTCAATCCTTCTTTTCTTAATTCAAACCAAGCCAGTCGACACGGGTTGATCCCTGACAATTAATGGTTTATTGTTGTATGTTATTGCCAGAAGACAAGAGCTTGTTGTACTTTGTATTTGAATCCGCCTATTAAAAATATCCTAAATAACGGTTGAGTTTTAGTGCTGTTTAGGCTAAATGTTGGCTGTTATATGCCTTTTTAAAACATATGTCCTGTAGCCCAGTTGTTCTATCCGGCTACAATTCTGAAATATTAACAGCTATATCGGCCATAAAAAAAGAAATAATCCAGGCTTGATTACTAAATTTCTGGAAGGGTTACAAAGGCACCGAAGGACTTGATGTAAAGATGTAGCTGTGAGCTAACAAGCTAAAAACATAGTAAGATGCTAGGTGAAAAAGGTCGCGAAGCAGATTTTTGGATTCATAATTATTTATATATGTTACAAACATGCTGTAATTCCATAATGGATACAAAAAACCTTCAGGATGGCCTACAATTGTTAAAGGACCTTGTTTAAATTGTATTTCTGTAGTACATCTCTACACTGTATTGATCTGGAGATATTAAATATGATATAAAGTATGTATTGTCCTGTCACAGGCTACATCGTCGACTTTAAACAACTATTTTACATTTACACTAATGTGATTTTATTGTTTGGGAACAGTAATTGTATCAACTAAAGCTAGCTATAGCCTAAGTTAACTAAAAGTCCCCTTGATATGTAGCGTTAACGTTAAAGTTAAAGTTAAATCGTTCATTACATTTTCTATTAGCCTATTCTGAGTCCTTTTAAATAATACATTACATTTTATCTGTTGTATATCCACTACAGAATATTGTTAATAGTGCACCGGTTATGTTAACAGTAATGTTAACTTTACTAACCTAATTCATGTTTCTGTTCATGCTATGTCAGATCGACATGTTTTACCGGCAACTTTTGGGGCAAAGGATTTTGAGTCTAAAGTTGGCATACCAACTTTGCCAGAGGGAAATGGGCTGATAAGTGGATAAAATGTCAACTTCAAAAGTTAGGCTATATGAACCCTACCTGAAAGTTACCTTCATCTGAAGAGTAGAAATCAGGGTTGAGCAGTTGTCATCCTGCTCTGACACTTCCTCCTCGCTGTGTGATAAAAGGGTATCAATGACTTTTTGTACACTGACATGCATTGTCATATTAGAAACTGAATACCTTATGTAAAATAATGTTAAAATAAAAAGAAATAATGTTGCGCTGTTACTGTGTCTAAGTGTATTTCAGTATCTAAATGTAGATGGCAACCCCAGTAATCCGCATCGTCAACCCAGAGGCCCCTGCACACCGAATAAAGATTTTGATAATAGTCTGTTGCCAATTTCAGGACATGGATACTTTGCTGCCAGCCCTCGACACCAGCCTGCCGCCAGAGAGGCAACAATGTCTGCTAAAAGCCTCAAAGGAAGCCAAGGCCCAGCAGGGAAGAAGTCAGTTTGCGGGACCAAAGGACCACAAGCTGAGGGATCCCAAGACTGCCTTCAAGGACGGTAACATCTTGGCATTGCATTTACAGTACAGGCCAAAAGTTTGGACACACCTTCTCATTCAATGCGTTTCCTTTATTTTCATGACTATTTACATTGTAGATTCTCACTGAAGGCATCAAAACTATGAAGAAACACATATGGAATTATATAATTAACAAAAAAGTGTGAAATAACTGAAAACGTGTCTTATATTTCAGATTCCTCAAAGTAGCCACCCTTTGCTTTTTTTGATAACTCTGCAAACCCTTGGTGTTCTCTCAATGAGCTTCATGAGGTAGTCACCTGAAATGGTTTTCACTTCACAGGTGTGCCTTGTCAGGGTTAATTAGTGGAATTCTTTCCCTTATTAATAAAAAAGCAAAGGGTGGCTACTTTGGAGAATCTAAAATATAAGACATGTTTATTAACAGTTATTTCACACTTTTTTATTAAGTACATAATTCCACGTGTTCATTCATAGTTTTGATGCCTTCAGTAAGAATCTACAATGTAAATAGTCATGAAAATAAAAAGGAAACGCATTGAACGCGTGTGTCCAAAACTTTGGCCTGTACTGTATACTACAAGCAATGACAACCTAATGAGGTGCACTAGAGCTTTTGCTTGCTTGTTCACTAAGGTCATACAATGTTTTGTCTTCAGCAAAAAGGCGCTGTGGGCTGGAGAGGCCAACTGAGGCACAGTACCTGGGGCAGCTACACTGGCAGGACCTTCAGGTGGCTGGTGGAGAACAACGAGGGATACGTAAAATAGTAAGCATTTCCAGTATTGGGCGTAACAGGTTACAAAAGTAACGCAATTACAGTAATGTATTCCTTTTCTTTTTTTTTTAAAGATTAATTTTGGGGGCTTTTCCCTTTATTATATAGTGACAGTGGATAAATAGGAAAGGGAGAGAGATCGGGGATGACACCCAGCAGGTTGGATTTGAACCAGCAAAGGACTCAGCCTACATGGGGCAAACGCTCTTACTGGGTGAGCTAGAGGTCGCCCAGAGTAATGTATTTCTTTTTAACTGTAAAGCATTATTATAACGCATTACTAATAAATTTTCAGTAATATTATACCCGTTACAATCTCAGTAACGCGCGTTACAACGCAGAGGCAGTAATATTGTAATATAACTAATTACTCTCAGATGACAGTAACTAGTAATCCATAATGTATTACATTTTTGAAGTAACTTGCCCTACACTGGGCATTTCCCAGAAAACCAAACCATATACAGTTTCCCTTTACTGAAACTACCAACATTGAGAGGGCCATTTTTTTTTTGTGATTGTCTTATGTGTTTCACCTGTTCCTTTCCCTTGTGTCACCTGTCCCTGGTTAACTCATTACCTCTTGTATTTAGTCTCTGTACTACTCTTGTCTGCTCTCTGCATTTGGGTCTGCACATTCTCTGAAGTTGTGTCAGTATGACCTGACCCCACTTGGACCCAGAACAGAGGCATCTTTTTTCAGTGGGTTCCCAATTTTTTTTTTTCTCTACATTTGCTACTCCTAACCTACCTGGACTATGGATCCCCTGCACACTCTATGTCAGATGAATTATGTGATTTAATTTGTGACCTGATAGAGGAGACTGATAGTGATTGCCGGAAGGAGGCAATTTTGTCGTTTGCTCGTGTTAAGGTGTCAAAAAAGCCCTGGTTTAAGGATTCTATTCCTGACTAGGCTAAACGCTTAATTTCCATTCCAGCTCATTCCTCTGCTAAGTGGTTCTGTTCTTCAGAGCGTCCCGAATAGTCTCCTCTGTCTACCAGCAAGAATGCAAAGTGCAGCAAGCAGCAGAAGCCCCAGCTGCCCTCACTGCCCTCCACCAGCAAGGCTGCCTCTAGTGAGTGTGAATTTGTGTGTCTGTGTGTGTGTGTATGAATGAGTGTCTAGAGTTGCATGTTTTCTAATGTGCCAGAGCTGCTGCTGAACTGTTTGAGTGTGTGTTCTGGGAGGGGGAGAGTGAGTGGGCTGGTGGCGCCCCCTGTTTTTACTAAACTGCTTGTTTTTAATTATTATGGACACCATGTCATTTATGGTCCATTTAAAATTGTTAATTGTTTTTTTTTTAAATTTGTCATACCTGCCCAGGGACTACAGGTGGAAATGAGCATTTGTTGCTATAACCTGGCCCAAGACATATTCTCTTGTTTAACAAGTTTAATGTTTATTTGTGCATTGTCCCGGTTTCAAATAAATCAATTTCCATTCCATTTCCATAGTGAGCAACTGCCAGCCTGCGTCTGCCACCACCTTGCTGCAGAGTGACTCTCCTGTAAGTGTAAAATCACAACATACACAAGCAATGTTAATGCATTTCACAAAATCCCTTGGTTACTAACCCCCGCCACATTATGGAAAATAATTAAAGAGATCAAGGGTCCAGCAGCGCTCAACGAGAGCGGTGTCAGCCTCTTCAAGTCCCCTGTTGAGAAAAAATATAAATATGCATGCATACACACACACAGAATTTACCTGACGAAGGTCTGAGACCGAAACGTTGTATTCTTCTTCTTAATAAATTATTGCTTGCGTAATGGTCAGTGTGCAGCACTGTTCTGCTAATCTTCCTCATGTATATTTTCAATCTTACAATCACCATAATGTTATTAATATATTACCGTTGCACTGAACTGCCTTGCACTATATTCATATTAAAATTTTAAAGCTCAGACTATACTGTAATTGCACTATACCTTCCCTCACTTCAATTGTTGTATATTTCTTGTAAATTTCTAAAATTCTAATATCTTAAGTGAGTGTTGTACTTTGAGATCAAAGATTAACCGGAGTCAAATTTCTTGTTTGATTGCGCAAACCTGGCCAAACCTGTGTGTGTGTGTGTGTGTTATATAATAATAACTAGACAATTCTGCAAGAAATTTTGACAGTGTGCCTAAGTATTAATAGCAGTAGCTGTATTGATGTACATAGGTCACACTGTCACTGAGGTAAAGAGAATACAGTTGTTTAACAATAAGGAATGGATAGGCTTACAAGACACCACAAATGCATACAGGTCAGGACCAGTGTACAACGTAGTACCACTTACCGTTTCTTTTGATTATTTTGTTTTATTTCACACAATGTATGCTTCAATACTTTAAAAATGCACTGCTTGAGAAAACTGTACCACCTAAAGTAATGTAAAAAATTGGTCTAGGTCGGGCAAAAGGCTACTAAAAACCAGGGATGATGTGGGGAAAAGACCTCAGAGAAAACAAACTCAACCACAAGGAATTACAGTTAAATTATTAACTTATACTAATATAAAAATAGACATTCATTATTTATAATAAATAATTGTTATAGCATTGTCACAATGACTGGCTCCCCCAGGCAGTCATCTTCTATCTCTGAAAGTACACAAACGGAAAGACATCCGTAATGACAATATTAAAGCAGCGAGAATCAATTGTATTTTAATTCAGTCAAGAACTCAAAAAAGCTACTTAGTTTTGTAAACATTTCTCCATGCCCTAATCAAAATAGTAACCTCATTTTACCTATGATAATTGTTAAATGTTTAAAGTTAAATGCCAAGCATGTAGTTGTGAGTAGAAGTCACGTTAATCTTATTTTAAAATGTTACCTCAAACCTTGTAATGTATGGCCTGCTTTCTGGAGAAAGAAACCAGCTGCTGTCTCAGCTGGAGTCCTGAAGAGCTTCTGTGTGTTTTCTGAAAAAGAATCAGACATAATGGGACAAAGTGGACGTAGGTGGGATTTTGTGCTTAAAAAACATTACGCTTCTGGAGTTCTTATAACACTTTGAGTTTACTGTTTTTTGTTTATTCATTTATTTATTTTTAGACAATCGACCAGAGATGGATTCATTTATGCCTGCATTGTGTATTCTGGACACAAGTGTGTCATAGGATAGGCAACAATGCCTTCTTAAGGCAACGAAGGAGACCAAGGCATATAAACTATCCCAAACCACAGACGACAGCGAGCTGAGGTACGAGAAGAAGGCTTATAACAAAGGTAATGCCTTGGCATTAGGGTCATAGATGTTTTTTCCACCTTATTTTCACCGCAGTCATGATAACCTACTGTTACGCACTAGAGCTTCTGTGCTTGTGTCTACAATGTCTGTCTTCAGCTAAAGAGATGCCAGTTGATCACATCAACTCCAACGGAGGTGCAGTGTCTGGGTCAACTGATCATCACGTTTGGGATGTACAATGGCAAAGGTTTCAAATGGCTGGTGGAAAATGATGTTGGATACATTAAATAGTACGCATGTTGCACTAAACAGAATCAAACTATGTTTAGTATATTTTTCATTAATTAATTATGCTTTGTCATATTTCAGTGTCCTTGATCGCCACTTTAAAGAGAGCCGCCAACCAGAGAAAAGAGCCATCAATGACGAGTGGGTAAAGGATAACCTCCTAAAATATGTGCAGCTCTTCCCTCCGGTTTCCTGCCATCTTGAGACGTACACTGTTAGACTTAGCTGTAATTTCTACAGTTACTTACCACAAAATGCCCAGTAAAATACCATCATTTTCTTTTCCGGTTCATTACTGTAATATGCATTGCATTATGGGTAATAACATTTAGTTTACAGTGATTTACTGTATATTTTGAATTTGCGGTAGTCTGCTGTAAAACAACAGCAGTAGTGCTACTGTAGTTGAATAAGACTAACTGAATTTTAAATAAAATTGTTAGTTAATGTTATAGAAGCATAGAAATGAAATGGAAAAATAAAATATCACTATAAAATGAAATACACTTAATTTGTTTTGCTTTTAGCAGTGAAGGTAATTAAAAAATTTAGAAATTTTTTTTCAGCAGTGTCAATCATTTATTGAGAGAAACAAGAAAGCCATTACGGATATAAATGCTTGACCGCCAGATTTGAACTCTGACCTCTGACCTCAGACTCTGACAACTTCAGAAGAGTAGCGCCAGAGTTACTTCAAAGGCGTTGAAAGGAGTAACTTCAGAGGAGTACCGCCTGGTTTGGTCTGTGCGTGTGCGCACCAGAGTCCCGGGTCACACACACTCCTCGAGAGCTGGAGCAGCGTTAAGGTAAGACCAATTTTTGCTAATTCTGTGACATTAAAATTTCTGCTCACAAGCCTTCCCAAGCAGAGACGTAGGTTTAGTTTACCGACCTTCGTCATAGCTAGCTAGGCAAGAGCAAACTGTTAACTATAGTTCATTTTCCCCATGGTGAGGATTAGCTATAATGACGACGCTCGGTAGCCTAAAGCTAACACAACTTGTTTTACACGCTGTTAGGGACATCTTTTTCACTTGTCAGACCACCATTATCTTTGTCGGAATTAAAATGTAACCCATATTCTAGAAGTTTAAGGTCAGTAACTGCTAGCTTTTTAGCTTGCTGTTGCCGCATTTTGGCTAACATTACCTACGCTTATGTTGAGTCTGTGGGTTGGTTTGTCAGTGTTTTAGCATGATTAAGCAAAATGTACCGCATTATTAACCTAACATTAGTGGAGGTAAAGTTAACATTAAACCGTTACCTCTACAGTTGCCCATCTAGTTTTAATAGCACCTAATGTTAACATTACATCTTTTTAAAAACACCAACTCTAAAAGTTATGTCGGGTGACAGGGAAGACGTCTTTAAGTAATGTTAATGTGGAGTATTTGTAGATAGCATTTTTTTCCCCTTGGCTTCAGAGTTTGGCCACTTAAAACCATCAAGATGTCCAGCAAAAAGTGCCCAACGTTACAGTAGTATTGTTGCATTCTGTAATGTGATATCATTGAATTCATCCTTTTTAGTTTATGAGACCTAAGCCAAATATTGTTTAACTCAAAGAATATGATGTTAGGAGTTGAGCGTATTAGCTACCATGGTTTATGCTTTAAGTTTTTCTTCACAAAATAGTGTTGTTGTTAGCTATCTAGCTATCTATTACGTGATTAACCTTTTAATGCATCACATAACATTCTGTGTTACCTAAATTATACTGGTTCCTTGCATACTAATGCATGGCATGCATTTTTTTTTTTATCTTGTTGTAATTGTGTTTTATAACACCATGCATGCACTTAAAAATATTAATTTTCATAATTTCATATGTAGAACAACAACCAATTACTTCCAATATGTGAGATGCTTTTCTTTTTTTAGTTTGCAGCCAACCTCGACCAAGATTTCAATTGAGCAGGAGGTCACATTGCCCACCACACCAAGGCGGATCATGCTAGGTACGAGAAATAGTTTGAAGAAGAGGAGGATGTTTTATTAGCCATGTATGTTTGGTATTCTGTGACACACTGTAGATGAGATAAGATGTTTGTTTGTTTGTTTTTTAGGAAGAAGTTTGACGTCTTCCACCCATTGGATGGTCAGCATTGAGGGGAAGGTCCTCTTTGAAGCTAACCAACTTAACGCCAGTGCTTTTGTCGTCTTCTTTGGCTCCTTTTATGCGTTCAATCTTGAATATCAAGAGTCAGCATCTACTACACTGGAGTTGGTACAAGGTAAGTAATTATCTGCATAAAGCATTTAAAAGGTAATGGTACATATTTGGACTATATGAGCACTCTATACACTTACTGACAAAGAGAAAACAACTGAGAAAAAGACTTGGGTATATAGAGCCCTATTACTGTGGTAACTTACAGTGAAAACACACCGGGCATGTAAGCGGTGCGCATACCTGCGTAGCGCAGCTATTTTTATTTCAGCGCCTATGTCATCCAATCGATCCGTTCATACTAGTCACGGAGCGGCCACTTCGGCCCGCGAGCTGCAGCAATAATTTCGTGTCATTCGGAGAATGTGTCAAGCAAGGCAGTTACTCACATAGACAGTATATAAGAATGGACCACCAGATCCCGTGTCTCTGGACGGAGACCAGTGAAGGCTATTAGAAGCACTTTTCCAGTGATGGCCAGCTTTACTGCGCAGCCTCCAACTGACAGAGACAACGTAGATGTGACGTGAGCAACATCTCTGAAAGTGTGAAGTCTTCTGGTAGCTGTGCCGAGAGAAATCTCAATCATTCCAAATCTTGCAGAGACGGAGAGCGTAGGTATATGTAAGGAGTTAACATAAGAACAGGCTAATTATTGATCACTAACATGCTAGTTAACATTAGTAATTAAACTTAAACAGCTAATGTAAGTCGAAACTGCCTGTGAGCTTCTCCTCTACTATACGGTAATTCCTCTACTATGTGACAGTAAGTCACTTGGTTATGACACAATCGTTAGCCTATTTTTACAAACGTTACAAGCCGTAACGTGAGGTACAAGGTAATGGAGCCTTTTATACATTGTCGTGTTTCTTTAGAAATAAACAATGTCAAACAATGACAAATCAGTGGAATGCTAACGGAGGTGATCGCTTTGTAGCATCAAAATGGCGCCATAGGAGGTTCGAGTTCTGAAGCGAAGCTTACCCCTTGATTAATCACATACAGGAAGACCACAGTAGGTTCATGGGGATTTGGGCTGTCTTGACTTCTCACAGCGAGACACATGATCAGGCGCAAGGAGGGAGACCCGATGGACGGACAGAGAGAGTGACACGGACACATATACTGTATATAGCCTACAATTACCACACTTTTCCCCACAAATCCTGTCTCTTTCTATCGGAGAGAGAGGGGCGAGAGAAGAAGGATGGCTTTACGGTGTGTTTTCGCTGTGACTTTCTGAACCGAATGTGCTCGCTGGCAGGTTTACTTCCATATATACTGTATATTTAAATATGACTGCTGATGATTATTATGATATATCTTATATATCTTAAGGATCAACCCAGATGAGGGAAGCAAGTGCATGGCGAAGTGGGTACAAGCACGCAATCTGGGGAGTTGTCCAAAGAAAGGTGACAAGCATCAGCTCCCAAGTCACCACCTTCCTCCAACGGCTCACCGAGTTTGAGTGGAAGACATCAAACTAGGTAAGCATTTTATTGTGTGATGTAATATAGTTAACATCAGAAAAATGATTACACAGTACGATGAACAGTGCGGCTCGTACCCTGCCTGCTCCAACATCGACAGAACTAAATGCACAGTTACTCGGTCACAGTTACTCAGCAAAAGTTACAAAGTGTTGTTTTAATTTCTAGTTAAAGTTTTCATATGTTTTTTTTTTTGTAAGTGACTGATAAGAACAACAATCTTTGAAATTGGTCCAGTATTGAGCAAGAACACTGACCTGCAGCTTCGAACCGGGCTCCAATGTAATCATATAGGGCAAATGTGCGTTGTCAATTTCGTCCACTAAAAGTTCAGTTTTTGCCACTGACCGTCTTAGATTATTATTTTAAGTGTCTGACAACATTATGGAAAGGATCCCTACAGAGATAGACATTTTAGTTAAAGCGGAAGATCCTTTTTGTTTAAACAAGAAACAGCCCTGAAATCACCATCACCAAACCCACCATACGATCAAAAGTTACTGTTTATTTACACCGAGTCTGGTGGGTTTAACAATAGCAATTTTGGGGATGTTTTTATGATTTAGAAAAAAGATCTTACTCTTTAACAGAAGAACTGTTGACCTCGATAGGAATCCTTTCCATAATGTTGTCAGAGATTGTCAAAGATTGTTGTCACTTAGACACAAGAACATAGGAAAATAGGTCCAGGTTGAAAAAAAAGGTAAACTTTAGGATATACTGTATACTGTGGTAAATTTTTTAATTTATTTTATTTCTACTTTTCATGTTTATACAGATGTTTGAGAGGATTGGTCATAAAGATATGCCTTAAAGACATGGAAAAGTCATGAAAATATATTAAAAATGTGTATGAATTCTGAAATTAGAAAATTAATCAAAACATTTTTTTAACTGTGCTGGGACCGACAGACAGCAAAAGAAAGTAGAAAGACCTTTGAATTATCTGGGGAGGAAAAACCTTGTAAACTACTACTACTGATCACTGATGTGTTATTTTTTATACTGTCATATTCTATGTTTTTGCAGAAATTGTAAGTCTGTTAACAGTTTAGATGAGATAAACTCATGACCTTTCTCTGCTTCCCATACAGTCCAGGACGGACCACCCCAGCAGATGTGGATCAGCAAGCATGAGTATCATGGGTCCGGCCCCTTCATCGTCCTTAACAAATGCTTCTCAACAGACTGCTTCTCCTTCCCCTCCCCAACCAAATGCCCAACAACTTCACCTCTGTGGTAAACAACCATACCACATTTTTCAAACATACTCAGGATTTCAAAGAAAAAAACAACTGCCGAGATAAAGGATGAACTGATGGCTAGGTTATTAATTAAAAAATTTGCATGTGTTTTCTTTGAGTCAAATCAAATGGTAACTGCATTGCTCAGACATCAAGGCTGCCCATTGTTTGGCGCATACTTAAACATGGTTGTAGTATTGCTTGTGTGTAAATTGTGTCTGTTTTTTTTTTTTTTTATTATCTTGGTCTTGGTATTTGTACCTGTTTTAATACAAAAATAAAAATGTATTACTTTTGTACATGGACTAAAGTCAATTATTTGGAATTTATTAAATTCAATAGCATTTATGTAAAATAATCAATAGTTTGTACTACCAATGCCAAATTGTGTAATATACTGTGAACCACAATTGCAGTAAAACTATAATAGATCATGACAGTTACAGTATAATTTAGGAAATTGTAATTACAGTACAATTACTGTAAGGTTATTATACTGTAAAACCAAGTTACAGTAAGGGTATTATACTGTAAAACTAAGTTACAGTAAGGGTATTATACTGTAAAACTAAGTTACAGTAAGGGTATTATACTGTACAATGGAACTGCGGTAAGGGCATCATACTGTAAATAACATGTACAGTTATGGTACTGTAATGGGTTAGTTACAGTAACTCACTGGCAACACGTTGCCAGTGAGTTACCGCAAATATACAATAAAAAGTCTAACAGTGTATGTAGACAGGGCCATTTATGGACAAGGCTGCTTCAGGTCTTTCACGTTTCAAGAGACGGGGCAGTGGTACAGTCTGCACAAGCGCCTTCAAGCTGACCCTCAATCTGGGAGTGACCACGAGCGAAAGATGGCTCAGGCTTACTGCTCTATTAGACAGTGGCTTGTCATGAAGGAGGACGACATCACCACCAAGTAGTTGAAGCGCTTCAGACAATACATTTTCGCTAGAGAGGTAGATTAAGGTGACTTCCGGTGACATCCGTGATTTTTACTACACGTGCTATGTTAATGCAAACTTCAAAGCTGAAACTCACGAGAGGTCACGTGACCAACGATCGCAATGGTCGCTGAGGGCTAGAGCTCCTCACCCACCTCCGTATTTTCATTGAAAAACCAGGTCTATTCATTTCATTTGTTACCACAGTGACTCAGTGAAATGCCTACAGGAGCAAAAAAAACAGGTCTCGTTGTTTACCCGGACACAGAAATCTGCCAACATGGCAGCAGCTAACATGGCTACTGATGCTAGCGCGGACATAAACATGGAACACATTACTACAAATTATAGCCAAGGTCTTGGAAAAGCAACAAAATGTGCTTGAATCAGTGGTCCGCAACACAGTGAAAGAAGCGTTAGCAGAAATTGATACCTCGCTGCTGCAACACACCAGGACAGAGCTTGAGAGGCAGGGAGCTACGGTACGTGATCTGGTGCAACGACTGGACAAGATACAGGGGGATAACAGGCAGATGAGAAACATGGTGAATGCCTGTGTGGATGACCAGAAGAAATTTGAGTATAAGCTAGCTGAAATGGAAGAAAGAACCCGACGCAACAATGTACACATCAGTGAGTCTCTACTCAGCACGCTGGGGCAATGCGCTCTTCAGTCGCACAAATGGAGATCCAGCAGAGTCTTCCATAGTGCAAAAGCTGAAGTTCAGCAAAAGATACTCAGCTGCCCACCTGCTGGACTCAGGGAAGAACCGCCTGATGTACTGCCTCATTAAACAGCCGTGGCTTCACCCCAACTGTGGAGCGAAGACCTGTGGGTTGCCGCAAAAGCAGGAGGTCACCAGGCTGTACCAGCGTGTCCAGCAAAGGGTGACTGTTGATGACCCTGAACTCAGCAAGCTCGTGATTCCCATCCTGAAAATGAACACCAAAAGTGTTGCTGAGTTCATCAGGAGAGAGGAGGCCTTGTCGGCCAGAAATGTCACCGATCAAGGCCTATCCATCCTACGCCGTCAGCAGTCTCTTTCTGGCACCAGCCAACCCCAGGAGCTCCCTGATGAATGGCCCAACACCAGCTGGGCTCAGGTGCAGTATGAGATCACTCCATCTCTGGCAGGAACCTGCTCTTCCTTTGAGAAAATGAAAGCTCAGATGGGCCAATCTGGAACCTTGCTCCTTATGAGGTCATAATCATTTGGGTGCAAAGATGGGCGCAGGTGCATTTGCTATTGAAACAACGTGGGCGCTGGACGGGAAATTGACAACTGCGTCGGTCTTAAACTAGCAAAGGCACTTGGGTCGGCCTTTGCACCGCACTGTGCTGGGTGCAAGATAGGGCATAGAGTCAGCAAAAAAGTTCCTTAGCCATCATAGGATTTAGCAAATCAATCAAAACAATGATTCATTTTTTTGTATAACAATCTGTTTCACAGGCCTGAATATGCAAACTCACTGGTTGTGTGAGAATTTCTGAGTCTCAAAGTCGGCACATCTGACAAATTCTGTTTTGAGTGTCACATAATTACAGTTTCCTGTCTTTTTGGTTTGGTGCACATCTAGATGGGCCAAAATCTATTGTGAACCCAAATTGATTGTCGGCCAGTTTAAAATTTGCGAGGGGCCGGATTTGGCCCGCGGGCCTTGAGTTTGACGCATGTGCCCTACTTGATTAAAAGCAGGTCTTTATTTAATGAATAAGTGCATATCAGATGCATACATGTGATGTATGTAGGCCTAATGTAATTTATGAGATGTGGCAAATTTGATTTAGAGAGGAACATGTAAGATTCATGAATTAGAAAAAAGCTGGAATTTGGAAGGGATTTTAGGGAAGAGTGGAAAACTAGGAATGCTGTAAGGTATTATTTAGTTTAATTAAATAATAGAGGGTCAGGTTATATATAGCTTTTTTTTTAGATCTAAAAATGTAACCTTGGGAAGCCTGGAGTTACACACTCCGGTACAGGAGGTGGCGGTATACACCTTAATACGTTGGTTTGTGACACGCCATTGTTCAGAGAAGAAGAAGAAAAAACAGGAAGAAGACGGTTCATAATATGTTACCGACCCAGAGCAGTCAGCGGAGAGAAGCCGTACGCTGAAATAAAGACAGAATATCCAATGCTTTAGTTTGGTTTAGTTAATCGGAGATGGACCGACCCCGGAAACAGCTGGTGGGGGTTATAAAAACTGAAACGGAACTGCGAGGAGAAGGTTTGTTTGGGTTTTTATGCAGCTTTCCTAATGATGCCAAGCTAACGTTAGCCGAACCATCCATACACAGTATGTAGTCGTAGCTTACGGAGCCCCCGGAAGGGTAACGGCGATATTTTCTTTGAAGGGACTAATTTTACATTACCTC
Organism: Perca flavescens; assembly: GCF_004354835.1. Taxonomy (NCBI): domain Eukaryota; kingdom Metazoa; phylum Chordata; class Actinopteri; order Perciformes; family Percidae; genus Perca; species Perca flavescens. Next base: position 14,645,705 of record NC_041354.1, read on the forward strand.
GCAATATGTTTTGCGTTCTAACACAATATACTCTGTTGTTATGCTGCCTTCAAGCCACCTCGGAATAACAGGCACCGCCCCCCTGGTTACGTTGTTTTTCCGACTGGCAGCGTTCACATGGTCGGGATGCGTGTTCTTCTTCTTCGGTTATATTGGCGTTTGGTATAACAACTTTTTGCATGACTGCATGATGCTGTCGGCCGTAGCCGAGCCCGAGATTCCCACCTCTGATTCCCACAGGACGTTACGTGAAAGGTGACGTTTTCACTCGTTAGTGCGTTCCATTTGTAGTCGGAAGTCGGATTTGCCGTTGTCAAAGTCGGAAACACGACCCCACTTCGGATTTCCGAGCTCGGTACACTATACTACTACTACTCCTCCTCCTCCTCCTCCTCCTCCTCCTTTCTGAAATCATAGAAACCAAGAAGCACATTTTTGAAGGGTGAAGGAGAAATCAACAATGATATGTGCTTGAATGAAACAAAGGGCATCAGACCATTTCTCTCACTTTGTTAGTTAGGAGATATTTAAGTGGTAAAGTCCAGACTTTTTGCCAAAAAATTTTTTCTCAAAATGTGTCCCAAAAGAATGTAATGTATGGTGTTGTTACTATATCTAATTGGAATGAAGCTCTAATTAGTTTATTTCTATTTTTTTTTTATTATCACTGAGAAACACAATTTACCACAGATTATACTATTTAGGTGATTGTTGGGAGCCAAAATTGAAATCGAAATTCAATTAATTGCCCAGCCCTAATATAAAGTATCTGTGGGGAGAGAAGTTGTGTTTGTATAAAAGAGCCAAGCCATTAGAGATTGCTCATGATAATTTGATAGGGAATAAAGTTATTTTTAGGCCACCTATTTTTGAAAAAATATGATTGGGGATGAAATTCCATAATAAATTCATGTTTTTCATGAACTGCATTAACCAGTTAAATGTGTTGTTCAATGATATACAATCTACAAAGTCTAATCCTCCGCAAGCCGTGCTATTCATTACAACAAATTCTTTGACAAAGTGCGTTTTTGTTTTTCCAAAAACAAGTTTAATTGTTTTTTGCAGTACCATTCTCAACAGCTAAGGGGAGAGCAGCATAAGTAAGCCTTGAGATGCCATGAGCTTTGGAGAGAAGACACCTCCCTCTTAATGACAGATCTATTTGCAACCAACTATTCAACTTTTTCCTGGTCTTTTCGATGATTGGTTCAACATTTAAAGAGCATTTTACAGAATTATTTTTTTTAATAATTACACCCAAGTACGTGACTTGATTCTTGATTGGGATGCCACATAAAGACAACAATCAGCCACCGTGCCAAGTCCCGCCCTATGAAGCAGCTTGATTGGTTGGGGTTAGGCATTTGACCTTGAGTGGTTAAGGTTAGGATAGCTGATTGGTCAGGGGATAGGACCTGTACAAATGGGGTTACGTTACCTAGCGTAAGCATGAACGCCTACGTTGGCTGGAAGATTAAAAATACAAATTATGGATTAAACGGGGACAAACCCCGCTCTCAATCAGGGCTGTAGCGATACACTAATCTCACGATACGATACACCATATTCAGCTCACGATACGATATATATCACGATATTCAGCCAACGATACAATTCGATACGATTCGATATATTTCGATACACTTACATCATTTTCTGAAAGATTTAAAGGGGACCGAGTGATTTTGGTGACATCTTGTGAGTGTTCCATTTACTTGGATTTAATTAATTGAACTGAAAACATCAATCACACAATATATGTCTCTGACTGGACAGAGAGTCTACAGCAGGGATCATCAACTACATTTTTTTCAGAATTTTTCTAAGCACTCTGGCGGCCGGACTTTCAAATACAGAAAATAAAATGAATTTATACCTAATACGCCTATTCTTGTTCGAAATTTTCACTTTCTTACTGAATTAATGCTACTATTTTTTAACCTGTATTAGTGTGAGCAAACTCCTAAAAAACATGGAAACTCCATAATGATAACTGGCTCTTTAACTAGAAAAAGATCTCAGACTAGGAGGCAGTTCACTGAGGAGTGATGGTTAAAGTCTGTGATTATGGAAACATTGTTGTAGTATGCAGCATCCTGATTGGTGGAAAATACTTGCAGAAAGAAAGGCTGTTGTCAGGTAAACATGTCACTGTCAAAGATGCTGAAGCGAAAAGTTGAAGTGGAAAAGCCAAAAGCCAGAAGCCCAGCTTTAATGATGAATGGACTGATAAGCAGGCTATGCACTCGTCACGTATGCCTCATTTGCAATGAAATGATGTTGTTGCAAAATAATACAACCATCATCATCATCATCAACATAAAGATTGCGTCATTCACGTGCATATTAAGTAGCTCCAGATTGTCCGCTCTAGCGGAGAGTTTGGTTTGTTCAGCCAGCAGTGAGGTTTACAAGAATTTGTCAAAATGTCCAGATTCCCGGCAACCTAAGATAAACAGTTAGACTATAAACCGACAGCTTTTGTTTTAGCTTGTTTATTAAAATTCGCTATTTGCAGAGTAGAGCTGTGTTTGCGTAAAACAGCGCGGTGGACCGAGCAGATTGAAATATTGCTTTCTACATGTTTATGCTGGTCTATACAGGTGAGTGCATTGATAAGTATTGACTTTCTACTCACGAAGATTTAATTGTAGCCTATTTACAGAAAAGAGACCAGCGTGAGTTCATCTTCCCCAGCGGCCGTTGGTAACTCTGTATCGTTCCCAGTCAGGTGCTGCGTGTTTTAACCTTTAACACACACACCTCTCGGCTCAGCGGTGTGTGTGTTTTAACGCACACACATCTCGGCTCAGCTGTGTGTGTGGAGCTCGGGCATCGCTGTAGGCTACAGAATCGCGGCATGTGAATAGAGATGTAAATACAGGAGGGCTGGATTTTTGCTCTAAATGCTTGAAATGAAAAATAAGAACGCATTTTTTCCTCTTTACATTTTGTGAATTCATGATTACTCTGGGGGCCAGACTAAAAGCTTTGGCGGCAGGCCGCCAGTTGACGTTGGCTGCTCTACAGCAACACTAGCGGCTGGCTGACCAAATCGCTCTTCCTGCAACGTGAATGGGGGTAAACAAGGGGGATTTGAACGGGACTTATGTATCGATACTCGCGGCATAAAAATCTATACTTTCTTGGGGGAAAAAATATCGATTTATATCGCAGAATCGATAAAATTGCTCAGCCTTACTCTCGAGTCACATGAAGTAAGTTTCAAGTAAGCCAACTGAAGTAGCCTACTGTACACGTTAGCACTATTTGTTTACGCTAGTAATTGCTAGCTAGGAATTTGCAGGATAAGTGACTGAGAGTACTTGGTGTGATAATGTAATGTTAGTATTGCATGTCCGTTATGGCACATTTATTTTTGGAATATGCGGTGAACATAACCAAAGTTACATCACAGAAACTGTAACGTTAACTACTCGCAAATTAAGACATGCAAACGTTAGCCCAGTGCATAACAACAGTCGTTGATTGCTGAACAGATGTCGTGTCAGATGGAGTGTCATACAAGTAACTGTACTGTTACTGTAAGGTTGAGGATGGCCTTATGCAATATTTGCACTGCTCTATTCCAGTCGATAAATGTATATGTCTTGGCAATGAAATACATTTCTTTTTTTTTCTTCAATTAATATAGGCTATTTATCAGGCAAGTGCCTGTGCACTGTCAAGAGTCTTCTGGGTTAAATTGGAATTACAGGTTGTTGTTGCAGTGTCTCAGATTTAGTTCAAACCTTGTCTATATTAAGAATGTGTTCCAAAACCAAGGCCTGTAAAATATTTCTGTTCAAATCCTGTGTCTTCAGCCCTTGAAATTACTTCAGTTTTACAGCCTGAAAATCACAAAGTTTGTACAGCGTGTCCTAGATTTGGGGAAAAAAGTGTGAAAAGACTGACATTAAGGGTAGCATAAACTTTTAGCAAAATCTAAGAGGGTGCACCAACTGCTTATACACATTAGGGATTAAAGTAATGATTCCCTGAGTGGGCGACAGGCCATTAAGTGTACTTTCCAGAAAAACATTGACCAAGAAGGGGGATAATTACTCAGCAAACATTTTAAGCCATAATTTCCAGGTGATTTGTTATTATCTATCACTATCACTTTTATAACTTCCTCCAAGGTAATTGAAACATCACATAGCTTCCTATCATCTGGGCCCAGTTTTTCAAAAGTAATCCAGTGGGATTTCGGATCACGGATTGGATCAAATCTTAGAAATGGGTTTTTCAAAAGCAAAAGTGGGACTCTGAACTACACTGTGTTCCAAATTATTATGCAAATTATATTTTACACTGATTTTCCTAAATAGTCAATGCAAATTATATATATATATATATATATATATATATATATATATATATATATATATATATATATATATACACCTGTGTGTGTGTGTGTGTGTGTGTGTGTGTGTGTATATATATATAATGAAAACAGTAATTTAAAAAAAATCAAAATGCACTGTTCCAAATTATTATGCACAACAGAGTTTCAAAACATTTTATAGGTTGGACAGGGTAAATCGCTATTTGATACCACTAACAAGGCTCGAAATAGCACCACACTTAAACGGTAGCATAATCAGGGTCCCTATATGTAAACCGAAGCATTGAGAACTTTGTAAGTGTACAGACAGTTTATTACAAAGATGGTCTATAAAGACCGTAGCGTTAATGTTTACATGCGGCTGCCATCTTGGATAGGTTTGCTAAGGAATTGTCCATTTTAAATGAATGAATAACAAATGTTTATCTAATGATTAGTTACTGATTGACTGATTCAAGCAAAGATAAAAAGGAAATCTGTTTTGGGGAGAATAAAATTACTCTAGGCTGAGTTTTCCTAGTAACATTACCAAAAAGGCTCAAATATCCTGCAAATGTTGGTATATATGAAAATGGCTGGTGGATTTAAGACAAAAAATTATAATTTATTGAATGAATCAAATTTGAACATGTCTGCCAGTGGCTTGTTGATCTTTACATTGTTAGTTAATTTTCTATCCTGGCCTGGCTGGGACACATTCATACAGTTTGATAAAGTACTTATTGGGCTTTATCTTATCATTGCACTTACAATAACGAGCATAGCTGTCCTCAATTTAGGTCATCCTGTACGTCTCATCTCCGTTTTTTCCTGCATGCATCCAGCGTGTGCGTTTGTATGCGCGCGTCAGTCGCGGGGGGAACTGAGCAGCCTCGCCCGCTGCAAAGCAGCTGCTTTAGAGTGAAAAAAAAAGCGCAGCATACATCGATGTTAAAATGAATACAGGTTGGCAGGACGGTCTGAAATGTTTTGCGCGGTCGTTGTACGTTTTGTTGGTAACTTGTCCACACCTCTTCTTTCGCGCAAAAGGGAAACACAGCTGTCTGAGGTCACATACGGGCACAAAGCTACATTGCGCGTGCATCAAACCGTGCGACACACACATGCTCCAAACCGAGACAAGCGTACCGAGCGGCTCTGATGTTTTTTCATGAACCCCTAATGATTAGTTACTGGTAAACAGACTGGTAGCTACTGTTAAATGAATGAATAACGACTATTACTCATTCATTCAACTCAAAGAACAGGGTTTTCCTCAATGATCAAACACTATCTTCCTTTTTTTTCCCCCTCCTTTTTATTTTGGCATACTTAACAAGTTACATTTGACAGTTACATTTGAATTATTGCTTCAGCCAAGGAAGGCATTTGGATTTTTGTAAGTCTTAAGATGCTTAACAGTTTAGTCTTTTATAGCAGTTGCAGTAACCGGTAAAAAACCTTTAAAACACAAAGAGAGAAAATATACACATTTCTGGTACGCCTGAATGGTTCCCCATTTGTAAGAACATGCATTTGTGGGATGAGCAGCAGTGCTGAATATGTGGGTTACGCCCATGAAAGATTTGCCAAATCTTCTCTGCCAATGCCAAACAGCTTATTCTGCCATTGACTCATTTGGTGTTTGGTGGACTGGATGATTGAAGTTTGAAGATCTATTGATTTCACAAACGGGAGCCTCAGTAGCGTGTCGAAGAACCATACACAGCCACAACAGCCTGGCACCTCCTCCTCATGCTGGTCACCAGCCTGGTCACACACTGCTGTGGGATGGCCTCCCATTCTTTAACCAGCATTTGTCGCAAGTCAGCCAACGTGGTTGTTTTGGTCACTCTGGCACAAACCGCACGCCCAAGCTGATCCCACAAGTGTTCAATGGGGTTGAGGTCAGGACTGCTGCCAGGCCATTCCATCCTCTCCACTCCCACATTGTGGAGGTAGTCTCTGATAAACTCTGCCCTGTGGGGGCGAGCGTTGTCATCTTGGAGGGTAGAGTTCGGTCCCAGACAGTGGAGATATGGGATTGCCACTGGTTGCAGAATCTCATCTCTATATCTCTCTGCATTGAGATTGACATCCCCCGTTATATGGAACTTGGCCTTCAGTTTGGAGATGGTACTAGGGCTCACTAATAATGCCACAACTTGGTTTTGCGGAACATCAGCTTAAAGTTGCCCTTTCGCAAGGGCCCAATCCAGATCAGTCAAACGCAGCATGCCAATTCTTGGAGCAGACACTTACTGACTGAAGTTGTATTTACAGTAATAGGGCCCATGCTCACAGGTGCTGCCATTCAGGTGCCAATCAGGCTCCTCAAAAACTCCAGTCCTGCCTGGCTGGAGCAGAATGGTCCAGTGTATGTTATGTTAAAGGATGGTCCAGTCATAGAAGGCCGTCTTGGAGTTGCAAAACACTTAACCAAGAGTAGAAAAACTATTCATTTTAGCTCACGGGAGTTCTCTAAAATATGTTTACCTCATTATTTGACCACGTTTTACATGACAATTTCGACATTATACCATTGTAGATCTGACAGAAAATATGGAAAAGCATAATATGTCCACTTAAAAATAAAATTAAAAATAAATCAACCATTTGCATGATCAGGAAGCTGTAAAATAGATAACATTTTACAGGTTTTCAGCTACAAGAAGGCAGGCATGTTTGTTTACTGTCATGCATAGCCATGTGATGAAAATGCATCCAATCTGAGACTGCAACCCTCAGCACCAAACCACAGCACTGCCTAGTGTTAATAGTGGTGGAAGAAATATTCAGATCCTTTTAATGCAGTAAAGTATTGAAAATGTTACTTAAGTAAAAGTCTGTAAGTATCCTCAGGAAAATTTACTTAAAGTATCAAAGGTAAAACTAAAGCTGTCAGATTAATGTAGTGGAGATAAAAGTACAATATTTCTCTCAGAAATGTAGTGAAGTAGAAAGTGTCATGAGAAGACTCAAGTAAAGGACAAGTACCTTTTAACATTTATACTTAAGTACAGCACTTGAGTAAATGTACTTAGTAACATTCTACCACTGGTGTTAAGTTTGTAAAAATGTAAATAATTCTTTGTGTGAATGATGTATAGACAAAAAACAAATGTATTGTATATACATGTGTACCCTTAGGTAAATGTATTATCTGATTCAACTGTTTTGCTATTTAAAAAAAAAAAAAAAAAAAAAAATCAAATAAATTGAACTTACGTTTTCTTACATGTCATTATAACTGTTATACTGCTCAAAAAACATTTAGGAGCTATTCCTCTTTCTGGCCATGGTTCTGCTTGTTAAATTTAGACGCAAGACTCGCAGATAGAGTGGAAAAAAAGCTCACGGTGAGTAAAAATGTCACAGGAGCAAAATACGCTCAAAAATAGCTTGATTTGCACAGGGTTGACTAGGTTCAGTTTCTTTTTCCCAGTCAAGAGGTTGTTTATATACAGTTTACCCAGTTAAAAATGAAATAGTTCAACTCACAAACTTGTAAAGCTATGTTTTTCCATTCATTTTGAATGGGGGTAGTGCCCCAGTTTGTCACGGGGGGTGGGGGGAAACAGTCGGTTTGAATCCCGTACAGTAAACAGGAAACATCACTGCCTTTATCGCTGCCACAAGAAAGTTTTAAAACACTGAGGGTACAAATTTTAAACACAAGCACTGAACTGTCCGGGAGTTTGTGTAATAGCTACATGTTTCCTGCAACAACAAAGCACTCGCTATGTCTTGCTTGTCTCTTTTCCTTCTCTCGCTCCTGTGAAATAAAGCTGCCTTCTAGTCTACTTGTTCTATGTTGGGGGGGTTAAATACGTGAGGTCACAGAAATAGGCTGTTTGTTAAATGACACTCCCACCACAGCACAACCCTGCGGCAAAGCACAGGATCACTTTTTTTTGGTCTGAACATAGCATAAACCATAGCGTTTGCCGTAGCTACCATGGAATCAAGCTGGGTTATCCTACCTTCCAGCTCGGTAACTTTCTTAGATAGATAGGCACAGCATGCATGAGCATGAGTTTCCAGAGTGAAGGCGTACTAGCTCTTGCCTAAAAAGTCAGCGGCGAGGTGAGTTGGGCTCAGTGTTGAATACAGGGATTTGGGGTCCCGAGGTGGAGCATATGATGTCATTATGAATTTGTGTCTTTATCAGCGTGAATTTAGTTACCTAGCAAAGTATTGTTAAGATTCACATTAATGAATGTGTTCTGTCTTTAAGCTTTACCTTCAGATATCCAGAAAGTGATTGTTGGTGAAGAGCAGGAATGGAGCTCATGTTTGGACCAGGAGGACACAAAGCCCCCACACATTAAAGAGGAACAGGGGGAAGTCTGGACAAGTCAGGAGAGGGAGCAGCGTCAAGGCCTGGAGGAGGCTGATATCACCACGTTTTCATTTACTCTTGTCCCTGTAAAGAGTGAATATGATGAAGAAAAACCTCATTACTCACAACTTCATGAAAGACAACCTGAACAGATGAAAACAGAAGCTGATGGAGAGGACTGTGGAGGACCAGCGCCAGTCAGACACTCCGATCCAGACAGACATTTACAGCCAGACACTGACAAGACTGGAGACTCTTCTGAACCTGAGACTGATAGAAGTGGTGATTGGAAGCAGACCAAAAGAATTCAGTCAGATTTAAACTCTCTGAATAGCGATCAAATATGTAGTACTGGTGAGAAATCATTTAGCTGCTCTGGGTGTGGAAAAAAATTTGGCACCTATAAACACTTGAAGAGACACATGATATCTCATACCGGAGAGAAACCATTTAGCTGCTCCATCTGTAAGAAATATTTTGCATTGAGACAACGTTTACAGGCACACATGAGAATCCACACAGGAGACAAACCATTTAGCTGCCCCACCTGTAAGAAAGCTTTTACAGAGAGCGGAAGTTTAAAGAAACACATGAGAATCCACACTGGAGAGAAACCATTTAGCTGCTCCGTCTGTAAGAAAGCTTTTACAGAGAGTGGGAATTTGTATAAACACATGAGAACCCATAGCCGCAAGCCAATTCTAAAGAATTGCATGAGACGCCACACCAGAGAGAAACCATTCAACTGTTCAGTCTGTAAGAAAGCTTTTACACTGGGTGAAAATTTACAGAAACACATGAGAACCCACACAGGGGAGAAACCGTTTAGCTGTTCAATCTGTAAGAAAGCTTTTTCCGCGAGCGGAAGTTTACATAGACACATGAAAATCCACACAGGAGAGAGACCGTTCAGCTGTTCTGTCTGTAAGAAGGCTTTTTCGGTGAGTGGGAATTTACATAAACACATGAGAACCCACACAGGAGAGAAACCATTTAGCTGCTCGGTCTGTAAGAAAGCTTTTACAGAGAATGGAAGTTTACATAAACACATGAGAATCCACACAGGAGAGAAACCATTCAGCTGCTCCATCTGTAAGAAAGCTTTTACTGTGAGTGGAAGTTTACAGACACACATAAGAACCCACACAGGAGAGAAGTCTTTTAGCTGCTCAGTTTGTAAGAAGTCGTTTATACTGAGTGGAAATTTACATAAGCACATGAGAACCCACACAGGAGAAAAACCATTTAACTGCTCAGTCTGTAAGAAAGCTTTTACAGAGAGTGGAAACTTAAATAAACACATGAGAACCCACACGTGATAGAAACCATTTAGATGTGGAGTAGAGCTTCAGTCAAGAAGGAGAGCAGAGCTCCTCAGTCAGGTGTACAAACTTTTTAATTTAAAGTTAATGAGGTCTCTAAAAGTGATATTAGATGTAATACTCTGTCTTTTTAAAAAAAGTAAAATCCAATAATCTTATTTTAGAAATGATTTTGACAGTGTTTAAAAATCTATTGGATTATGAAGTTAATGTTTGGATCATTAATAACTCTCTTAGCCTTATTCTTGTGGCGCTTGGAGTAAATATATAAGTAAATATAAGTGTGTGTGTGTGTGTGTGTGTATATATATAAGTAAAATATCCTTTAGGCAGGTGAGGGTACAATCTACTGTATGGTTACCTATAATCATGCTTTGCAGGGCCTTACCGTACTGTTCTGTGCGGTTTCTGTACCGAGCATGATGAAGTGAAGCTCTTGATAAATTCCTCAGTATTTGAGGATATCTGGAAGTTCCTCAGGCGTCAGAAACCGTCTCTGCCTTGCCTTTCTCACCACTTAGTCAGTATTCAGCTCCCAGACCGTCAGTGAACATGAACAACCAACATGAACTTTTAAGGTCCAATATGTACTAATGTACAAGCGTTTAAAATGGTTACTGCAGTCCAAATTCTAAATACTGGAGAGTCATCTATCCCGTTTCCTCCTCCCCAGCGTTGAAGTTCACGGGGGTTTCCAGGTTGCGAACATAAACCCCAATGTCCCACAATGTCAACGTCAATGTTAGCTAGATGCTAGTCTTGCATTGCCAGACATTACTCCACAGGGCAGCAGATTTGCTAGATGCTGCTAGGTTGACAGTTATAAAAGCTGGTGCTTTTGCGGGAATCTGTAACCTGGCCGCAAGTTACATTTTATTGGCCAAACATAACAACAATGACCGTGACCTTGCAGAGCTTTGTGCCCGACTGACAGCTACCCTTTCTCCGCTTAACGTCACTGCAACAGGTGCTAAAAAGACCCCGACCTCGCAGTCGTCACTGTTTGTAGGCTACAGCCGCTGAACAGAAGCAGGGAAAGAATTTCGGCAGGGGCGGAGATTTTCGGAACTAACCTTACCATTTTACACACCCTGTTATACAGCTTATCTTTACACTGCACATTACACTTTATGGTTGCATGCCAGTGTGTATCTAAGTGGGAATCATCTCATCACAACCTTGAAGCTTGTGATGGGAACGTTAGCCACAAGAAAATTCCTTAACCTACATTGCAAATAGGCTTGTATAGAACATTAGCTTACCAATCCAAATTTTCAGGCCACAGGGTTGTTTTGGAAAGTAAAATTGCATGTTTCCATTATTCTGAAATCAAACTTGCATTTTCTCTCATATGTCCGTCATGGTGGTTGGCTGTGGCCTGCTTGCCTGGTCTTCCGGTAATGTTAGCGTGTTAGCATGGCGGTGTTTGCACCAGTTGGGATCCCTTCACCGGCTATCTAATTTTTTTTTGCAACTAACGTAACACAAGTACTACATAATTTGATGTAGTGTTAATTTCGTCAGACGAGACTAAATCTGTTCATCAACTATCTTTTTTTTTATGAATTAGACGAGACGATGACAAGTCTGCACCAATGTCCAAACACGCTGACTATGACCTAATGTTATTGTTGACGAAAAAAGACGAGACTAAAATGGTTTGCATAAAATAACAGCTAAGATTAAAATTTTACTTAATTTTTGTCTACAACCGTCTCTACTTTTTCATCATGAGAGAGAATATCCAGCTGTTACCGCACTGGGATCTTAACAACAGTTATCTACCGGACTAAGCAACGCTTCTCTGTGATGCTCCTAAACATCGTCGCATGTCATCCTAGTTAACGCTACACTTTGCAGCAGGTAACGTTAGCCTACCTTTAGCTAGCAGCTGGAGTAAACACGGTTAAAATGCTGACAGCTAAACGGTGTAGAAGTTTGTCTGTATTTCACTGTAGAGGATTCCTGTAGCTGCCGTTGTCTGAAAAACAGCAGATGTTGCTTTCACTTGAAATTCACCTCGCCAGCCTCATGCTGCATTCAAAGATATTGTAAAATACCCTTTTCCCATCCAGTGGTTGTTTTTGTCGTTTAACAGGAATTTACTGGTGAAATAAGGAAGAGGCTCGATATTTTACGTACAAAAAATCTGAATGTGTCATAACTATTTAACTGAAATGATTATCAGAAATAATTTATTTTAAAAAACACTAAAATGTTTTGACTAAAATGACGAGACTTTTAGTCGACTAAAACTTAGCATGTTTCCTTAATATCTGATGACATATTGTGGTCATCTTTTGATTAAATAAAGTAAATATATTACATATTGGACCTTTTAAACAAGCTTATACATTGATGATTCTCCAGGATGTTAGTTATATGTTCTGTTTACTGTGTTTGGTTATTTTCTTCAATGTGTCTTAGTAATGATTTTCTTTAAGTGTGTAGCATTTATATGTCATGTGCACTATGTCACATTACCTCTTGATGAGACTGTAAAGCACTACCTGGGGCATGTTTAATCTTAAAAAATGTGTGCACCATTTTTCTACGCACAAAAGAAGACATACTCTGCTCTCACAAATCCATTCTTACAAATAATATCCTACACAAACACCTGTTTGATCGATCTGCGGTGTAAAACCAGACAAAATAAAATAAGATATCATCGTAAATTTGAATTAATTATTAATAATTATTTGGAAAAATATGTTCTGTAATTATATTGGCATGTTATGGAATTTATTCTAATAAATAATACAATAAACGGGAAAAACGTTTACACTGATGCTGTTTTCGATACCTCCGTCTGGCAGAGCACGTTGCTTTAATATGGTCATCATATACAGTATCATAGTGTTTTATACGGTGTTTATTTTTATGGTTTAGATTGTTTTATTTTTGCTTTTGAATGTTTGTTTTATTGAAGGCATGTTTTAAGCATTGTGAAAGGTGCAACAGAAATAAAGTTTTATTAATTACGTGATCCTTAGTGCAGGACTATATGTCATTTACAATTAGATTAATTCCGATACCTGTAGCTTTTTAGATACAATCAAATTGATGGGTATAAAAAAAGGCATGCCATGCGTAATGGAGCACAATGGCCTGAGAATCAGTTCTGACTTCCTGGAGCTGTTCTGTTAGATCTCTGTGCTGTTTTGGTCCCAGTGTTAGAAAGAGGAGCACTCGGAGAAACCAAGCTGTGCCAGTCCCACTTCAAGAGGGGTCAGCTTTGGCGTCCCGTGGCAAAAACCCTTTCTCGATGTAGCACTAGGCACTTTTTTTTGCATCAACTGTAATATCGGACCATTTATTTTTATTTTTCAGAGCCAGCGTTATGGCAATGCTTTTTTTTTCCTTACCCTTTATTGATTGTTCGTTCACTTTAATTCACAGTTTATTCAGGGCTGTCTAAACTGCTCCAAATTCCAAACCCCAAGTCCATTGGGTACTCAGGAAACCAACACACACACACACACACAGATATCTTGATTTATTAGAGAGATTAAATCAAAGCAAGGTGAGATTCACTGTTGAAACAGAATGGATGGCCATGAAGTGAGGCAAAGTCAAAAATATAATCCAGGGGGATATCAGAATTACTTTTATTTAAGTATTTGTAGTTGATTTATTTATTTGATAAGGGATGAAAATACATTTAAATGTTTGTCATTAATTACATGCCACTATGCAACACAGTAGAAACCTTATTTATTGATATATTTCAATATCGATGCAGCTTTCTACAATGTGGTACGTTGGCAACTGACTAATGCTTATGCTCGGTGGCTAAACCATATCAGAATGGTATAAGGTTACAACATTCATCATATTCATAAAGTTATTGTTTAAGGTCAGTAGGATTGTTTTAATCATGGTTAACAGCACTGGACTAACCCACAATGAAATTTGCCTATTAAAGGGGAAATATTATATAACATTTTCAGGTTCATACTTTTGTTCAAAACACACTATCCTTCTTATATTGCCCATGGCTGCTGCACCTGTATTCACCTTCTGTCTGAGACGCTCTGCTGGCACGCCTGTCTCTTTAAGCCCCCTCTCCCGAAAAAGCCCAGTCTGCTCTGATTGGCCAGCATGTTTCCTGGTGTGGTAGCAATTCTAATGCCTAGGTGAGATCTGAAATAAAACTTCATTCAACCAAGTATTTGAAGGAACTTATTCTTTGCGCAAAGAAGGTTCAGTTCGTCATGAGAGTCTGAGAGAATGAGCAAAGAGTCTTGGAGAATCCCTTGCTTATTAACCCCTCTACCAGCTGACAGCAGTGGGGAGGGAGGTAAAATGAACAGCCCTTTAGTCCATCTGACCTCTGACCTCCAAATCTGTGACCAAAATGGGAGGTAGAGAAAAGCCAGTCGCTGCACTTTAGATAAACAGAAGAACGAAAAGTTAGGCCATCAGGGTCCATACATCAAAACAGAGGTAAAGAGTCCACACAGCTAAAAACTACAAAACAACTTTAATAGTACGATATGTTAATAGACAAATTAGTTATTTTACACTTCTCCCTTTTTCATATTTATCAACCCATATTTTACATAACATCTACATAGTTCCTTTAACATGAAGCAAAACAAACATGAAGCAAGAGTTCAGTAAACACTCTAACATCAAACTAAAATATTCCTGTGTAAGCATATATGAATTCAATGCAAACATGGTGACAAAAATAAATAAAACCTGTAAAATAAAAATCAAGTATCAATAACACCTTTTCGTGGTACCATAAATTTGAGAAATCAAAAATTTTACAAATTTAAAATCAAATCTTGTCAGTACTGTGAATCATCTTTATGACATCATAAGGAGCAAGATTCCAGATCGGCTCATCTGAGCTTTAATTTTCTCAAAGGCAGAGCAGGATACCCAGGGCTCGGTTTACACCTATCACCATTTCTAGCCACTGGGGGACCATAGGCAGGCTGGGGGAACTCATATTAATGTTAAAAAACCTCATAAAGTGAAATTTTTATGCCATGGGACCTTTAAAATATAAAAACAGCTAAAATAGAATACGACAGGTATAAACCACAATAATAAAACTTTAAAACAGTTCAGTACACATAAAGAACAATGGCATGACAAAGAAAAGTCTTCAGCCTCGATTTAAATTGAGTGAGATTGGCAACCGACCTGCAGTTTTCTGGGAGTTTGTTCCTGATATGTGGTGCATAAAAACAGAACGCTGCTTCTCCATGTTTAGTTCTGACTCCGGGGACAGAAAGCAGAGCTGCCCCAGATGACCTGAGAGGTCTGGGTGGTTCATAATAGCAGGGGATCACAGGTAGCAGCAGATCAGAAATGTATATGTTTTTCTTTATAAACCAACAGAAATATTTTGAAAACAATTATTTGTGGTACAAGAAGCCAGTGTAAAGACCTCAGAACTGGAGTGATGTGATTTACTTTCTTGGTCTAAGTGAGGACTCGAGCCACAGGGTTCTGAATCAGCTGCAGCTGTTACGAGTGTCTACGATCCATGAGCAATATCTGACGATAGAGGGCCAATACAGATAATTTTGTTGTTTTGTTTAGTTATAGTAGTTGTATTATAGGCAGTGTGCCTGTTTGTAGTGTATTGGGATGTGTGGGACTCCATGGTATTATTAGATTCACAAGTCAGTCTTGTTACATTCTTTTCACATCTAACATGGCACATATACTGTATGCAGATTTTTCAAACAGTAAAATCTGCTAATGATAGATTCCTTTCCCATTGCAAGTAGACGAGTATGCCATTATTTTCTTCTTCCGGTATGCCATGTTTGACCTCACAAACGTGCCAGAAAACGGGTGTTAACTTTTGCTGCTACAGTTTAACGTACAGTGCACAAAACTGCAAACTCTGCTAAACCCTTCTTATATCCATGTGCTGTTTATTAACTTGATATCTGTTCGCTACTAAACTTAAAGGGATACTCCACCGATTAGCATTAAGCTTTCTGGCCGTGCTTCCCTCCCTCATGTCCCCCTGAGACAGGCTTTCTCTGTATTGCAGGTATGGAAAAAAATCTCGGGTGACGCAAAAATCGTCAGTTAGCGCCATCTGAGGCATTTTTGCCCAGAGTCTGAGACTATAGCTAGGTAGTTCCGCATGTTTTCAACACACCCATAGGGTGTTGGACTGTCGTCTTTCCTTGAAGCTTGCTGAAGCAAGCCATCAAGCCATCTCGTTTTTATATATTATCGTTTTTTTTATATATTTTAAATGTGTTACACCATTTGAGCCACGGTGAAACGTTCCGTGTATGTGGTTGAAATGACAATAAAACAATTGAATTGAGTTGAATGCCTCGCTATCTGTCTGTGTATGTCTGTAAACAGTAGGCGTGGCTTGGGAGTGGACTCATAAAGCAGCGAAGCAAGTGCATTCTGGGATTTGGTGTCTTTCATCCACATGAGCCAAAAACATATTTTCTGGCTTTTCTCGGCCTAGAAAGCACCAATTTCAAAAAAATAAAAATCCCATTTCTACTACATAAGTGACCCAATTTAATGATATATTCATCTTTCCAACGGTGAAATATCCCTTTAAAGGTCCCATAGCATGAAAATTTCACTTTATGAGGTTTTTTAACATTAATATGCGTTCCCCCAGCCTGCCTATGGTCCCCCATTGGTTAGAAATGGTGGTAGGTGTAAACCGAGCCCATAACAAGCAAGGTTACCTCCCCTTTCTCTGCTTTGCCCGCCCAGAGAATTTGGCCAACCCATGATAGAGGGACATCATGGCTTTCAAACAAGAAAAGTGGCAGTTGGTCAAGGCCACACCCCCACCCTCCACCTTGCCCCTCCCACTCTCCTCCTCAATAGCTTCACACACAGAAATGGCACATCCTTAGGAAAGCTCATTGTGGGACTGGCTCTAGTGGCTGTAGTTGAATTGAAAGCTGAATTTCGGGAAAGAGACTTCACATACAGTATTAGGGGACCACTAAGGTCTATATAAAAGAGACTTCAGATACAGTATTAGGGGACCTCTAAGGTCTATATAAAAGAGACTTCAGATACAGTATTAGGGGACCACCAAGGTCTATATAAAAGAGACTTCAGATACAGTATTAGGGGACCACTAAGGTCTATATAAAAGAGACTTCAGATACAGTATTAGGGGACCACTAAGGTCTATATAAAAGAGACTTCAGATACAGTATTAGGGGACCTCTAAGGTCTGTATAAAAGAGACTTCAGATACAGTATTAGGGGACCACTAAGGTCTATATAAAAGAGACTTCAGATACAGTATTAGGGGACCTCTAAGGTCTGTATAAAAGAGACTTCAGATACAGTATTAGGGGACCACTAAGGTCTATATAAAAGCATCCAAAGAGCACCATGTCATGGGACCTTTAAACTCTACTCTGCTCCGACCACTTGCTGTGCAGTCACCGTCACACTCTCACTTGCTCCACCACCGGTCTAATAATACATCCATGTCGGCAACACACTCCCCAGACACCGCTCTGCGACTCTTCTATTTTTCGTCCATTCAAACAACAGAGCAGGATAAGGAGCAATGCAACAAGTAGCCTACAATAAGTCTAGGAAGACAACTGAAATGTGCAATGTAATAATTACATACCATTATGTGAATTAATTAACGCACATTTATTAACAGGCTGAAAGAAACATTTAGCTTATTTAATAGGCTTAATAACCGTGAATAGTCAAATAAATAAAAGTCAATATGTCTCATAATGCTTGCAGTTGCATTATTCCAAAACAAAGGCTACAGATACAGGCTGTTTTCAAAAAGACTAACAAATTAAAGGCAACAAGCCTTGGAACATGGCTTGCAGTTTTATTTATATAGGCCTAATGCTATAAATACTAATAAAATGTATAAATACAAAATAAAATGTCCTGAGCCTAGTATGGCTTCTAAAACATGGTCCAAGACCGGAAAAAAAAAAAAATAGCATGCAGGCCACAATAAAAATAGCCACAATATTGGCGTCTAAAAACATGGTCTGAACGACATGAAAATAAAAAATAGCATTCAGGCCAGAAAAAGTGGATTTGCAGAAAGGAAAACATACGGTACAATAAATAGCTTAGCCAGGCATTTAGCATAGGCTAAATGTAAACATTAGGGACATTCTAACCAAGGTTATTTGACCAGATCCTGATCTGAGGACTCTAATTTCAGGAGTCTTCCAATACTGATACTTATATTTACCTAAATGTTAATTAAATGACGAGTTCAGGAATATATGTTGTGTAACATTACCACTGTGTAACATTACCACTGTGTAACAGTGGTACACAGTGTCTTTTCTCACTTTTCTTTCTATCTTTGATTTATACGTTCTCCCCTTTTGACACAGGACACACACACACACACACTAAGCCAAACATCATGCCTTTTTTGTTGTTAATGTTGCTGTTGGGTTGTCTAGTCCCCCTGCAAATAAAAAAAAGATAGGATGTTTGAAATGGTTTGTCTTGATCTGAGGAATTCTTTATGGTATACATTGTGGAATAGCTTTTATGTTGTTTGGTCATTTTAAAAATGTTTAGGGGCCCAGAATCCATTGTTTACACATTACGTTAATAAGCTTCACGAAATCCCATTGGTCTCTTAATTACATAATTTAATGGGTAAATAAATAGAATTTTATGGTGAAATGGTTGGTTAGCCTGTATCTATTCCTTAACAAAACATTGTAGTCTACTGTTTGTTAGCTAGCTCAAAAAGTTAGTTAGCCTGTAGCTAACGCTACTAACGTAAGCTCCAACCTGTCTTGATGCTGACTGACAATCAAACCATATGAAGAAGTTATGAGTTAATAGTTAATAATAACTGACAGGTGGTCCACCTGAACGCTCTCTGTGTGAGAAAGTGAGCCTCGAACCACGGAGAAACTGTCATTTTCATCTCAGCTTAAGAACTAATAAACACGTTCAGACCTGTCTAAATAGCACTGAAGAGTATAATTTAAATTATAATATATGCATACTCGCAATATAATGTAAAAGGTTCCTATAGGGACACAATGATGGAAGCAGTGTTTACTGAAAATATTAATTCAAGACTTGAAACTAGCGATTGAGACCATAAACTTGTTAGGAAAATGTTTACTGAGGTAACACATCAGAGGCCTATACTACGAAGCAAGATTTGGGGTTACCGAGGTAACTTCCGGTTCAACGCAGGGTTTTGTGTCTCACGACAGCGGGTCACTTGTTACCAGGTTACATCGCAATGGTAATTTATGCGGAACACCCAACCTACTTGCGAGCAGGTTATGTTCGAGATTAGACATTAACCGGTATAAAGTCACCAACTACTGACCAATCAAATACGCGATAGAGATTGGCTTCACCATTCTTAGAAGATTCAGTGGAGCTCGGTTGACACCTCTGTACTAGAGTGTAAATATAGCGCTGTTGAAATACCAAATGCACCTGCGCCTATTTGTTTGGCCATGGGCGTGCTGGTCTTACAAGAAGGTGTGTCTAGGTGCATTGTTAGCGTGTTGCTATCTTGAGGCAGCGGAAAGTGATCGCGCCATTGACCAACAAAAACCTGGTCTAAAGTCAATAACTAACAATTTCACCGTATTGTTATCAGCCTGCATTAAAATATAACAGGTACACATTGCTGTTCAGTTAAGCACTGTTATTATTTCATAATAATTCATGTGACATTCACTGTTACTGTTATACTGCTTTATAAAAAATGCTGTTCATATTGTTATTGAAGTTTGATGAATATATTCTGGCAGTTGTGTGAGAGAGTCTGGTGGTCGAAGGTTTAGAAGTTACTCCCTTGTGCAGGGGTCTTCAACGTTTTTTAAGCCAAGGACCCCTTAACTGAAAGAGAGACGGAGCAGGGACCCCCTACTATATATTATGTATAAAATGAAGTTGCATATTAAACTCCCTCTGCAGTAATGCGTGGGCGGTCTATACCTGGCTTTTTTTTGCATGGAATACTAAGTTTTGAAATTGGCTAATAATTGTTGGCATAGTTTTATAAATCATGTTTTAATGTTAAACATAAAGTACATGTGACACAGTGAACCCTTAGGATTGAACTGTACTTAGTGACTACCTTACCTATAGGCCAGTAAGCAGTGGGGATTGATATTATGCTGTTTTTACTCATGTTAATTTTTGAAAAAAACTTAAATTAACAACAATTTTGAGGCCCCCCTGCATTGACTCTGAGGACCCCCCAGGGGTCCCGGACCCCCTGTTGAAGATCCCTGCCCTAGTGTATGTGATCAGAAAGGTACAGCTAAAAGATGGACAAATAAACCAAAAAAAAATACTAGAAAGCAAAACACTTATATACATATACGTTTCATATTCTGGGGATATTTGTATACCGCATAAATTCTCAATAGGCTACTTAAGACGTCTTTTACGTGTGTTTACAGCATAACCTTAAGTAGCCTACGCAAAGCCCTGATGTTACACACTCCGGTACAGTGGGTGGCACTATGCAACTATTGGTTTGCGATCCACCTTTAAATCAGAGAAGAAGAAGAAGAAGAAGAAGAAGAAGAAATACTGTCTATGATTTTACCGACATAAACACCGGAGCGGTCAGCGAAGAGAAGCCGTTAGTTGGATCCAAATCGCGGCAGAACCCGAGGAGTTAGTTCGTCCATCAGATATGGACCGACACCGGAAACAGCTGGAGGTGGTTTTAAACCCGGAGACGGAGCTGCGAGAAGGTTTGTTTTCTTTATACTGCTCTGCTAATGATGCTAAGCTAACGTTAGCCAAGTCATTCACAGCCTGTTCGCCCCTTAAGCTAATGCGTTATAGAAGAGGATTAACTAAGAGTCTTTACCGTTTACCGTGTGTCCGTTTATAACTGAAAGGAGCAACACAAGCAGCTGTGAATGGCGTCCAGAACAAGTGAGTAACCGTGAATGGTGTAGCTAGGTGGAGAGAGCTAGCCGATTAGCTCAAAGAGTCCACAGACGACTGAACTAGAGTTTCCACACTGATACTTTTACAACGTCGACCAATACAATGCCAGGTCTCCACGGCGCTATATTTACTTATCATACATCAGTAGAGCACATATTTGGAAGTAAATCTGTTTCATCGGATTTTAAAAAGCCATTGGATTTCTAGCACTAAATATTTATGCATGTAGGACACACCAGTGTTCAGAGAGGCTATATCAGACATGAATGACAACAGGACTCTTAAAACTAACTGTTTTGTTCATGTAAATAAAAAAAAGTTTGGCATGCAACGTTTTATACAACCCTCGTTAAATAAAAGAATTAGTTGTTGAAAAAATTTAGAGGCTAAAATTCAGTTACATAATTTCCATGCATAAATATATTCAGTGCTGGAAATTCAATGGCTTTTTAATTTCGAAATTTGATGAAACAGATTTACTAACCATACCAGCAGCTCTGTTCTGCTCTGTTTACAGTACAGATTTTCTGATTGATCATACGTTATTTCTAGGGCTGTGTATTGGCAAGGATCTGGCGATACGTATCACGATACATGGGTCACGATTCAATATATTTCGACACTGTGCATAAGGTGATTATTGAGATTTTAGTACAATTTTAGAAAAACTAATATTAAAAAAAAAAAAGACATTTTATGCACATGAAAGTCAAAGCACTGTACTTTAGGTAAACAATTCAGTACACAGAAAATCAAACTGCCAGTTTGGGATTGTGGTTTACAGGTTCTTAGTGAGCAAATGTTTATATGCTCAAGTAGGCCATAATAAAAGAAAATACATAGCCACTGTCACAATACATAACACCTTATGTATGTATGCAATCTGAAAAAAAAAGACATCTGTCTATGTCAAAAAAGAATATGCTTGCACTATACCTACACAGGGTACATCCAACACATACAACGTTTTGTGTTGCAAAAACATGTTTCCTAAAGGAAACATTGAGGAACAAATGTAAACTGTCAGTTAAAGAAAATACATAGTCCCTGGCTGTGACATATTGGCTAATGCATAGCACATTAGGTGAAATCTGAAAAAAAGAGAGGACATTTGGCATTGAAAAAAATGTGCAGTAACAATATCTCCCGCAGAGGAGAAAACTCTCTCCGAAGAGACACTTGTACCGGGAATGCAAAGAAAGCGCTTCGCTACTTTGGATAGCTGAGGATACTCATGCTCATGGACCTTCCACCAACTGAGAGGATTTTCTGGAAGTGGCAAAGGGGGTTGTTCCCTAAAATGTTTAACCTCCACTGTTGCAGTGTAATGTGCAGATTTTGGCTTTGGGTTAGCCGGAATTCTGCCAGCGCCACGGTACGTAGCTAACAGAAGGAGGCCCCACCTTGCAGCACTACTAATATTGCAGTTTATTAGTCTGTTACAAGTGTAGCCTATAATCTTACAGGACTAATTTTGATAACAACAACTGAATAATCAGTTAATAACGGACATGTGTTCCAACTTTCACTTGGAAAAGAAAAGTAAGGGTTTTAAACATAGTACAATAATAATTAAAGACAATAAACAGACTAACTACATGCTAAACTCATGTAAGGGCGGTTTGTTCACATACCACCTGAAAGAAATAATAAAAAATGATCAGTCCGTTGGCTTCTTCACTGCAATTTTAACGTTACTCTAAAATCACAGTCAGACATTGTTACAACTGAAGTAGTTGGATCAATATACAATACAAATATAATTTCAGGAAATCACAGTAACAGTATCTCAAAAATAATACTTTACTCTCATACAAAATATATATATATACACACACACACACACACACACACACACACACACAATATATTATTAATCATGAATTCCAGAATTGACTGTCTCACTTGATTTAGTATGTATCATGTAGGGTTTTTTTCTGGCTCAGAGTGGGCCTTTGGGGTGACACAAAGTGGGGGTTTGGGGATCCTCCAACAGGAAATTTTGAGGGTAAAAGACTTCATTTCCTGCATTCTAATACATGTTTAGGCACACATTAATTTAAATTTTTTATAAACACAGCTGTATATTTTGTTAAGCATGAGAGGAACAGGTAGCCTTGTTTTGGATTCTTGATGCATCCCATTAAGCGGAGTTGCCCATTTATTTACTTATTTAGTATAATTAAATTGGGTAAAAATTGTGTAAAAAAAAAGGGTAAAAAGTGTACATACCCATGCTGAACCGGACTAAAAAGAGGAATAAAAAAAATAATCTTTTGGAAATTGATCTTAATGCCTTAATTAAAAAAATGAGAAAAAATCCAACCTTTTAAGGACACCAATTTTCTTTGTGAATGAATAATGTATCGTAAATAAATAAATGTTCTTTCTTAAAATACAGGGGGCATAAGTATACATACCCCTATGTTAAATTCCCATAGAGGCAGGCAGATTTTTATTTTTAAAGGCCAGTTATTTCATGGATCCAGGATACTATTCATCCTGATAAAGTATCCTTGGCCTTTGGAATTAAAATAGCCCCACATCATCACTTACCCTTCACCATACCTAGAGATTGGCATGGTTTTATTTCAGTTAGCCTAATAGCTGGTTTTCTTTGCATTGAGAGATGATCTTATGGAAAGAAATGTTACAGGGAAAAGTCTTGGATTTCGTTAGGTCTTATATATTTTTGCCTTTCCTAGGATTAAGTTCATACCCTAACAAAATTAACTGTTGCTAATGTAGGCTAATTAAAAACTGTCCGGAGCCCGTCGCTGAATGCACCGGAGGACCGAGACACAAAGTAAACACGCCTCTCTGGGTTAGTGGTTAAACTGAGCGGAGAATGTGCAGAATGTGTCAGTGTCTGTCGGACCTTGGCTGTCCGCTCGCTGCCTTCAGACAAAGCTCAAGGTAACAGGCTAACCACTTATTAGCTAGTCAAACACCGGGCGGTTACATCTGCAAAGATTGTCATCTGCTCGGTGTGCGGAACAAACAGAGCGAGCAGCCGCCGGACTCTAACATCTGTTCACTGTGAGCGGACTGTTTAATGATGATGTGACCGGCAGGTAACGTCAAAGGTTATCTGCTACTGTAGCAGAGCTGCAGGGAAACGCTGAACTGAGCGGTGTGTTTTCAGTGTTAAACACTGCTGCAGGTATTCATGCACGACTGTTGTTGGTGATTTCCAGAGGTGGAAGACTTACTCAGATCATGTATTGTAATAAAATTAGAAAAAACAGTTAAAAGTCCTGCATTCAACATCTTCCCTAGTCAAATAATAATTTTGATAATACAAAGTATTATCAAAATATACTTAAAGTACCAAATGTAAAAGTGCTCATTATGCAGTGTAATATATTTTTTTGGCTTATATTATGATCCAGTTAATTGTATTAAATATGACTGATAATTTTCATAAAATGTTTTTTATTTAATTCAAGTAGCCTACTTGAGCATAATTACTTTCTAGGGTTTAAAATATATACAGATTTGACATTTAATGGCACATTTTGTCCGCATGTGTGCCGCCATATATTACCCTGTTACTGTGGTGAAATCCTAGCCTAGAAATCTAGACGCACCCTAGCGGCAGCAAATTTAATTTGCAGCCAGGGGGGTCTAGGCACTCTCCATTGGCTTGTGAGCTGGAAAATTCTGGTCAGGCAAATCACATCGCGTATAGAGTCGGTGGGCGGGCTTATGGCTGATGCTGCTGCTGCTGGGAACAGCGGTCTTCTGGAAGACTTGGAGTTCAGCTTTTCTTTGAGAAAAGAACAAAGAACGGCACAGAAATCCTTCTTAAAATAGGAAGATGTGTTAGGAGTTTTGCCGACCGGATATGGCAAAAGTTTAATCTATCAACTAGCTTCGCTACCTTCTTCGTTGCTGTGCCTGGTTGTAGCGCTATCCTATTGCATGCAGAGGGAATTTGAAAGACAACCGTTTATCCCGCCCCTCGGATTGAGCTCCGTCAATGGTGAGTTCCCAGATCTTGATGTGGGTCTGACTTGTCAGGCTAGTGAAATCCATCATTCCTAAAGGAGGAAGGTCTATTCCAAAAGAAATTAAGGCTGCAAGCAGCGATGAACTCGTAAAAGCACCTCCCAGCACGTTGGGGTTGCTGGCGGGATGCCTGGACGATTTACTTCAAATTTTGCACACGGCCTCAGTGGAGCATGGGGAACAACTGTGCCGTGTTTCGTCTAATTCAGAATAACTCTTGCCAAGATACGCAACACTTTGTGTTTTGACTGCCACCTACAGGAAGTTGGTCCTCTATAACTTGTACATTTTCAGAGTATCAAAACTGAACAACTTTTTTTCATGAGTCCACAGATTCTACATGCAAAGTTTTGTGCAGATCAGGAGAAGTTTGCAAAAGTAGCAAAAAAAATTGAATTCATCGCAATTTTACGAAAAAATATCCCACCTCTAAATGGGCATGTCCAAGGCCGTATGATTCAGCTTCATTCAAGAGACGTGGATGTAAAAACTTTTAATGTGCTATATGTAATGTGGGAGGTATAGATCAAAACACGTCTTTGTTGATTTTAGCGCTACCTAATGGCCAACCTTCGCCATATTTGGTCCACAGCCTCCGAGTGGCATGCTAAACAATAATATTCAGTTTCACGTTAATAGCATTTACTTTGGACGAGATATGTAAAAGTTTGTGTTTGGTAGCTAGCTAAAAAATGTCTTAGTTTATAATTAACGCAATTTTGAACCAAGCTAAATTCTTTTGATAAGTTTTATATGATAGCCTCCGTATAAAACAGCTGGCTCAGATGAGCTTACTACTATCGCATTAAAATTGTGGCCCCTGTCATTGCAGCTCCCCTTACAGTCCTCTTTAAACTCTCCCTCCATACAGCAGAAATTGCAGCTGCTTGGAAATAAGTGGTTGTGCTTCCTCTGTTTAAGGGCATTGCTCAGGCTGACCCAAAGAATTGCAGTCCTATTTCCATCTTGCCATGTGTCTCGAAGATTCTGGATATCTCCGGGGCACAGTCTGGCTTTCGATCTGGGTATGGTTGTGTTACAGCTACTACAAAGGTACTCAATGACATTACTACTGCATTCGATACCAAACGTGACTGCGCTGCTATATTCCTTGCCAAGGCATTTGACTCCATTGACCACAATACAGTCATACACAGACTTAGCAGCATTGGTGTTACTAATGACCCACTGGTTTGGCTTTCCAGTTATCTCTCTCACCGGGTGCAAAGTGTAAGATTTGAAAACTTTTTTCTCCCATTCTCTCCTGGTCACCGGGGGTGTCCCCCAAGACTCCAGCAAATTATTGTTAAGATTCACATTATTGGCTGTGTGTTTTGTGTTTCAGCTTTACCATCAGATGTCCAGAAAGTGATTGTTGGTGAAGAACATCAGCAGGAATGGAGCTCCAGTCTGCACCAGGAGGACACAAAGCCCCCACACATTAAAGAGGAACAGGAGGAACTCCGGATCAGTCAGGAGGGAGAGCAGCTTCTGGAGCCGGAGGAGGCTGATATCGCCAAGTTCCCATTCGCTCTTCTCCATCTGAAGAGTGAAGAGGATGAAGAGAAACCTCATTTCTCCTTAGATCCAGGTACACGTTTACAACCAGATACTGATGACAGGACTGGAGACTCGTCTGAAGCTGAGACTGATGACAGTGCTGATTGGAAGGAGACCAGAGAACCTCAGTCAGGTTTAAACTCTCTGAATAACAATGAATACCCAGTCTGCGATTTGAGATGTAGTTCTGATGCGAAAAAGTATGCGAAAAGATTTGGCACCAGTGGACATCTGAAGAGCGACGTGAGATCTCCTACAGGAATAAATATATTTAGCTGCTCAGTCTGTAACAAAGCTTTTACAGTAAATGGAAGTTTACAAAAACACATGAAAATTCACAAAGGAGAAAAATCATTCAGCTGCTCAATCTGTAAGAAAGCTTTTATAGAGAGTGGGTATTTAAATAGACACATGAGAATCCACACAGGAGAGAAGGCATTTAGTTGCTCAGTCTGTAAGAAAGCTTTTACATTGAGTGGAAGTTTACAAAAACACATGAGAATCCACACAGGGGAGAAACCATTCATCTGCTCCGTCTGTAAGAATGCTTTTTCAGAGAGTGGAAGCTTGCGTAGACACATGAGAATCCACACAGGAGAGAAACCTTTTAGCTGCTCAGTCTGTAAGAAGGCTTTTACAGTGAGTGGAAGTTTGAAGACACACATGAGAATCCACACAGGAGAGAAACCATTTAGCTGCTCAGTCTGTCAGAAAGCTTTTACATTAAGTGGAAATTTACAAAAACACATGAGAATCCACACAGGAGAGAAACCATTCAGCTGCTCGGTCTGTAAGAAAGCTTTTACACTGAGTGGAAGTCTACATATTCACATGAGAACCCACACACACAGGAGAGAAAAAATGTAGCCATGTGGAGTGGAGATCCAGTCTGGAAGGAGAACAGAGGACCGCAGTCAGGTTTAAACGCTCTGAAAATAAATGAATTCTCTAAAAGTGATGTGAGATGTTATACTCCGTCTGTTCCTTGAAAGTCCTAAGTCTCGATTCCAATCATCATCCAGCATATGGTGCGTGTGCCTGCTTAGAGTAAACCAGTCATTATCGCCGTACCTAAAACGGCTGAAGAACAAAAACCGTTAGCACCAAGCTATCTACAAAGACTGAAGGTACCAGCTTCATCCAGCCTCAGACCTGCCGACCTGTACGCATTTTGCGTAGTAGATACGCATTTTGACATCTAAATGCGGAGATACGATTTGTCACTTTAAACTACGCGAAAATCAGGTGACCGCTTTGAGTTCACTCGTTGATGTGCAGTAACCGTCTCAGTCTAACACTTGATGGTTTTGGCGGCTAAAACCTATGGATAAACAGCGTAGCAGCCATGAGCATGCTGGAAAAAAAACTAAGCGTTTAAAGTGAGCGGAGGATGTGCGGAATGTGTCGGTGTCTGTCGGACCTTGGCTGGCCGCTCGGCGCCTTCAGACAAAGCTCAAGCTAACCGACTAACGGCTTATTAGCTAGCCAAACACCGAGCGGTAACATCTGCAAAGATTGGCTCTGTGAGCTCATCAATCTGCTCGGTGTGCGTCTTATAACAAACGGCAGCCGCCGGACTGTAACACCTATTGATCCGTGCAGGACTTCACTGCGAGCGGACTGTTTAGAGACGATGTGACCGGCAGGTAAAGTCAAAGGTTATCTGCTACTGTAGCCGAGCTGCAAGGAAACTGTTGCAGGTATTCATGCACGACTGTTGTTGGTGATTTCCAGAGGTGGAAGACTTACTCAGATCATGTATTGCAATAAAATTAGAAAAAAACAGTTACAAGTCCTGCATTCAACATCTTCCCTATGTAATAGTACAAAAGTATTATCAAAATATACTTAAAGTACCAAAAGTAAAAGTGCTCATTATGCAGTGTAATATATTTTATTGGATTATATTATGATCCAATTAATTGTATTTAATATAATTAATGTTTTATTTAATTCAAGTAGCCTACTTGAACATAATTATTTTCTAGGGTTTAAAATGTATACAGATTTGACATACCACGTGTGTGTCGCCGTGTTCATGAACCGGAACTTGGACAATAAATCAGCAAGTTGCTACTCAAAAAAGTTTTTAAAGGTTGGCAGGTCTGCAGCCTACACATTTGGGATGCAGCACAACAGAGCTTGCATTAGTCTCAGAGCCACAATTCTCCTAGCCTGGCTTTCTCACAATGGCAGAACTGCCAGCTAACAAAAGGATTTCTTTCTTTGGTGATTTAACCAACTGGGCTAGTATTAGCATACCGACAGCAAAACTGTTAACTTCTGTTAATGTACTTGCATTCATTTGATGTAATGCCATCTAGTCCTACATTGTTGTAATGTTTGTGTAGTCAAGTTTTTGGAAAGCCACACTGCTAAGTTGATGTTGGTTTAGGCTTCACACCAATCCAAAGTCTACATGTAACAAACATCCATGTTCCTAACCTGGCATCTTAATTTACACAGATTGACTCCTAGACATTTAGACATTCACACTTATTTAGTAAACAAACCTCCCACCTTTTGATTTAACTTAGACATAGAACATACAATGAGGAGACTCAAGTCTCCCTTTAAATGTTCTCTTTCTAAGCCAACCCATGTGGCCTTAAAGTGCTCATAATATCCTCATTTTCAGGTTCAAAATTTTATTTAGAGGTTATATCAGAATAGGTTTAAATTAGGGCTGTGAAAATAACGCGTTAATTTCAATTAATTAATCTGAGAATAAATAATGCGTTAAAAAAAATAACGCAGATTAATCCATTCCATATTGACGTTTGACCCGGAGCCGTTCTAGCCACCATTCGACTGTAAAATGAAGGAGGGAGACGAGAATGTGCTGCCTGGATCATTGATTGGAACATTTAGCTACTTGTTACTTCTTCCTGCCAACCCTGGCTACCGAAATCTGGTGCCACTGATTTGTCTGCTCTTCTCTCTGATGCTCTGAAACGGACGATACAGGCAACACAAACACCGCTGCACGTGACACTAGTTAACACTATACCCGACAGCAGCTAACGTTAGTAGCAGCTAGTAGCTGGATTAAACACTGTTAAAATGCTGACAGCTAACGCTAAACGGTGTAAAGTTTGACTGTGTTTTACTGTAGAGGATTCAACAGCGGTATGTAACAGTCTGCTAGCCTGACAAGCCAGCTGCCACTACGGTGCGTCTAGATTTCTAGGCTAACAATCTGCAGCTGCCGTCGGAAAAACAACACAGACAATGAAACTGGTAAACTACAGCCTCATGGTGCATTTGAAGTCATTGTAAATATCCTTACCCATCTGGTGGTTGTTTTTGTCGTTCAATAGCAATTTACTAGTGAAATAAGTTATTGTTATAGATTATTATCAAATCATTTAATTTTGACCTTTGAGCCTTAGTAATAAACAAGCCCTTCTTTAATGTGACTGTTGTTTAGTATCCTTTTTTCTTTTCTTTTTTTACTTTCTTAAAAAGTATCGGATCAGGCACCTTTAATTATGTATGCGATTAATTTCGATTAATTAATCACAGAGTATGTAATTAATTTGATTACATTTTTTAATCGATTGACAGCCCTAGTTTAAATAGTTTAATTAAAAAAAAAAAAAACCATATTTTTTGTTGGACTACACGTTGCTGCAGCTCCTCTTTTCACCCTGTGTGTTGAGCTCTCTGCTTCAGCTACAGAGAGAGGCATCACACTTCTGTTCCATCTTTGTTGGGAGTCGCACATGCGCAGTACCTAGGTCAGCACTACAAGCCAGTCAAGATGGTGTGCCACGCTAGCAGCTAGACGAGCATTATCACGTGTGTTATAAAGTGACGTATGATTGTAATGGAAGTAAAGGCTGGATTACAATAGAGCTGTTAGGAGCAGTTTGTGAACAGTGTTTTCGCTAAGTCCCTTTGGGGTGGACTTTGAGCTTTTTCACTTTGTAAACCTATAATGTGCACAAAAAGATATATAACACGATAAAGGAAAGGGAAAAAGCTAAAAAGCATAATATGAGCACTTTAACAAAGAAGCGGCCATCTTCGATTTGGCCATCTTGTTTTAATTACCTGCTTAGCTCCAGCTGAGCCATCTTGTCTGAGCCTTTTCCTCCTTTTAGATTGGATCGTTTAGTTGATTTAGATATTGTTTGTTTTCATTTTGCTTTATTAATTTTGTGAATAAACACTTGAGAATATATGTGATGTCTACTGACTTTGTTCAAAAGGGAATTTTGCCAACCATCCAGAAATCTTTCAACTTTTGCAAGTTTTTGGTATGTTAATTTTGGTTAAGTTAAAAATGTATTCCACATGATAGTCAATTAATCTGTTCAAGTGGTGCCCCATAAGACTGACATAAGACTCCCATTGATTAACTATAGTTATATCTAATTATTTTGATTATCAATAATTTTTATAGCCATTTTAATTGTTTTACCCAAACATAGTTGCTACATCCACCTGATTAGGGCTGAGCGATAAAACGATAACTATATGTATCGCGATAGACACATAATCAATATCAATAGAAAATGCGGTCGATAAAACGTTCGATAACTTGTTTTTCTTCATCAGAAGAAACCAGAGGTTGTGAATCAAGTTTGGTTGCATGAACAAAGGCCCTCACTCTCTGGCAACCTAGCAACGTGGGGAGTGACACTCTAACAGCCAATCATGTAACAGTATCATGTTTGGTTGCGCCACATTGCTGTCTCGTGTTCTTCAATAACAGAACCGGCGTGGAGTGGAAAGTGAGTGCCGCAGCGAGCGAGGAAATCGTTGATAAAACAGGAAAAGTCAGGATGGCAGTTTTTGGGGATTTTATAAGTCTGACCGTAGTCAGACCAATGTCGTCAGACCAACACTGGTAATACCATAAACTTGTTTTACCACTTTAGCCGCGCTCACACTTTCGAGCACAGCCGTATTCGCCATCAACATCCAACAACATCTGCAGCTGCAACACGGCACAAGCAGCAGACCACCATGGAGAGGTACTCTGCATCAGCGCCTTACTAAACGCTACAAGCAGCAGACCACCATGGAGAGGTACTCTGCATCAGTGCCTTACTAAACACTACAAGCAGCACACCACCATGGAGAGGTACTCTGCATCAGCGCCTTACTAAACACTACAAGCAGCAGACCACCATGGAGAGGTACTCTGCATCAGCGCCTTACTAAACACTACAAGCAGCAGACCACCATGGAGAGGTACTCTGCATCAGCGCCTTACTAAACGCTACAAGCAGCAGACCACCATGGAGAGGTACTCTGCATCAGCGCCTTACTAAACGCTACAAGCAGCAGACCACCATGGAGAGGTACTCTGCATCAGCGCCTTACTAAACACTACAAGCAGCAGACCACCATGGAGAGGTACTCTGCATTAGCACCTTACTAAACGTTACAAGCAGCAGACCACCATGGAGAGGTACTCTGCATCAGCGCCTTACTAAACACTACAAGCAGCAGACCACCATGGAGAGGTACTCTGCATCAGCGCCTTACTAAACGCTACAAGCAACAGACCACCATGGAGAGGTACTCTGCATCAGCGCCTTACTAAACACTACAAGCAGCAGACCACCATGGAGAGGTACTCTGCAGGAAGTGGACCTCTTGTTTTACAAATTGCAATTTCTTAAGACTGGCTTTGTGTCCCTCAGTTGCAAGATGGCACAATAGCGCAATCGTGTCTTGCTCACACAGCTCTTGTGTTGAGCTACCAATCAAAATGTCGTCTAAGTACTGCAGCAGACTTGAACCTAGGTTCGGTGTAAAACTCTCTAGGCTGTTGCGCAGTGCGTCATTGTAGATGGTCGGAGATTCAGTGTATCCCTGACAAAGGCGTGTGAAAGTGTATGGTTTTCCATCAAACAGGAAAGCGAACCAGAACTGACCGTCTTTGTCCACCGGGACACTGAAAAAAGCATTAGACAAATCAACAACAGAGAACCATTTAGCATTACTTTTAATTCCCTGTATGATTGCGTATGGATTTGGCACATTTGTTCGGAATGCCTTTTGGCCGTATCTTCTTTACCGGAAAAATCGGTGTTCTTACAGGAGAATCTGGACACGGAATTATAACTCCTGTAGCCAATAAGGAGTTAAAAACTGGTCGGATTCCATCAATAGCTTCCTGTTTTAACGGATACTGATGTTTCTGTGGTCTATAGTCCGAACGTGGTATTATGACGACAGGTTGACAGTTTTTAATCAACCCCACCTCATATTTTTGTGTCGCCCAAAGGTGAGTTGGCACTTTGGCTAAAAGTGGTGATACGTCAGTAGGTAAAATGTCATTTTTACCGTGCAAAAATGTGTCAGTTGTAGGCGCAGTTTCACTCAATATATAGATACTGCGGATACAAGGCACACGCCATGATAAGTTTTCTATAATTTCGTGTTGAGGGAGAATATGAAATACAGTCATCAGCCGTGTCAGTCAGTTTCTCACAGGTCATGACAAAGTGTCCTGGGTCTGTCCCCTGGTCTGTGGGAGACAAAGAGAGAAGAATATGAGCTACAGAGTTAGGAATTCTCGGAATTCTCAGTCAAGGCTACCGTCACTGCGCATGTGTGCGTGTGCCAGTAGACGTAAGACAACTCAAGCTCGTCCTTGCACTGGTCAAGGAATTTGTCAACATATTCTTCGTCTGGAGTTGGAGAGACAAGTGAGATACAATGCATTTGTTGTGGTGTTCTTAGCACTGCTAAAGGTGACACTAGTGTTTGTGCTTCTGTCAGGAGGTCGATAGCCTGACAAAGGTTAATTTCCCATAGAAATGTGAAAGAGTGTGTGCTTTTCGATTTTAACAAAAACATGTCAGGAAAAAGATGATTTTTATCAAAACGCACAACCCTGAGGCCAGTGGGGGTAGGAATTACCCCTATACGAAAAACACACATCAAATCTCTGCCTAATAAATGTACCGGGCACACAGATGAGAGCAAAAATGAGCATTTTGCTCTTCTATCTGGGTCTGGATCTGTAGGATCTGTGTGCACACAAGTCATTGGAGCAGTACATTTTTCTGGCAATACCATACCACTCGCACTTCTAGAAAGAATTACTCTACCAGAAAGTTTTTGTTTAGGAAACAATGATTTTTTTCAAAACCAAATTTATAGCCCCTGAATCAACCAAGAATTCTATTTCCCTCCCCTGTATTGTCAACACTGTTGTAGGCAGGTTTTTATACACATCTGATGAATACATAGCATAAGTAGGCATTTTCTCTGCTAATTCCTTCTGTTCTATATGCTGTATTGCATCTAATATGTTTTGCCTATTGTTTGGGGGTGGTGTAGGTGTTTGTGGTATGCAGGAAAGCATGTCTTCATTGCCAAGCATGTGTATCTGTATGTGTGTGCATGTTACCCTCCTTAACAGGCGCACTTGTGTCATCCAGTCCGTCCATTCCACACCCAGCTCCATCCCCCACCCACTGCCTGTCAATCTGCAAACTGTTGAGGGTCATTGCGCTGTCCCTTAGACGAGTCCTTCTTGGGGTGGGGACATTCGTAGGCCCAATGCCCTTTCTCGCCACAGTTGTAGCAAGTGTCTTTGTCCACTACCAGTGTGTTGTCCCGGCCCCTGCCTCTGTTTCCTCTGCCTTTTCCTCTGCCTCTGTCTTTGCCTTTTCCTCTGCCTGCACCCTTGCTTTCTTGAGACATTGCTGCCACAGTTTTTATGAGGGTTAACTGTGCAGCATCACTGTTCTGTTGTCTTTTCTTCTCCGTCTTGTCTCTTGTGCTGGTCAGGATTTTCTCAGCATGTCTAACGATCTCCATCAGAGCTGAATCGGGCAGTCCAATGCAGGTCTTGTCCACTTCAGCTCGAATGTCAGGGAGCAGCCCACTCAAAAACACGCTGCTCCGGCGGCAGTGCGAGCAATGCCGCTGTTTCTATCAAAAGTCTCAGACTGCCGGTGCTGGAAGTCCTCCACCGTCTCGCCTTTATTCTGCTTGGTGTTTGCCACACGTGACATGTCGATTCTATCTGGAAACACGGTCTCTATGCCGGTGGAGAGACCCTCCAGTAGGTCATTGTAGCGATCATTTGCTCTATTTGCGAGATTTGGATGCTGGAGGACCGGATCATTGATCGGTTCTTCGGGGAGAAGGTGTCGGATCTTTGCATACTCCATAGGCCCCAGGTTTATCATCAGAAGACGTTGTATTTCTGGAACAGTGGGCAGAAAAGTCTCAATGAATGTCTTAGGGGCCATGGTAAAGTGTGCACCAGAGTTTTTGCACGGGGGAAGGTGGCTTGTGGCTTGTCTAATGTCTAATTCAGTCCAAGCCCTATACACCAGGCCTATCCCTCCTGCTTGTGTAGGGACTTGAATCATCGGGAATGCATCAGCTTCATCTTCGTCCACCTCCGTTTCCTCTGTGAGGCCTTGGAATACTGGCCATCCAGCGGTTGCGGCTGCATCAGTGCGGTGGAGGAGTGAGATGAGTTGTTCCCGTGCCCGATCGCCTCTCGTCTGTCGGGTCGTCGGTACCGTGGCTACTCTCTTCCTCTTTTGTGCGGCGGGGGTAGGGTACTGGGGTGGAATGTCCAGAATTGAATCCACGTTTTTCAAACTCGGATAGAGAGGAGAAAGTGTGTCAGTGACATTGTTCATCTCTTTTTCTTTCCTTTCTTTTTCTTTTTTGTTAGTATCAGTCATGCTCAGCAGTGTCATCTGTTTCGGCAACTGCTTCCTCTCTCTGTTATCAGCTTCTTTCATCCACACATTAAAACATGCCTTTATTATCCTCAATTTGTTCTAAAACCTCTGTTGTAATTGTTTTCTTCCCCTTCAATTTTTTCTCTTCTTGCTCTAGATCCAATTTTAGCATTCTGAGCTTTGCTACACTCAGGGAACCATTTGGCGGAAAGCCAAATCTTTTTGACCAGTATGACAGACATCGCAAACAATCCGGTCCATATTTATGAGTCATTTCACCCACTATGGGTCCAGTTGCATCACTGGAATGGGAAATTTTGTTTCCCATTTTTGATTCTTGGACCTTATAGTATACTATGTCTTGATCGATGTGATCGTCACCACACCGCAAAGTTTATTATTCGGGAAACTTACGTGAAAACCTGCGTAAAGCCCTGCGGACGAAATCTAGTTAATTTAATAGTCAAATAACTCGACCTATTTAGTATGTTTTGCCTTGTTGCAGTCTGTCTCTAAATAATCAAGAAGTGCGACCCTGCAGTCAAAATCTCTTAAATAGTTAACTATTTTATTTACTCTGCAGTCCGCCTCTTTAATCAGGAAACGTTCTATCAGTTTCGTAGATTAATTCTTTAGGCCTTGCCTACTGTTCTGCCAGTTCTCTTACTGGTCTTGTCCGTCAATCAATTGACTTATCACCATATGAGAATTCAATCATAAATATGTCTGCAACAAGGCAAAACATACTAAATGTCAAGTTATTTGACTATTAAGTTGATTTTGTCCGCAGGGCTGTACGCGGGTTTTCACGTAAGTTTCGCGAATAATAAACCTTGCGGTGTGGTGACGATCACATCGATCAAGACATAGTGTGGTGGAAGTTTTCCTATGAAGCAGCAGCGTTTAGAAATGTCAATGATCAAAATGAAAACGAATAACGACCGTATGAGAATTAAACCAAAGTTTGGCCTTTGAGTATTTATTTACATTTGCAAATGGAGAAAACACAGTTGCAAAGGTACACGCAGCACATCCGAAAATGTCTTTCTAACCTAAAGTCTAAACATCCAAACATCATATAGTGAAGAAACTCCGTTAAGCCACCCCTCTAAATGTATCTTTTAGTATGGCCATAGTTGAAAAGAGGACATCATTAACAGTCACACCATTGTCTCACCTTTCCCTCTGCTCTCTGTTCTTTTCATTAGCCTAAACAACAGTTTATCTCAGGAGGCAGAAGGAGACACGGTTTGTGGCCTTCTCGACTTCGTCTGCTAAAAAGTCAACAATGTGAGATGGTTCAAACTAGTAAAACTAGTTCACGGTTGCCAACTATTTCACTTGGAGCCTTTTGAATCTACACATGAAGAAGTTAAATCTTGTGGCATTATAAAACAATCATTAAACCAATGGTTAATATCATTAAACAAATGGTTAAAATAAAATTTGCCACCACAGTAGTATACTATAAGGTCCAAGAATCAAAAGATGGGAAACGAAATTTCCCATTCCAGTGACGCAACTGGACCCATAGTGGGTGAAATGACTCATAAATATGAAAACATATTTCGAGGTATAGAGGCAGGCTGATCATTGATCACCTGGTTTGCAAGACTCCAGGCCCACGGAGTCCTCCGTGCCACTCCTCACAACCGTCCTGCTCAGACAACGCCAAACTGTGGTGGAAGTTTTCTTGAAGCAGCAGAGTTTAGTAAATATCAATGATAAAAATGAAAACGAATAAAGACTGTTTGAGAATTAAACCAAAGTCTGGTCTTTGAGCATTTATTATATTTTGCAAAATATGAGAATACAGATTCACAGGTACACGCAGTACAACTGAATGAGCATTTCTAACCTAAAATCCAAACATCACAACATCATATAGTTAAAACCTCTCTTAAGCCACCCCTCTAACTTTATATTTTAGTCTGGCCATAGTTGTAAAGAGGACATCATGAAAAGTCAAACCATCCTCACCTTCCCCTCTGCTCCCTGTTCAAAACATTAGCCTAAACAACGGTTTATCTCAGAAGGCAGAAGGAGACACGGTTTGTGGCCTTCTCGACTTTGTCTGCTAAAAAGTTAAACAAAATGAGAAGCTAGAGTTCATGGTTGCAGCTGTCCCTCTCTGGTCTTTAAGAGTCTTAAGAGGAAGGAACAGCATTTTGTGGAGGTTTAAAACCACCTTTAAGCAAATGGTTAAAATCATCAATCAATAATGGTTAAAATAAAATTTGCCACCACAACTGTTTCGAACCAGTGTGCTTTTGCGGAAGTGATACAAGCTTCGGTGCCTCGGTGTCAAACGTCCCATCACTAGGCTAGACCATGATTTCACGCAGATCTGTCTTGCTGTTAGCAACAGAATAATGAGATAGGTACATTACATAGCGGTAATTTATTATTTAGGGTAAAGGCATCACATTTTCACGGCATGATCCCTGATGTCAGTTCTAGATTAAGAGGCTGAAGTAGCCTACAAGAACCTGCTAACGACTTCTGTAATGTCAATACTTTGAAGTCTGTGTACGTTATTTCCTGGCACTACCCGAGCTGGATATGTACTACAGTAAGAGAGTCATTGCAACCTTTGGTTTTAGTTAATAAACAGATTTATTGATATCCAAATCCAGCAGTGAATACAGTGCTTGTTTGTATGTGGGTGTAGTTTTCTGTAAAATAAGGAAATACAGAATATGTAAATATAACCTGTACATAATGAATGCACATATATACAGATTAAAGAGAAATAAGCAAAAAATCACTCTGCAATATATGTAATTATAGGCAATATGCATAATTGCTATGCAATAAATAGTTGCTAAGCAAACAACTCAACAATACTGGATAGTAATGGAAATCAACACAATCCAATGTAGTAAAGACTACAGGTTTCATTGTGTAGTTATATCTATTGGCCACTAGATAGCACTCTAAGACCACAAATGAACATAACAGCAGCATGCAGGTCCAATAGTCATGTGACAGACCAGTGGCACGAATGGCACAGCAAAATGCGCTTCAACAATTAAACTAGCAAAACCATCAGGAGTTCAACAGCTGAACTAATCCTCAGAAGGATTGTAATTAACAAATGTACAACACTGTACTAACATGCATCCATGAATCAAAGTATTAACTATTGTTTCTGAATGATATATTTTGCAGTAAGCTCCTAGCATTACAGTAGACATGAGCATGCTATCCTGAACAGAGGTGGGTAGAGTAGCCAAAAATTGTACTCAAGTAAAAGTAGTTACTTCAGAATAATATGACTCAAGTAAAAGTAACAAGTAGTCATCCAAATAATTACTTGAGTAAGAGTAAAAAAGTACTGAAAAAACTACAAGTACTGAGTAAGTGTGTTAAAATTAATTAATTACAAAACAGCTTAAATTAAAATAATGCAGGTAAATTCAAGTACAAATAAAATCAATAAAATAATAATACATAAAAAATATATAAGAACAAGTAACACAAATTTTCAAACCTGCCTGAGGACATTTATAGGCCAAAATTGACCTTTGGTCATAGCGCTGGCAACAGGAAATCAGCCTTATATGACAAACATCTGATTTACATGAAACTTATAATGTGTGGTCTACATGTGTTACTATACTTTAACCACGCCCACTTACTCAGACCACGCCTCTTTCATAACATTTGAACCGTTTAAGGTAGTCTTGTGTGAGGTGTCCTTGAACTCAGCAGAGAGTACCTTCTTCATTTGTGATGGTTTAGCCCGCCCCCTATGCTTAAGGGCTGCAGTTCGGACCCCAAATTTTGGGTACACACTCTTGGAGTTTGGAAACCAAATTTGATGCATGTACGTATTGGGGAAACATTTTCCTCTTTTTTTAGAGCACAAAGGGTGTTCAAGCAGTGCTATACTGGCCAAAGGTTAGACAGCTTTCTAATGTTGTGTGTTGTTTTTTTTTTCCTGCTGAACTCTGTTGCATTTATTGTTTGCATCTTAAAAACATCAAAATCCCAGTTAAACATTGTTGGACCATCTTTTATAATCATAATTAACGTAAATACAGACATGATGATACATGGACATGTGAAACATTCTCAGTTCATAATAAAACAGTATATACAAGTATAAACCCTGATTAAAATCTACAGGCTATATTTTCCTTCTTAATAACTCTGTGACTGTAGACATGAAAGCAGCAGAAGTCTGATGGACCTTGCCTCTGCTTACTGATTGTGCAGCTACATATCATATGCATGAGAAGAACATCAGTTATAAATATGACTAAGAATAAAACATTTTCTAATTCAATCTGTGCTTCAGTCAAGTTATTATCTAGTATGTGGAACTATTGGCATTTTATCCTACATGTAAATCTGATTGATTGATATGCCTAATATGATTGCCTACCCAGCCCTGCACACTGCCCCTCTACCTGCCTGTTTCCTGCTCTTCCTCTCTCCTCCTCCTCCTCCTCCTCTCTCCTGCTGCTGCTCCTCCTCCTCCTCTCTCCTGCTGCTGCTCCTCCTCCTCCTCTCTCCTCCTGCTGCTCCTCCTCTTCTCTCCTGCTGCTCCTCCTCCCCTTCTCCTACTGCTCCTCCTCTTTTCTCCTGCTGCTGCTCCTCCTCATCCTCCTCTTCTCTCCTGCTGCTCCTCCTCCTCTTCTCTCCTCCTGATGAGAGTGTATGTGTGCAACAATAGAAAATAAAAACAATTAGCTTATCAAAGCAAACATTTGGAGACAGAAACAACTCAGGTATACAGGCCTAAAACTCCTAAAAACCTAAAACTGTCCTACCTCACATCACCAAATCCAAACCTGACTGAAAGTAAACTCTTTTTTTGGCGCCTTAAGTTTGAGCCAATCGGATGTCAGGAAAAATGAGGATCAGTCCAAGTTAGGAGGGGCCACTCGTATCCCCACTCAAGATTGAAAGTATTGGTTTGGCCCGGTCTGAAACACACACACAGACACAGCGCTCCGCTGAAGCTGAACGGCCGGCCAGGCCGGTCGCGTATGACACTGTTATGACAGTGGAACTAATACATATTTTGACCTCAAGTAAAGTGGTACCAATTGTATTTGTCATTAAGATATCATGGATAAGACTTGCTGTCAGGACAACATTATGACAGTGTAACTAATACATAGTTGGACCTCAAGTAAAGTGATACCAATTGTATTTGTCATTAAGCTATTATGATGGCTAAGACATATCTTACCTAAGTGCCATCACACACCAAATGACCTTCCTAACACTTCATGTGATGTAAAACTCTTTGATAAGGCTTGGTTTGTGACATGATGACCAAGCTCAACACTCACACTCAGAAATTAA
Source organism: Perca flavescens (assembly GCF_004354835.1). Classification (NCBI taxonomy): domain Eukaryota; kingdom Metazoa; phylum Chordata; class Actinopteri; order Perciformes; family Percidae; genus Perca; species Perca flavescens. The sequence continues at coordinate 14,686,178 of NC_041354.1, forward strand.
ACAAGAAAGCACTTTCATAATGAATAATGAACATCAACAGGCTTTCACTTGAACATACAGAAACAGTCAAATTAAAATAAGTAATGAAATAAAAAATGTAGGCTGAGACTCAGTTATTGGCAGGGCTATCTTCAGCAGGGGCTCATTATTTTTTTTTTTTCTAAGTTAGTTTATAAGTGATGGGCAGGAGTTCTCCTGCCTGTTTCTTGGTTGCTATTGTGTGTGCCATGTCGTTTGTTATTGCCGCCCTACACCTTTTGGTGAAACTCAAGATTTTTTCGTCCTTATCTCTCTCAAATTGTAGAAAAATATCTGGGAAGGTGATGGAGAGCGCCGCAATGGGGGCCGTCCGCGCAATAGTATTGCAGTCAACCCCCAAGTGCTCAAAGGCTTTTTTCATGGATCCATTTTTTACAAAGTGCTTCAGGACATCCTTGTAGCGTTTGATGACACCATTGATGGTTGTCTCTGAGAAGATAACAACAATTGAATTAGTTTTCATTGATTTCCTTAAAGGATAATTTTGGCCGTTTGTTCCACGCTTCCTTCAATAGCGACAACAATGATACACGTTGGCACAACATTGACCAAGTAAGCGAAATGGTGGCTACAGCGAATGTATGGGGGCCCATACATTTACTTTACCTGATGTTTTGGGTACTAAGTCAATGTTGTGCCAAATTGTTGTTGCTATTGAGGGAATGGGATGCTTTGAACAAACAGGAATATGTCTAGAAAAATTCACCTTTGTAATTAACATGCCATCGTCTTATGAAATTTGGTCATTTTGCTACTCTGCTGCAGTAAAACAGGTGATATAAGCTTAGCTTAGCACATGGGTCTGAACCCCACCAAGCACTTTTCTTTCGGACGCAAATTCTCCACTTATTTCCTTTCATTTGCAAACACTAACAGTTTGTGACATGGTGTTGAAGTTCGACAACCACAACATGTCATAAAAAATTATGGACCTATCTTATTTCAGAAAACAGCAGATATGCTGATTTTCTCACGGAAAGGGCTCTTTATGTAACAATGGCCACATTCTAAAAGCATATGCCACACCTATGGCCATATCAGTGGATGGACACATCCCATAAACGTTGCACCCCTTATGAGAGCATATAATAGAGATGTTTTATGTTTCATGTTATGGCTTCATAAAAGCTACAGTCTTTGAAGTGGGGGTGGGGGTGTGGGGATTAATAGAATTGTACCTGGCTTCTCGCTGAATTTACTGAGTAGAAAATCTTTGTCTTTTTTGAGTTCATTGTTGGCCTCCTGCAGTTGGTTCCCCTGCTCCTCCAGGTGTTGTATTTCTATCCTGGCCAATTTATTGTCCTCTTTCAATTTTGTAATTAATGATGCTCCCGTTGGTGACCCTGAATATTTTGGGAGAAAATAAATGTTAAAGTAAACACAAAGTTTTGAAAGCCTTTTTTAAACATGGTTAGCAAACTAAATAATACAGGTAGATAATACACTAATAATCAGACAGCCAACATTTTACTCTTTAAATTTTACCAATTAAATTACCATCTATCCCAGGCTGCTAGTCTGGGCTGGGGGAAGGCATTGGCTGGTAACACTTTAGAGTAAGGGTATATGAATAATCAGGAATTCATGCATGATTCACCCATGGGTCTTACATGATTCATGCATTAAGTATTAAGTTGCATTAATTTGAATGCTGCAAATCGAACTGATCACGTCTTTCAAGAACCATGAATTCATCATGATTCAATTCAATTCAATTTTATTTATAGTATCAAATCATAACAAGAGTTATCTCGAGACACTTTACAGATAGAGTAGGTCTAGACCACACTCTATAATTTACAAAGCCCCAACAATTCCAACAATTACAGTAATTCCCTCAAGAGCAAGCAGTGCGACAGTGGCGAGGAAAAACTCCCTCTTGGGAAGAAACCTCGGACAGACCCAGGCTCTTGGTAGGCGGTGTCTGACGGGCCGGTTGGGGGTGTGATGAACAGTGGCGATAATAGTTACATTAATAATGGAACAGTGACTGTAGCAGGAAGCTGCAGGGTTCAGCAGAAAGCAGCAGGGTTCAACAGGAAGCTGCATGACATTGCAGGGCACCGCTGAGCTCAGCAGGGAGTGCAGCAGGACCACGGCGACAGCTGGAACCAGGATCTTGGTGCCAACGTTCTCCAAGGAAATACGCTGGGGGAAAAAACATAAGGACTCCGGGGAGTAAACTCCCCAGAAGCTAGGATTAGTAACAAGCATTTCTGGGACTGGATACACACAAATAGTAATAGTAATAGAAAGGGAGAGGAGAGAGCAGCTCAGTGTTTCAAAGGAAGGAAGTCCCCCGGCAGTCTAGAACTATAACAGCGTAACTAACTAACTGATCATGCATAATAAATGCTTATCCATGATGATTTCCTTACAGTAAGTAATGCTTAACCCTTGTGTGGTCTTCCCATCAATCTTGATAACAACCTTTTTGACGCCTTTGTTTTTGCTTTTTCCAACATTTTAAATTGTAAAATTTTTCTTCTACACATTTTCAGTGCTTATTTCTATTTTATGATATAAAACAAACATTGAAAATGGGTCAATTTGACCCAAAGTCAACACAAGGGTTAGGTTGATGTCTTGTCATTGCATGAAGTCACAAATGGCAGATCATAAATTAATGCCAACTCATGATGATTCATAATGCATGGATCATGTAAGACCATGAGTGTACCCTTACTGTAAAGTGTTACCCATAGGCTTTATTAACTTTATACTTACACGAGTTCTTTAGGGAAGAACAACCTTTCCTTTTTTGGTCTTCGGTATTATGTCTTCTCATCCTCAATAGCGTCATCCTCGGATTGCACCTCCTCAACTGCCATTGTCAACAGACACACAAGTTACAACAACCATCAGCTAGTCAACCTCCTAACTGGGCCGCAGACTGAATATGAATTTAAATATTACCCTGAACATTTTAGGATTTAAGTTGTTTTGGTTTTTAATTTTAGTCTTGTTGGGTAGCAGTGTTTCCTCTAGGCTGATTGCATAATGGTGGTGCATCACAATAAAATTTCCAGCGCCACGGTATCAGAAATAGGGCAGACGCACAACAGGGTTTCCGCTATGTACATCACGCACCACCGTTCCTTCAGCTGTTTATGAAAAGACATACATTCGTAGAGCCATCTGCTCTACTGAACTCAAGCAAACTGTCATTCTCTCTCTCCCCCTAGGGTGAGCAGAGCAACTGGAACAGTGACAGGAGTCATCACTCGCAAAGTCATGGCAACCAAATAAACAACAGGGCGAGTACTTCACTCAATAAGTGATAAACAGCGACGAAAGCAGTGACATGTTACACACCTTACACATAGGAATACTCAAGTAAATTACAAGTGTGTCATAATTGTCGTTAAGTACGGTACTTAAGTAAACTTAAATTTAACCTGTAACCTGCAGAGTCTATTGTGTGCTAATCAACCAGAGGACAAAGCACAGAGATGCTACCTGCTGAGGGGCAGAATAGAAATGTTATTTAAGTTGGATAGACATTAGGCCTATATCATAATGTTAGATTCCCTCTCAGCATTGGGTGTGTAAGATAAATAAAAACATGCACTGAAAAGTTATGTAGATGGTTTATTTTTTATAAAAGTCTTAGGGCCCTATCTTGCACTCAGCGCAATTGCCTTTGTACACCGACGCATGTATCATTCCTATTTTGCACCCGACGCACAGCGGACTTTTCCCTCCACAGACGCACGTCGGTAAAATAGGGAATGTATTTGCGCTCCCGGGGGCGGTTCAGCGAAAAGAGGAGGCGTGTTCCGTCGCATACGCTCCTTGGTGCTATTTTGCAGTTTCGGAAAACAAATCCGCCACTGACCAGGAAAAAACTGGTCTAAAGTCAGTGGCGCTGGTCTAAAGTCAGTAGCGCGTTATTCAGATGCTATTTTAGGGGCGCATGCTTGGCCATAATGTATAATGCTCCTGGTGGAGCGGGTGGACGGAGATGGAGTGGGGGGGGAAGGAGGAAGAGGCACAACAGGAGCAGGTGGTGCGTTTGGAAGCCCATGCTCCATGGCTGTAGCAATCCTCTCCAGACTTGAGGAGATGCGCCCGAGGGGCCGCAGCAACATCGCCACCCGGCCAAGACGGGAATTTATTACTTTGCCGCATCTCGGACAACTCCCGCTGGCGTGCGCCAGGCAAATCCGCCATCATAATAGCAATCCGCCGTGGAAAAAGCGCGCCTGCTCTTAAAGGAAATGTGAGATGAGGCTCTGATTGGTTATTTTCACGTTACGCCCAAACCACACCTAGCTACTTCAGACCAACCCATTTTAGATTTGCGTCGGGCGCAAGGGTCATTTATCCCGCCGGGATAATAGCAACAGCGCTCGAGATCCGCCCACAAAGCTACTTGCATTTTGCGTTTCATACTTGAGTTTCAGATCGTTAAAATAGGGCCCTTAAGCTTAATAGTTTGAAACAATAGAAAAGCTGTTCAAAATGACCCTTTTCCTTTAAAAATGCTCTTGGTCTTAAGGATTTAGATTGTGTAGGTTAAAGCCTTCTTACAACTTGAATGCATGGAAACCTATGGGAAGCGACCTTTACAGCAGAAAAAAAGTGTGATATGGGCTGAAATTTTTTTCCAGTGAAATTATTTTTTCTTGCTTTAATCCCTGTATCTATGTTCGGTCCTCACTGGACTTGCATTTTTTTTTGACTACGCACCAGTAAGGAGCACGTTGGCATTTTCAAATTAAAGTAAATTAGAGGAAAAATGTCTCACGAGATGAAAATGCAAGGAATCTCTTTGTCCTGGACTGCACTATTTTGAAAACTGAAACTACATTTTTTTTTTAATACTAAATAAGCTTAAATCAACATATAAATAGCAACTTTTTTACCCAAATAATGCTGGTTCTATTGGCATTTCAAATCTGAAGCCTGCATTGTACCATTGAAGCCTCGTTTGGAGAAGGAAGACGTCATTAACCCAATCATTCTTAAATCAAATCAGCTGGTTAGAAGTGACGCTTTCAGTTAAATCAATCAGACTTGGCCACGAAATTCAAGGGCCAATCACAGCCTTACAACTGTACCTGGAACAGCGGCAGGAACTTGATTCCTACCTAGCACTGATTGGCGATCTCAACCTGAAGTATGGGAGGAGCTTTTTCTATCGCTATCACAAGACTTTTTCTAGCAAAGCTGCGCTTCACCTCGCTCGGTCCAATGTCCGGCTGGATTGGTCCATTTTGGATATAGCTATTCTGGTTATGCTGGTGGGCGGTGCGCAGGTCAATTCCTGTTCCACCTGCGGAGTCGCGGGCCACGTGGCTTCTCTCTGCCCTACTTTGCCGTTCCACCAGGACCCCAGTCCCTCCTCTCAGCCTCCTCGTTCCTCGTTCCCCTCCTGGCGCGGAGCGGCTGCACGGGGACGCCAGCTACTGCCGCGATGCCCTCGTCCCGGTCTGCCCGGTCTCACCGTGGCTCAAAGACATTCTGACTGTTCACCCATCCACTCCATTAAACCTGTGTGCATTGGCATCTGAAATGGCTTCGCATCCTGATTCTGTGTTCTTTGAACACCTTCTTTCTGGGCTTTCCCAAGGTTTTCGAGTGGGCTACCTCACAGCGCCAAATGTTACTTCCGTGGCTAAAAATTTCCTTTCTGCTACTTCCGATCCCGGCACTCGGTTGTTGGCGTCGGAGGTCGATAAGGGCTATGTCATTGGGCCGTTCAGTTCTCCTCCATTTTCCCTGTTTCACGTTCATCCAATCAGCGTTGCTACTAGGAAGTATTCTGGCAAAAAGCGATTGATTTTCGATTTGTCCGCGCCACATAACGGTCCTGTCCCCAGCATTAATAGTCTCATCCCGCTAGTCCCCTTTTCTCTGCACTACGCCATCAACCTCATTAAACTGCCTGGGGTGGGTGCTTGGCTTTCCAAGGCGGACATCACCGACGCTTTTAAAATCGTGCCCATCCATCCTTCCCAATGGCCTTTTTGGGGTTAAGTGGGATTCAAACTTCTATTTCAGGGTGCGCCTGACCTTCGGATGCAGGAGCAGCCCGTGCATTTTCAATCACATATCAGAAGCACTTCGCTGGATCCTGCTTAACAGGGTGAGGGTGCCTTTGGTGCTGGATGGTCTTCTGCTTATCGACCCCCCGCACAAATAGCTCAGGTTCGTCTCTGGGGAAGCTGCGGAGCTACTTTCTTTCCTTTGGCATTCCTTTGACGGAAGAAAAGACTATAGGTCCTGCCACGCGCATGGATTTTCTTGGCATTACCCTCGATTCCGTCAGCATGGAAGCGTCTCTCCCGCTCGAAAAATTACAGCGCATTCGCGATATTGCTGCGTCTCTTTCATCCACCGTTTCCAATAACGCCAGTTACTTTCCCTTCTAGGCCACCTAAACTTCGCCATGCGTGTTATCCCTCAGGGGGCGTTCTTTCATTTCCCGGTTACTGGATATGGCATCTTCAGTTTCCCAACTGCATGATCTCGTATCCCTTGATGATGGCTGCCGTTCCAATTAGCGTTTTTGGTCTCACCTTCTCAACTGTTGGAATGGTGTTTTGTTTTTCTACGATGATTTGGTGCATTCTTCTGACTCTATGTTGTTCTTCACGGGCGCTGCCCCTTCCGCTGGGATCGGAGTTTTTTTTGAGGGGCAGTGGTTCGCAGACCACTGGCCCCCCACCTTCGCCCGGCTCAATTCGTCGGCCTTGCATGAGATTTACCCCATCGCTGTAGCTTGCTGGGTCTGGGGCCATCACTGGAAGCGCAAACGTATCTCCGTTTTGTGTGATAATCGAGCGGTCGTCGACATCATAAATAGGGGGCACTCTTCATATAGTGCCATCATGCCTTTTATGAGAAACATCACCTGGTCCGCTGTCATGCACAATTTTCTCATCACTGCCCCGGTCAATCTAATGGTGTGGCTGATGCTCTGTCTCGTTTTCATTTTCAGGCCTTTCGGCGCCTTTGACCTACTGCCAGCCCCTTCCCTGTAACTCTGCCTTCTCTCCAGGAGCTAGCACTGTATTAAACCTATCGCCCCTTCATCATTATCTGGAATCCTCTAAGGAGTATATGAGAAAAGGCTTAGCTGCATCTACTTTGAAAACATATGATTTTGCTTGGCATACCTTCTGTTTCTTTTGTGTTTGTATTTCTGTTCCTCTTAAAACCGTTCTTACAAGCAGCATTCGTGCATTCATTTGTTATTGTACTGACACTCACAAATTTCAGTTGCAGTATACTCAAGGTTTGCCCGCGGGTGTTCAGTTTCATATGCGCTGCTACGATCCGTCTTTTCCAAGCATATTTTCTAATCAGGCCGTTAAATTGCTGCTGAAAGGCATTTCCAAAACTCATCCTTCTTCCCCCGATCCGAGGCAGCCTGGTATTTTGCACGCTATGGTCTCGATTCTCAGAGCGGGGGTGTTTTCTCCCTACGTAGACTGTATTTTTGTTGGCTTTTTATGCCTTTCTCAAATGCGGCAAATTTACTACCCCTTCTAAATCTTTTAATCCCGATAGCGATGTCACTTTCTCTGATTTGGCTTTTTATCCTGGTCATTATCGCTTATCTCTAAAACATTCTAAACGCGGTGGCGCTTGCTCTGTCCTCGTCGCCTGCACTGATACTTCTTTATGTCCCTTCAAATCCATGTTAAACTATTTAATGTTGCGGCCTCGCACTGGCTCCTTAGCGCCTCTGTTCCTCATCCCCGGGGGATTTCCCCTGTCAAGAGCTTGGTTTGGGCTTCATCTAAAGCTAGTTCTCCTTAGATCTCATATGTCACCTCAGCATTATTCGGACTATTCGTTTAGGATAGGGGTTGCAACGATGGCAGCTAACCAGGGCTTATCTTGTGCTTCCCTGCAAATGCTGGGTCGCTGGTCCTCTGCTGCTTACTCCTCATATATTCGTCTTGACGTTGACGACCTTCTCACCAACCAAAGATCATTGAAGCCTTGATTCTGATGAGCATGCATATAACTGGTGGTGTGTTTTCATGTCTCGGTTATTGTGTCTCATTGGCGGAGTTGTCCCGCTCGTGTCACATTTAAAATATAATTAATTCAATGGAGTCTAATCTCCAAAAGACTTTGTACATTTCATATTATACAGTTGTCCAATAAGTATTTTTGCATATCTGCAAACGAAGTCTCTCCTGATTGAATTGCCACACGGACGTATCGGGCAGCACCCTTCCTCAGAGTGTTACACAGGCAATAACAAACAAATGATAGTCCACAGGTGGGGTTAATTGTATAGCCTACAATCAGCACATCAATCCCAACAGGTGGAGCCACAAGCTATTCAGACCAAGGTTATTATTGTAAACACCAACCAAAAAAAGCAGTGAAAAATGAGAGAACGTGAGAAATGGTAGTTTCTTCTTGTGCACTTGGAATTACTCTGATAAAATGGGAAAAATAAAGCATATTGAGGTGTATTACAGCATTTCTGATTCATTTATGTGAAATGTACTGTAGGGTAGCACAATACATCCAACAAAGTAATAATAAGAATCCTATGTTTTTTTGTCTATTTTAAAATAATGTGACGAATAATGTTTACGAAATGAACATCATGCTGTTTTATTAATCATGAAAATGTTTCCTGAGGTAATATATCAAGTTGGAAGTAGGGTCATTTTCTCATAGAATTCTATGGAAGCCAGTATTTTTTTGCAACCAGACTTCGCCCCCTGCTGGGAATTAGATAGAATGCAGGTTTAAAGTATTTAAACATTGGCTTCACTTTTTAGACATGCAAACTCTTTTCATTATTTTTACAGTCTATACATGCAAATCATCTGTTTATGCTTTCAACTCTAATTAAAAAATTGGAACCTGTGCTAAAGCCCTTATTTGGCTATCTATAGACCACAACACTAATGAGTTTTGCTGATGGTGTGTGTTGGTGCCCCTTTGTTTCTCAATTCAATTTTCAAATTATTTTGTCGTGAAAATATAGTAGGCTAGTAAAGGCTGTTTTTAGGGCTAAATTGTGGTGGCATATTTTACTATTAATATAATTGCTTAAAGAGGATGCAGGGCCTACTCTGGTAGACTACTTTATCTTAGCTGAGACATTTTTACATTTGATTTTGAATTAAGCTGAATTTTAAAACTTTTTTTATCAACATTTTTCATAACTATCACTAATACTGTAAATGGTAAATTGATAGATAATTAAACCCAAAGGCATAATATCATAAGTATCCCTAACTGTTGATTGGGATTGAGAGTGCATCGACACGTCTCCACCATGGATGTAAGATAAAATAAGAAAGACTTTATTAATCCCACACTGGGGAAATTCCTGTGCTACAGCAGCTCAAAAGAAAAAAAAATTGTACACACATCAGAATAACATAAATATACATTAAGTAGACATAGGAGAAAAAATTGTAGACTTGGGCTTTTATGACTGTCAATATAGCCAGCATCTACCGTTAGCTACTCCGCTGTGCTGTGGAGTAATGTCTGGCTATGTGAGAAAAGCGTCTAGCAACGTGGTTGCAGTCTCAGCCTGGCAACCCCCGTGAACTTCGAGTCTGGGCAGGAGGGGGCGGGGGAAACGACTCTCCAGTATTTTGAATTGGTAGTGCAGTAACTATTTTAACCACTAGCTGCCAGTATTAGATACAATATTACATATTGCACCTTTAAGCAATCATTAACAATAAGGTTAAAATAAAATGTTGCCATTACAATTCACCTTTTTGATTATAAAATAATCACGCAAAATAAATTTTACGTTTAAAGATTCAAACGTATCATAGAATAAATCACAAAAACAAAGAAATAAGATTTCTACTTATTCCACACCTTAATCCATGCTTAATCATTTATGTATGCCTCAAGCCCATGTTATGGAAATGTTTTGAAGTTAACCTGCACAAAGAATATATTGGACTTCCTTTTCTGTATTAAAAAAGTTAAAGGTGTTGTTTAATAGTTCCCTAACACACAACATACACGTAGTTCTTTTCATCTAATGAATTGGAAAAATACATGAAAATGTTCTTAATGGTACAAGATCAAATGGATTTACATTAAATAAACATGACAGGGCATTTTCGAGTCAGTTATACCACATTCATTTCCCTGATTCGAGGTAAAACTGTCATACACTTGGTATGAGGCACTCACCAAGATTATCATTGCCAGTCTTTACATTGTAATGTGCAAGTAATTTGATACCAAATGGACACCAAATGGACATCTCCACTTATCATATTTCTGGGAATTAAAGCCATCAGTGTGATAATAAAAATATTGTTTGGAGGTTATACAGTGAAATATGTCTTAATGTTGCCTAGTAGAGGGTTGCTTTTGACAATGAAAAGGGAACTGAGCCTAAAATCTAAACCTCTGTGTTTAATCCAAAAAAACTTTCTTACACCTTAAGTGCATTCTAGATGCTTCTTATGATTTGGGGAAATTGATGTGTTGTGCTCAAACTATCGACAAATCAAATGGCCGAGGCAACTTTATATATCCACATGCAGCTTCTATGGAGCAATTGTAACCCTTTGAATGTTTGTCACGGTGACCGTGTAGGCTGTTGCATTCAGAAGCTGTTCTCTGAAAAACTTAATGGAGAGAAGACAGAATAAACATCAGAAGATCCACCTCATTCACTTCATCCCACAATGTATCTTGTGTACATACATTATTGTTGATATAATATGAAGAGCCTTCACAAAAATGGTTATTTTACACAATCTGACTAACATACCTGTTTAACACCTTCAATGATGGTTGCATTGCTGACCATTCCAATAGAAGTTATCTTCATCTGTAGATGTACCAGTGATTCCAAGACTGTAGGGATAAAAAACAAACATTACATGTGTAAATTGATGAAAAAAAAAAACTGGGATTTGTGTATGTCAATGTAAAATAATTCCTGTGTTCGTGAGTTGTTGGTTGTGTTCTTAAACAAACCATTGTTGCAGTCCTGTATTACACCACGGAGAGTGAATAAAAAGGAAAATTAAAATGGGTTATAAGTAATATACCTTGGGCCAAAGTTGGTTGTGCCGCAGTTCTTAGGGTTGCAGCTGTGGTTGTCGTTGGAGCAACTGTGGTTGTCGTTGTTGTCGTTGGGGCAACTGTGGTTGTCGTTGGAGGGTTGTCAACTGTGGTTGTCGTTGGGGCAACTGTGGTTGTCGTTGGGCAACTGTTGTTGTGTGGTTTGTCGGGGCAACTGTGGTTGTCGTTGGAGCAACTGTGGTTGTCGTTGGAGCAGCTGTTGTTGTCGTTGGAGCAACTGTGGTTGTCGTTGGGGCAGCTGTGGTTGTCGTTGGGGCAGCTGTGGTTGTCGTTGGGGCAGCTGTGGTTGTCGTTGGAGCAGCTGTGGTTGTCGTTGGGGCAGCTGTGGTTGTCGTTGGGGCAACTGTGGTTGTCGTTGGAGCAGCTGTTGTTGTCGTTGGAGCAACTGTTGTCGTTGGAGCAACTGTGGTTGTCGTTGGGGCAACTGTGGTTGTCGTTGGAGCAGCTGTGGTTGTCGTTGGAGCAACTGTGGTTGTCGTTGGAGCAACTGTGGTTGTCGTTGGGGCAGCTGTGGTTGTCGTTGGGGCAACTGTCGTTGTTGGGGGCAGCTGTGGTTGTCGTTGGGGCAACTGTGGTTGTCGTTGGTTGTCGTTGGGGCAACTGTGGTTGTCGTTGGAGCAGCTGTTGTTGTCGTTGGGGCAGCTGTGGTTGTCGTTGGGGCAGCTGTGGTTGTCGTTGGGGCAGCTGTGGTTGTCGTTGGGGCAACTGTTGTTGTCGTTGGGGCAGCTGTGGTTGTCGTTGGGGCAACTGTGGTTGTCGTTGGAGCAGCTGTTGTTGTTGTCGTTGGAGCAACTGTGGTTGTCGTTGGGGCAGCTGTGGTTGTCGTTGGGGCAACTGTGGTTGTCGTTGGAGCAACTGTGGTTGTCGTTGGAGCAACTGTGGTTGTCGTTTGGTGGTTGTCGCAACTGTGGTTGTCGTTGGAGCAACTGTTGTTGTCGTTGGGGCAACTGTGGTGTTGGTTGTCGTTGGGCAACTGTGGTTGTCGTTGGAGCAACTGTGGTTGTCGTTGGAGCAACTGTGGTTGTCGTTGGAGCAGCTGTTGGTTGTTGTTGGGGCAACTGTGGTTGTCGTTGGGGCAGCTGTGGTTGTCGTTGGGGCAACTGTTGTTGTCGTTGGAGCAACTGTGGTTGTCGTTGGAGCAACTGTGGTTGTTGTTGGAGCAACTGAGGCTGTCGGGGCAGCTGTGGTTGTCGTTGGAGCAACTGTGGTTGTCGTTGGGGCAGCTGTGGTTGTCGTTGGAGCAGCTGTGGTTGTCGTTGGGGCAACTGTGGTTGTCGTTGGAGCAGCTGTTGTCGTTGGAGCAACTGTTGTCGTTGTCGTTGGTTGGCAACTGTGGTTGTCGTTGGGGCAACTGTGGTTGTCGTTGGAGCAGCTGTTGTTGTCGCAACTGTGGTTGTCGTTGGAGCAGCTGTGGTTGTCGTTGGGGCAACTGTGGTTGTCGTTGGAGCAACTGTGGTTGTCGTTGGGGCAGCTGTGGTTGTCGTTGGGGCAACTGTGGTTGTCGTTGGGGCAACTGTGGTTGTCGTTGGGGCAACTGTGGTTGTCGTTGGGGCAGCTGTGGTTGTCGTTGGGGCAACTGTGGTTGTCGTTGGAGCAGCTGTGGTTGTCTGGGGCAACTGTGTGGTTGTCGTTGGGGCAACTGTGGTTGTCGTTGGTGGTTGTCGCAGCTGTGGTTGTCGTTGGGGCAACTGTGGTTGTTGGGGCAGCTGTGGTTGTCGTTGGGGCAACTGTGGTTGTCAGCTGTGGTTGTGGGGCAACTGTTTGTCGTTGGAGCAACTGTGGTTGTCAGTTTGTCGGGCAACTGTGGTTGTCGTTGGGGCAACTGTGGTTGTCGTTGGAGCAACTGTGGTTGTCGTTGGAGCAACTGTGGTTGTCGTTGGAGCAACTGTGGTTGTCGTTGGGGCAACTGTGGTTGTCGTTGGGGCAACTGTGGTGTCGTTGTGGTTGTCGTTGGAGCAACTGTGGTTGTCGTTGGAGCAACTGTGGTTGTCGTTGGGGCAACTGTGGTTGTCGTTGGAGCAACTGTGGTTGTCGTTGGAGCAACTGTGGTTGTGGTCGTGTGGTTGTCGAGCAACTGTGGTTGTCGTTGGAGCAACTGTGGTTGTCGTTGGGCAACTGTGGTTGTCGTTGTGGTTGTGGTTGTCGGGCAACTGTTGTTGTCGTTGGGGCAACTGTGGTTGTCGTTGGGCAACTGTGGTTGTCGTTGGAGCAACTGTGGTTGTCGTTGGGCAACTGCTGTGGTTGTCGTTGCTGAGCAGCAGCTGTGGTTGTCGTTGGAGCAACTGTTGTTGTCGTTGGGGCAACTGTGGTTGTCGTTGGGGCAACTGTGGTTGTCGTTGGGGCAACTGTGGTTGTCGTTGGGCAGCTGTTGTTGTTGGGCAACTGTGGTTGTCGTTGGGGCAACTGTGGTTGTCGTTGGAGCAGCTGTTGTCGTTGTCGCTGTGGTTGTCAGCTGTGGTTGTCGTTGGGGGCGACTGTGGTTGTCGTTGGGGCAACTGTGGTTGTCGTTGGAGCAACTGTGGTTGTCGTTGCGGCAACTGTGGTTGTCGTAGGGGCAACTGTGGTTGTCGTTGGTTGTCGTTGCAACTGTGGTTGTCGTTGGTTGTGGTTGTCGTTGGAGCAACTGTGGTTGTCGTTGGGGCAGCTGTGGTTGTCGTTGGAGCAACTGTGGTTGTCGTTGGGCAACTGTTGGTTGTCGTTGGGGCAACTGTGGTTGTCGTTGGGGCAGCTGTGGTTGTCGTTGGGGCAACTGTGGTTGTCGCAAGCAGCTGTGTCGTTGTCGTTGGTGGTTGTCGTTGGAGCAACTGTGGTTGTCGTTGGAGCAGCTGTGGTTGTCGTTGGAGCAGCTGTTGTTGTCGTTGGGTTGCAACTGTTGTTGTCGTTGGAGCAGCTGTGGTTGTCGTTGGAGCAACTGTTGTTGTCGTTGTGGGGCAGCTGTGGTTGTCGTTGGGGCTGTGGTTGTCGTTGCGGCAACTGTGGTTGTCGTTGGAGCGACTGTGGTTGTCGTTGGAGCGACTGTGGTTGTCGTTGGAGCAACTGTGGTTGTCGTTGGGTTGTCGCAGCTGTGTTGTTGTTGTCGTGGTTGTCGTTGGCAACTGTGGTTGTCGTTGGGGCAGCTGTGGTTGTCGTTGGGGCAACTGTGGTTGTCGTTGGGTTGTCAGGAGCAACTGTGGTTGTCGTTGGAGCAACTGTTGTCGTTGGGTTGCAACTGTGGTTGTCGTTGGAGCAACTGTGGTTGTCGTTGGAGCAGCTGTGGTTGTCGTTGGGGCAACTGTGGTTGTCGTTGGGGCAACTGTGGTTGTCGTGTGGTTGTCGTTGGGGCAGCTGTGTTGGGGCAACTGTGGTTGTCGTGGTTGTGGTTGTCGTTGGAGCAACTGTGGTTGTTGTCGCTGTGGTTGTCGTTGGGGCAACTGTGGTTGTCGTTGGGGCAGCTGTGGTTGTCGTGTCGTTGGAGCAACTGTGGTTGTCGTTGGAGGTGTGTTGTTGGAGCAACTGTGGTTGTCGTTGGGGCGACTGTGGTTGTCGTTGGGGCAACTGTGGTTGTCGTTGTTGTTGTCGTTGGAGCAACTGTGGTTGTCGTTGGGGCAACTGTGGTTGTCGTAGGGGCAACTGTGGTTGTCGTTGGAGCAACTGTGGTTGTCGTGGAGCGACTGTGGTTGTCGTTGGGGCAACTGTGGTTGTCGTTGGAGCAACTGTTGTTGTCGTTGGAGCAACTGTGGTTGTCGTTGGTGGTTGTCGCAGCAGCTGTGGTTGTCGTTGGGGCAACTGTGGTTGTCGTTGGAGCAGCTGTGGTTGTCGTTGGGGCAACTGTGGTTGTCGTTGGAGCAACTGTGGTTGTCGTTGGAGCAACTGTGGTTGTCGTTGGGGCAGCTGTGGTTGTCGTTGGAGCAACTGTGGTTGTCGTTGGAGCAACTGTGGTTGTCGTTGGGGCAACTGTGGTTGTCGTTGGAGCAGCTGTGGTTGTCGTTGGAGCAACTGTGGTTGTCGTTGGAGCAACTGTGGTTGTCGTTGGGGCAACTGTGGTTGTCGTTGGGGCAGCTGTGGTTGTCGTTGGGGCAACTGTTGTTGTCGTTGGAGCAGCTGTGGTTGTCGTTGGAGCAACTGTGGTTGTCGTTGGGGCAGCTGTGGTTGTCGTTGGGGCAACTGTGGTTGTCGTTGGAGCAACTGTGGTTGTCGTTGGAGCAGCTGTGGTTGTCGTTGGAGCAACTGTGGTTGTCGTTGGGGCAACTGTGGTTGTCGTTGGGGCAACTGTGGTTGTCGTTGGAGCAGCTGCAGCTGTGGTTGTCGTTGGAGCAGCTGTGGTTGTCGTTGGGGCAGCTGTGGTTGTCGTTGGGGCAGCTGTGGTTGTCGTTGGAGCAACTGTGGTTGTCGTTGGAGCAACTGTGGTTGTCGTTGGGGCAACTGTGGTTGTCGTTGGAGCAACTGTGGTTGTCGTTGGAGCAGCTGTGGTTGTCGTTGGGGCAACTGTGGTTGTCGTTGGAGCAACTGTGGTTGTCGTTGGAGCAGCTGTTTGTCGTTGTCGTTGGTTGTCGTTGGCAGCTGTGGTTGTCGTTGGGGCAGCTGTGGTTGTCGTTGGAGCAGCTGTGGTTGTCGTTGGAGCAGCTGTGGTTGTCGTTGGGGCAGCTGTGGTTGTCGTTGGAGCAGCTGTGTTGTCGTTGGAGCAGCTGTGGTTGTCGTTGGAGCAGCTGTGGTTGTCGTTGGGGCAACTGTGGTTGTCGTTGGAGCAGCTGTGGTTGTCGTTGGGGCAACTGTGGTTGTCGTTGGGGCAGCTGTGGTTGTCGTTGGAGCAACTGTGGTTGTCGTTGGGGCAGCTGTGGTTGTCGTTGGGGCAGCTGTGGTTGTCGTTGGGGCAACTGTGGTTGTCGTTGGGGCAACTGTGGTTGTCGTTGGGGCAGCTGTGGTTGTCGTTGGGGCAACTGTGGTTGTCGTTGGAGCAGCTGTGGTTGTCGTTGGAGCAACTGTGGTTGTCGTTGGGGCAGCTGTGGTTGTCGTTGGGGCAGCTGTGGTTGTCGTTGGAGGTTGTCGTTGTTGTTGTGGTTGTCGTGGGGGCAACTGTGGTTGTCGTTGGGGCAACTGTGGTTGTCGTTGGAGCAACTGTGGTTGTCGTTGGGGCAACTGTGGTTGTCGTTGGAGCAGCTGTGGTTGTCGTTGGAGCAACTGTGGTTGTCGTTGGGGCAGCTGTGGTTGTCGTTGGGGCAACTGTTGTCGTTGGAGCAACTGTGGTTGTCGTTGGAGCAACTGTGGTTGTCGATGGGGCAGCTGGTTGTCGTTGGAGCAACTGTGGTTGTCGTTGGGGCAACTGTGGTTGTCGTTGGGGCAGCTGTGGTTGTCGTTGGGGCTGTGGTTGTCGTTGGAGCAACTGTGGTTGTCGTTGGAGCAACTGTGGTTGTCGTTGGAGCAGCTGTGGTTGTCGTTGGAGCAACTGTGGTTGTCGTTGGAGCAACTGTGGTTGTCGGGGCAACTGTGGTTGTCGTTGGGGCGACTGTGGTTGTTGTTGGAGCAACGGTGGTTGTCGTTGGTGTGGTTGTCGTGGAGCAACTGTGGTTGTCGTTGGGGCAACTGTGGTTGG
Organism: Perca flavescens; assembly: GCF_004354835.1. Classification (NCBI taxonomy): domain Eukaryota; kingdom Metazoa; phylum Chordata; class Actinopteri; order Perciformes; family Percidae; genus Perca; species Perca flavescens. The sequence goes on from NC_041354.1 coordinate 14,702,838, forward strand.
AGCAACTGTGGTTGTCGTTGGAGCAGCTGTGGTTGTCGTTGCAGCTGTGGTTGTCGTTGGGGCAACTGTGGTTGTCGTTGGAGCAGCTGTGGTTGTCGTTGGGGCAACTGTGGTTGTCGTTGGGGCAACTGTGGTTGTCGTTGGAGCAGCTGTGGTTGTCGTTGGAGCAACTGTGGTTGTCGTTGGGGCGCTGTGGTTGTCGTTGGAGCAACTGTGGTTGTCGTTGGGGCAGCTGTGGTGGTGGTTGTCGTTGGGGCAACTGTGGTTGTCGTTGGAGCAGCTGTGGTTGTCGTTGGAGCAGCTGTGGTTGTCGTTGGAGCAACTGTGGTTGTCGTTGGGGCAGCTGTGGTTGTCGTTGGGGCAACTGTGGTTGTCGTTGGAGCAGCTGTGGTTGTCGTTGGGTTGTCGTTGGAGCAACTGTGGTTGTCGTTGGGGCAGCTGTGGTTGTCGTTGGGGCAACTGTGGTTGTCGTTGGAGCAGCTGTGGTTGTCGTTGGGGCAACTGTGGTTGTCGTTGGAGCAGCTGTGGTTGTCGTTGGGGCAACTGTGGTTCGTGGGGCAGCTGTGGTTGTCGTTGGCAACTGTGGTTGTCGTTGGAGCAGCTGTGGTTGTCGTTGGAGCAACTGTGGTTGTCGTTGGGGCAACTGTGGTTGTCGTTGGAGCAGCTGTGGTTGTCGTTGGGGCAACTGTGGTTGTCGTTGGGGCAGCTGTTGTGGTTGTCGTTGGAGCAGCTGTGGTTGTCGTTGGAGCAACTGTGGTTGTCGTTGGAGCAGCTGTGGTTGTCGTTGGAGCAACTGTGGTTGTCGTTGGAGCAGCTGTGGTTGTCGTTGTTGTTGTCGTTGGGGCAGCTGTGGTTGTCGTTGGTGGTTGTCGTTGGGGCACTGTGGTTGTCGTTGGGGCAACTGTGGTTGTCGTTGGGGCAACTGTGGTTGTCGTTGTTGTCGGGCAACTGTGGTTGTCGTTGGAGCAGCTGTGGTTGTCGTTGGAGCAACTGTGGTTGTCGTTGGTTGTCGTTGGGGCAGCTGTGGTTGTCGTTGGTTGCAACTGTGGTTGTCGTTGGGGCAACTGTTGTGGTTGTCGCAGCTGTGGTTGTCGTTGGAGCAGCTGTGGTTGTCGGAGCAACTGTGGTTGTCGTTGGGGCAACTGTGGTTGTCGTTGGGGCAACTGTGGTTGTCGTTGGAGCAACTGTGGTTGTCGTTGGAGCAGCTGTGGTTGTCGTTGGAGCAACTGTGGTTGTCGTTGGGGCAACTGTGGTTGTCGTTGTGGTTGTCGTTGGCAACTGTGGTTGTCGTTGTGTGGTTGTCGTTGGAGCAACTGTGGTTGTCGTTGTCGTTGGGGGGGCAGCTGTGGTTGTCGTTGGAGCAACTGTGGTTGTCGTTGGGGCAACTGTGGTTGTCGTTGGTTGGCAACTGTGGTTGTCGTTGGAGCAACTGTGTTGTTGGGGAGCAACTAGTGGTTGTCGTTGGAGCAGCTGTGGTTGTCGTTGGGGCAACTGTGGTTGTCGTTGGAGCAGCTGTGGTTGTCGTTGGAGCAACTGTGGTTGTCGTTGGGGCAACTGTGGTTGTCGTTGGGGCAACTGTGGTTGTCGTTGGAGCAACTGTGGTTGTCGTTGGGGCAACTGTGGTTGTCGTTGGAGCAACTGTGGTTGTCGTTGGGGCGACTGTGGTTGTCGTTGTTGGTTGTCGTTGGATCAACTGTGGTTGTCGTTGGAGCAACTGTGGTTGTCGTTGGGGCAGCTGTGGTTGTCGTTGGAGCAGCTGTGGTTGTCGTTGGAGCAACTGTGGTTGTCGTTGGAGCAACTGTGGTTGTCGTTGGAGCAACTGTGGTTGTCGTTGGAGCAGCTGTGGTTGTCGTTGGGGCAACTGTGGTTGTCGTTGGGGCAACTGTGGTTGTCGTTGGGGCAACTGTGGTTGTCGTTGGAGCAGCTGTGGTTGTCGTTGGGGCAACTGTGGTTGTCGTTGGAGCAACTGTGGTTGTCGTTGGAGCAGCTGTGGTTGTCGTTGGAGCAGTTGTGGTTGTCGTTGGGGCAACTGTTGTTTGGTTGTCAACTGTGGTTGTCAACTGGTGGTTGTGGTTGTTGGGGCAACTTGTTGTTGGGGCAACTGTGGTTGGAGCAGCTGTGGTTGTCGTTGGATCAACTGTGGTTGTCGTTGGGGCAGCTGTGGTTGTCGTTGGAGCAGTTGTGGTTGTCGTTGGAGCAGCAGTTGTTGGGGCAACCGTTGTTGGATCAACTGTGGTTGTCGTTGGGGCAACTGTTGTCGTTGGAGCAATTGTGGATGTCGTTGGAACAGCCGTTGTTGGGGCAACTGTTGTTGGAGCAGCTGTGGTTGTCGTTGGAGCAGCTGTGGTTGTCATTGGGGCAACTGTTGTTGGGGCAACCGTTGTTGGAGAAGCTGTGGTTGGAGCAACTGTGCTTGTCGTTGCGGCAGCTGTGGTTGTCATTGGGTCAACTGTGGTTGTCATTGGAGCAGCGGTTGTTGGGGCAACCGTTGTTGGTGCAACTGTTTGTGGGGTTGTTATTCCTACAGCGTTATAATACAAATTATTAGTAATCAAAACACTGAAAATTAAAAATACTTAATTTCTTTCTATACTTATGTTGTAGATTTTTTATTCTACTTGCTCTACGTCATAATTCAATTTGATATTCTTACAACTTACCAACACACAGAATGAGGAGAACATAGATCTTCAGCATCATTTTGGGATGTGCTATACTGATGAAAAAAATATAATTTTTGTCAGATTCAGTTAAGCAATGAACACTAAATAACATTATTTGCAGTTTCAGAAAAAAATTCCGCCACTGACCAGGAGAAACCTGGCGCTAGTCTAAAGTCAGTAGCGCGTTATTCAGATCCTATTTTAGGGACGCATGCTTGGCCATAATGTAGCTTGTGCACAATGCGCATACACTTTGCTTCTCTCATCTAAACGGACGCAGCAGTTCCCATTTTTGCAAACCGTACATAATTACAAGGAAAATTAAAGCTGCGAGCAGCGAAAGACAGGCCCTCGCACCTTGGCATGCGTCGGGGTTACCTGCATGTACTGGATGGATTCTTCAGTGAAAGATGGAGACAACACCAGCTGCACGATTTCTTTAAGGTCCATCAATATGGCCCATACTTCATCCCCTTCAGGTACTTTACTTCCTACCATAAGTGGTAACAACTGTAGCAAAGTGGAATTTTCATGCCCATTCCCACCAATGCTTACTTTGGCTGCAAAAGTCTTTGGGATAGGTTGTGGTTTATCAAGCCTATCGAAGTGCTCATAAGGAAATGTGCAAATGTTTGTGTTTAGATATTCAAGAGTGAAATACTTCAGACGAATCATCTCACGGATGCACAAGGCCAACTCAACTGGCACAATACCCTCAAACAGGTAATGAAGTATATCAGGCGGGAAAACAGTAATGGGATGGAAATGCTGCAATGTCTTGCTGAGAGCTCACCCACCCATAACACCAAAGTGAGATGCATTTTCTCCTTGCACAACATTCTGCACATGAAGATCATGGCAGGCCCTCGTTCTCATGCTAAACTTTCCATCTGAAACTTCACCAGACTGTATCTGGTCACACAACACAGTGCCCCTGATACACTGACCAAAACTATCAATGAAAATGCCATCCTCCTCAAGAATGCGCAAGTCTTTCAACAAAGGTGAAGGAGCACTTTGAAAACCACAGCTTTGTAGATCAGGTACTTTGCACAGCAGAGCTAGCTGTATGACATGCAGGCTGGACCTATACTGACTGGGAACATTGGCAAGCAACCAGTATATACCATACTGCACTTGTGGATCTTTCTCGATGTGCCTAAAGGATTAGTTATGTCAATGTCATCGACGTACAAAATCAGTGACAATTTCATCGCTCCTACTTCTATTTTCTTTGAAATATGTTCCATCTTCATGAGACATGTACATTCCAGGTGGTGATGGTTTAGTTTCTTGAATCTTGTCAAGGAGATTAGTATTTTTAAACATAGTTTGAAGCATCTGCAGTATTGGAACATACACTGCTGTGTGTCCACTGGAATCTACAATATATTGCACTGGCATTACCAGAGGGTAGTTACTCCTTACATGTTTATGTTCCCATATGTTTTCCTCCTCTTGGCAGTGGAAAGTTCTGCACCTTCCAAAGTAGCACTGACAAAAACATTACTTTTCATGATAGGTTCAACTAATTCATGAAGAAGGGCATCACTGATCGACTGATCATGCTCTCGAAAAATACTGATGAAAGAGTCTTTCACAAGAGGTTTGGACAATGAGAATATTTGTGACAAATTTTCAACTTTGTCCTGTATAGCCATCTCTGATACATGAAGAACACTGTTCATTTTCAAGAACATCCATCCATCCATCCATCCATCCATCCATCTTCGTCCGCTTATCCGGTGTCGGGTCGCGGGGGGAGCAGCTCCAGCAGGGGACCCCAAACTTCCCTTTCCCGAGCAACATTAACCAGCTCCGACTGGGGGATCCCGAGGCGTTCCCAGGCCAGGTTGGATAGGGTTAGCTGGACGTGCCTGGAACACCTCCCTAGGGAGGCGCCCAGGGGGCATCCTTACCAGATGCCCGAACCACCTCAACTGGCTCCTTTTGACGCAAAGGAGCAGCGGCTCTACTCCGAGCTCCTCACGGATGACTGAGCTTCTCACACTATCTCTAAGGGAGACACCAGCCACCCTCCTGAGGAAACCCATTTCGGCCGCTTGTACCCTGGATCTCGTTCTTTCGGTCATGACCCAGCCTTCATGACCATAGGTGAGGGTAGGAACGAAAACTGACCGGTAGATCGAGAGCTTTGCCTTCTGGCTCAGCTCTCTTTTCGTCACAACGGTGCGATAGATTGAATGCAATACCGCACCCGCTGCGCCGATTCTCCGACCAATCTCCCGCTCCATTGTCCCCTCACTCGCGAACACAACCCCAAGGTACTTGAACTCCTTCACTTGGGGTAAGGACTCATTCCCTACCTGGAGAAGGCATTCCATCGGTTTCCTGCTGAGAACCATGGCCTCAGATTTAGAGGTGCTGATCCTCATCCCAACCGCTTCACACTCAGTTGCGAACCGGTCCAGTGAGTGCTGAAGGTCGCAGGCCGATGATGCCATCAGGACCACATCATCTGCAAAGAGCAGCGATGAGATCCCCAGCCCACCAAACTGCAACCCCTCCCCCCCGACTTAGCCTCGATATCCTGTCCATAAATATTACAAACAGGATTGGTGACAAAGCGCAGCCCTGGCGGAGGCCAACCCTCACCTGAAACGAGTCCGACTTACTACCGAGAACCCGGACACAGCTCTCACTTTGGTCATACAGAGATTGGATGGCTCTGAGTAGAGACCCCCTCACCCCATACTCCCGCAGCACCTCCCACAGTATCTCCCGGGGGACCCGGTCATACGCCTTCTCCAAATCTACAAAACACATGTAGACCGGTTGGGCATACTCCCAGGCTCCCTCCAGGATCCTTGCGAGTGAAAGAGCTGGTCCGTTGTTCCACGACCAGGGCCGGAATCCGCATTGTTCCTCCTCAACCCGAGGTTCGACTATCGGCCGAACCCTCCTTTCCAGCACCTTGGAGTAGACTTTACCAGGAGGCTGAGAAGTGTGATACCCCTATAATTGGCACACACCCTCTGGTCCCCCTTTTTAAAGGGGACCACCACCCCAGTCTGCCACTCCTTTGGCACCGTCCCAGACTTCCACGCAATGTTGAAAAGGCGTGTCAACCAGGACAGCCCCTCCACACCCAGAGCCTTGAGCATTTCTGGACGGATCTCATCAATCCCGGGGCTTTGCCACTGTGTAGTTGTTTGACTACATCAGTGACTTCCGCCTGGGAAATCGACGACAATCCCCCATTATCCTCCAGCTCTGCCTCTAACATAGAGGGCGTATTAGTAGGATTCAGGAGTTCCTCAAAGTGCTCCTTCCACCGCCCTATTACCTCCTCAGTTGAGGTCAACAGTGTCCCATCCTTACTGTACACAGCTTGGATGGTTCCCTGCTTCCCCCTCCTGAGGTGGCGAACAGTTTTCCAGAAGCACTTTGGTGCTGACCGAAAGTCCTTCTCCATGTCTTCTCCAAACTTCTCCCACACCCGCTGCTTTGCCTCTTTCACGGCAGAGGCTGCAGCCCTTCGGGCCCTTCGGTACCCTGCAACTGCCTCCGGAGTCCTCCGGGATAACATATCCCGGAAGACTCCTTCAGTCGGACGGCTTCCCTGACCACCGGTGTCCACCACGGTGTTCGTGGGTTACCGCCCCTTGAGGCACCTAAGACCCTAAGACCACAGCTCCTCGCCGCAGCTTCAGCAATGGAAACTTTGAACATTGTCCACTCGGGTTCAATGCCCCCAGCCTCCACAGGGATGCACGAAAAGCTCCGCCGGAGGTGTGAGTTGAAAGTCTGTTGGACAGGGGCCTCCTCCAGACGTTCCCAATTTACTACATGTTTGGGCTTACCAGGTCTGTCCAGAGTCTTCCCCCACCCTCTGACCCAACTCACCACCAGATGGTGATCGGTTGAAAGCTCTGCCCCTCTCTTCACCTGAGTGTCCAAATCATACGGCCTCAGATCAGATGAAACGATTATAAAATCGATCATTGACCTTCGGCCTAGGGTGCTCTGGTACCAGGTACACTTATGAGCATCCCTATGTTCGAACATGGTGTTTGTTATAGACAATCCATGACTAGCACAGAAGTCCAACAACAAACAACCACTCTGGTTTAGATCAGGGAGGCCGTTCCTCCCAATCACGCCTCTCCAAGTGTCTCCATCATTGCCCACGTGCGTTGAAGTCCCCCAGCAGAACAATGGGTCCCCACTGGAGCCCCATGCAGGACTCCAGTCAAGGTCTCCAAGAAGGCCGAATACTCCGAACTCCTGTTTGGTGCATATGCACAAACAACAGTCAGAGTTTTCCCCCACAACCCGCAGGCGTGGGAGGCGACCCTCTCGTCCACCGGGTAAACTCCAACACAGCGGCGCTCAGCCGGGGCTTGTGAGTATCCCCACACCCGCCCGGCGCCTCACACCCTGGGCAACTCCGGAGAAGAAAAGAGTCCAACCCCTATCCAGGAGTATGGTTCCAGAACCAAGACTGTGCGTAGAGGTAAGCCCCACCAGATCTAACCGGTGGCGCTCCACCTCCCGCACCAGTTCCGCTCCTTCCCCCACAGAGGTGACGTTCCACGTCCCCAGAGCCAGCGTCTGCCGCCCGGGTCTGGTCCGTCGAGGCCCCTGACCTTCACTGCCACCCATGTGGCATCGCACCCGACCCCAACGGTTCCTCCCACAGGTGGTGGGCCCATGGGATGGAGAGGGAGTTGCCACGTAGCTTGTTCGGGCTGTGCCCGGCCGGGCTCCGTGGCAAACCCGCCACCAGGCGCTCGCCCGGCGAGCCCGCCGTCTGGGCCTGGCTCCAGGCAGGGCCCCGGGCTTCCTCCGGGCAGGGTCACTCCATCTCTACTTAGCTTTTTCATTGGGGTTTTTGAACCATTCTTTGTCTGGCCCCTCACCTGAGACCACTTTGCCTTGGGAGACCCTACCAGGAGCACAAAGCTCCAGACAACACAGCCCTCAGGTTCACAGAGACACACAAACCTCTCCACCACGATAAGGTGATGGTTCACGGTTCAAGAACAAAGAAGCCAAATTGTTTCTCAATTGAGTGCGCAATTCACCAATGTCATCTGTAGACTCAGGAGGATTGCACAAAAGGGCATCCAGCTCAGGAGAAAGAGAACCCTGATCATACAGCTTGACTGGGCATCGGCTGGCCGTTTCTGTCAGTTTCTGTCAAGACAATCTCATCCTTAAAATCTGAGACATCATAGTCTGGATGATTCCTACTTTTATGGGCATTGAAGGAAGAGTACACATTAGTACAGTAGTGACAATTTCTGAATGGGCAATGCACCATCTCGTGTTGTTTTAAATGTGTCCTTAAATGACTAAGAAGACTTTTATCATTAAATGGCTGCTTGAATCCACACACAGGACAGATAAATGACACACATCTCACCTGACTTTCACTAGTCACAACTGTCTGGACTATGTAACCGTGTAAGGTGAATTTTCAAAGCATTTACTGACTGAAATGTGAAGATACAGTCTTCATACAGACAAGGCAAAGGACTGACTGAGGAATTGCTGTGACGCAAACGATAGTGTTCAAGCAACTGTGCTCTTTTATCAAAGGCAGCAGCAGCACAAAGTTTGCACATCCAAACCATTGTAAAACTATATCACCCCCCTGTCACATCCACACGTCTGCATACATAGTGAAAACAATTATGGATAGGTTGGAGTCATTTCAGTGTTGTGCATTCATTCACATGAACATACCAGATAGAAGATTCCTTATGTCAGCCAGTTGCCTCAGCTTCAGCCTTAATAGAGAGAAGATTGAAACGTTAACTAGGTTGCAACACTTTCACAAAAGCACAACTTTATGTAAAATAACTTGGGAGCATTTAATACAAATTAGTTAGGTAACATTATGACTATGTGGAATTTTTATTTTAACCTCTGTGGCAGACTAATGTCCTTAACGTTACTAGCTAGCTAGTCCATAAAAACAAACCAAAAAGTCTTCAAACTGTAAATCAATAAGCTAAACAAAGATATGAACATACGGCACTCTCAGGTTGAGAAGGGAGATAACGTTAATCTCAGAAAGTTACCTTATTTTAACTTCACGTTATTTTTAAATGTTTAACCTGGAAGTCACCACGCACCGACAGAGGATACTGGACCTCACAGACTGTGACAACGTTGTTTTACAAACGTATTCCAAGCCTACATTTTATATTTAACTGGCCTTACAAAATGTAGAACACATGTCAACGTATTGCGTGAAATAAATGTGTTTAAAACCTCAAAACCATTAACGTTAGTTGACGTTAGCTACGTCTTATAATCGTCGATGGAAAAAAAAAGCGGTCACAGACCTGACGTGACTGGTTGTTGGAACATTAACGGTTATAAAAATATCCAGAAAACTTCTACACTAAAGACGTTTCACTAAATAAATCTAAATACACTGGTTCCCACTTTTTAAAACGTTGAATTTAAATTTGGATAATAACGATAAAGAAAGCTTACAGTAAACTCAATTCATATTAGCTTTAATGCATACAATAACCACTGAACCCAAAATGTGTTTGATGAAGAAAATAATAAAATCTCGAAATAATATGGTGTTAAATCAACACATAACTTACCAAATTAGCGCGCCCAAAGAGAACATCAATATAACGGTAGTCAGTGCGGTCAGCACAATGGCAAAAGTTAGCTTGGCAGGTTTAGAGAATTGCTGCATGCCACAGCGGTGTTTCCTGAAAAATCTTCACTGGCAGTCCCACGGTTAATTTTCCACAGTATCTTCTTTCACTTACACATATAAATTACCGAAGTTCTTCACAAGCTGCAAACTACTCTTCTAAATTTCTCCACTGACACGGGATGCAACAATGGCAGACTTTTCCACAGGATCGGTGTGTGGCTCGATGAAGTGGCACATCGAAGCACGTACGCACGTACGCACGTACGCACGTACGCACGTACGTGACGTTTCAGCTATTACTGTTAAACTATTTGAGTACAATGACGAAAAATAAAGTGGTTGAGCACTGTAAACTTGAGATTAAAAATTTGTACTAATGACTCAGAAAAATAGTGGAGAATTAACTTTTTTAAATTTTTGACAAAACAGAACTAATTTTCTTTAACTAGCTTTTACTATGCTATGCTCTGCTGTGCCCTGCTACGTCCTGTAATGCTCATGCAGTGCCAAGCTATTATTTCAGGTCATTTTTCCAGTATATCTATTGTGACTATTATTGCCATTGTTCATCACACCCCCAACCAGCACCATCAGTTGCTGTGCCCTGCTACATCCTGTAACGCCCTGCAGTGGCCAGCTATATTAGGAACTACTACAGCTATATTTCTGGTCATTTTCCCAGTACCTTTATTGTTACTGTTATTGCCAGTGTTCATCACTGCAGCACTGTCAGACACTGCCTACAAAGAGCCTGGGTCTGTCCCAGGTTTCTCCCTAAAAGGGAGTTTTTCCCCACCACTGTCGCACTAAATACTTGCTCTTGGGGGAATTACTGGAATTGTTGGGTCTTTGTAAGTTATAGAGTGTGGTCTAGATCTGTAAGTGTCCTGAGATAACTCTTATGATTTGATTCTATAAATAAAATTGAATTGAATTCACACACTTACACAAAAGACACACACACACACACACAGTCTCACATACACACACACTCATACATAAATATACAAACACACACACAGACATGCACACACACACTCACACACACACACACACACACACACACACACACACACACACACACAAACACACACACACACACACACACACATGCAATTTTCGTTTTCATTGCAAAGTTGTTCAGCCCTCTTCTTTTCAGGCAACATATATCACGTCTAATCTGAGCTTTTTCGTTTCATGCAGTGTATATTCAATTTCAATTCAATTTTATTTATAGTATCAAATCATAACAGAGTTATCTCGAGACACTTTACAGATAGAGAAGGTCTAGACCACACTCTATAATTTCCAAAGTCCCAACAATTACAGTAATTCCCTCAAGAGCAAGCGTTAGCAGTGGCTGTTGCGACAGTGGCGAGGAAAACTCCCTTTTAGGAAGAAACCTCGGACAGACCCATGCATACTTCCACTTTCCGCTTTTTTAACTTTTCTCACTACTTTAACTTATTCTGATGGATTTCAGCTATTAATCTAGTTTAGCTTTACCACGCATTTTCTGCAGGAAATGCATTTTCTAATCATCATTGAAATACTTACAGGTTTTGTCTGCCGTAGATTTGTCTTGACTGCAGTGATTGAAGCTGTGATGCTCTCTGATTCCACCTGTTGCTGTTTGCTGGTTGATGTCCTCTACTAAACACACACCACCTGTTATACCCATTCACCCAAAGCAGGTAACATGACATCAGGTTGTGAACAAGGAAGCACATAATTTGTCTGGGAAACTAAGGTGTGGCCACCCCTGTCATAGCTAGCCTTCTTTTGGATTGCCAAAAGAAGCCGGTTGAGGGACATTTCTTTTGAGACATGATGTTGGATTTGTAGGGAAGGTTTTTGTGATGTTATGGTAAACATTCATTTGATTTCCTCATAAAATGACACCAAGCGTTTTTGTCATTGACTTGAGTTTTTCTCAGTCAAGAAACTCATTTCCTCATTCATTCATTCAGTCTGTATCAGGCGCATTTTAATGCAGTTTTATCTGCATGAATAAAAAACGTATTGGTTTATATTAGGCAGATTAGCCTATAAAACGTTTTTTTCTCAAACATGTCATGTCCTTTTGTCGACGATCCCATTGATGAAAAAGCTGTATTAATTCACAGAGAGTTTACGTCAGTATTGAGTCCCGACTATAGATGTATTTTCATTTCCACATAACCAATTTGAAAGGTATTTTTTCATCACAGTCCATTAGATATGTAGATACCTTATCCGTCCTCATATCACTAACATCAATCATCGTGGACAGGCTTTAACATCCCAGCAGATTCTTTGTATCGCATTACGTTTTTTTGCAAACAGCAGTTTTCTTTACAACAGTGTAGCGGATCATAGGCTACTTTAATAGTAAAGCCACTGTATGCATAGCAATCAGAAAAGTGTGACTTGCTATGAAACGTTTTTTAAACGTTTTTGTAGTGTTCCCTGGACAGTAGAGCCATTAAAAATAAATACATCATTATACATTATAGTTCTTTTAATGATCATGGTGCTGCAGCCTCAGAATGGGATTAGTATAGTTTACTTTTTCGCCTGCAGGATTGCACCTAAATGAAATTATAGGCCTAGGTGAAATACAATTCCAGTATTCACCAGTAATATTATAAGTTAACTGTGATTAAATATGAAATTAATACAATGTGAATGCGTACGCATTGACTCGAGCAGCAATTTTCACCAACTCTCTCTCTTTTGCAGCAGCAACCGCTGTCTTGCTTTCTTAACGAAATACATGTTCAAACTCGCTGTTTGTGCGCATGAGTATTTCTGCCGACCCGTTTGTTTGTGGTTGTTACCATGGTGAATCATAGAATCATGGCTCCATTCATACTGCCTTTTGTGCACGTGCGTAACCCTGAGTGAACATACTCGAACTCGATACTTGAACCAACTCATATCAGCTGTTCTGGAACCGAAAACTCTGAGTTTCCCATCTCAGGGTAAATCAACTCAGACATCAGAGTTAGACACAGAGTTTGTTAAACCTTCTACCTGGAACGGACCCCAGGGGCCCGTTGCACTTGGGTAAAATCGCAGATTATCTGCCACATGAGCGAGAAGAGACAAGTTGCGCTTTCAATATGCGTTCGATGGAGGGTCGTGGGGAAAGTGGGAGTTCCACCCAAAAAGGTGGGAGGATAAGCGCAAAGTGCGCCTAATTATATATTCCGTGGTATTTACAAAGACTGTCAGTAAGAGCGCGTCTCTATTCTGCGGGGGAAATTCTCCGCCTCTTAAAAGCAGGTCTAAACCAGCCGCAGTCGAGTTTCCTCGTAGAGCTTTATGCCGCTGCTGAAATGGCAACAGTAATTTGAGCAAGACGAAGACATGGGCGAGGCTGAAAATATTTTTAACACAAGAATCACACTTTGTCAGTGAACACAACATCATTTAGCGTTACAGATCAAGCAGCCATGCAATATTAGAGTTACTGGAAGAAATCAAAGATGAAATTGAATCTCCCACTCAGTGTTCACATCCCATTCCAGCAGTTGTTACACTCCTCGCTACATTACAAATATTGGCATCAGGATCATTTCAAACAGTCATAGCATCAGCAGTGGGAATATCACAGTCTGCACTCAGCCATATCATAGCACAAGTACCGCTTCGATACAGCGCAATTTAATTTACGGTCTAGTGGGCGGAGAAAGACGCTGATTTCCTGATGGGTGTCAGGGTTGATAAATACTACGCAAAATGTGGAAGCATAGCGTGCGCTATTACCGAACTCGCATAAACACACGCAGCGCAAACTGCGCCAGTGTTAGTATATCAGGCCCTCAGTTTGTTATCCCTGAGAGTAGGGAAACTCTGGGTTTTCTGTTTCAGAAAGGGAGGTTAATCAAACCTGAGAGAGAGGGGTAACTCCAGCCCGTTTCAGAAAGAGAGGTAACTTAACCTTAGAGTCAGTTACTATAGTAACTGAGTCTGGTGAACCTAACCTGGTTGGGAGCAGGTTTTCTTCAAGAAACCTTGAGTTTGTCTCAGTCTCCTCCCTCTCAGAGGGAGGAGAATGAGAGAAACTAATTTCCTCATTCATTCATTCAGTCTGTATCAGGCGCATTTTAATGCAGTTTATCTGCATGAATAAAAAAACGTATTGGTTTATGTTAGGCAGATTGTGAAACTTTTTTTTTCTCAAACATGTCATGTCCTTTTGTTGATGATAGAGTTGATGAAAAAGCTGTATTAATTCACAGAGAGTTTACGTCGGGAGATGATTGAGTCCCGAATAGATGTATATTAATTTCCACATAAACAATTTGAGAGGTATTTTTTATCAATGTCCATTATGCTAATGGCGGTTTTCTTTATAACCGTGTAGCGGATCATAGCCTGCTGTAATTAAAGCCACTGTATGCAGCCGTCAGAAAAGTGTGACTCACTCTGAAACGTTTTTTAAACGTTTTTTGTAGTGTTCCCTGGACACAAACCAGTGAGAGCCATTAAAATGAAATAAATGATTATACATTATAGTTCTGTTAATGATCATGGTGCTGCAGCCTCAGAATGGGATTAGTATAGCTTTACTTTTTCGCCCGCAGGATTGCACATAAATGAAATTATAGGTGTAATGCAATTCCAGTTTTCACCAGTAATATTATAAGTTAACTGTGATTAAATATGAAATTAATACACTGTTAATGCGTACGCATTTAATCGAAAAGCAATTTTCTCCCACACCAATTCTCTCTCTTTTGCAGCAGCAACCGCTGTCTTGTTTTTTAACGAAATGCACGTTCAAACTCGCTGTTTGTGCGCATGAGTATTTCCGCCGAACCGTTTGTTTGTGGTTGTTACCATGGTGAATCGTAGAATCATGGCTCCATTCATACTGCCTTTTTATAGTGGTGGTGCACGCGCGTAACCCTGAGTGAACCTACTTCAAGTTGATTGAACCAACTCAAATCAGCTGTTCTGGAACCGAAAACTCTGAGTTTCCCATCTCAGGGTGAATCAACTCAGACATCAGGGTTAGACTCAGAGTTTGTTAAACCTCCTTTCTGAAACGGACCCCAAGTTTTGAGGAAACCGTGAAGGACTCTGTTCCTCCCTGCGCAATAAGCTTCATTTCCACTCTCACACATCCAGCTGCTAATGGACTGAATTCATGTAAGCCTGTTAGCTCCACCAATGCTCATCTTCAGATCCCCGGACTATCTCAGTGCCAGTTAGCACCCACCAGCCTGCCTATTGCTCGGCCTGCTAGCATGTTGGCTACCGGGGCTTTTTTCATCAACCAGCTTGCTCCTTTTGCTACATCCCCTAATCGTGCCACTCTTCAGCCTGAGGGAGAGCCAGAAAAAATTGTGCCTTTATTCCAGTATGCTGTTATGTGTGTAAAGAAGACTGAGGAGGCCAAAGCAGTCAGCCTTTTAGCTGGAGGGGAAAGGTCCAGTACAGCTGCTAACAGCTCCTCTGAACTCCTGTCTGTTGGCTCTACTGTTACCTGTTCTGGGGGCAACCCCTACAATAAGCAGTGTTTTGTTGGGACCCGCCTGCTTATATTCGCTGGAAATCGTGGAGGCCATAGGAATAAGGGTCAACATAGCTCCCGATGCCATGTTCAGTGTCAACCTCTCTCCAGTCCTCGCTTTCAAGCGATCCCAAGGCCTGTGGTGTGCAGCAGCCCAGAGTCCGCACCGTGCAGGCTTTCAGAACCTCAGTGGACTCGTCTGGCTATATTTCCTGGGAACCGTGGAGGCCACAAGAGAGGACGTGGTCGAGATGGATATCGATGCCCTTCCCCGCTTCAAACTCTCCTCAGACCTGAGCCTGTGCTGTCCAGTGGCCCCAAGCCCGTGCTGTCCAGTGGCCCCGAGCCCGTGCTGTCCAGCGGCCCTAAGCCCGTGCTGTCCAGCGGTTCTGAGCCTGTGCTCTTCAGCGGACCTGAGCTTGTGCTGTCCAGCGGTTCTGAGCCTGAGGTCTCCAGCGACCCCAAGTGCGTTCTGACCAGTGTTACTGTTCCTGAGTCTACCAGTGTTTCCCGAATCTGAGTTGACCATTGTTCCTGGGCTGATGTGCAGCTGCCCAGAACCGCCACTGATGTCCAGCCGCCCGGAACCTCAGCTGTCGTCCAGCCATCCAGAGTCTCAGCTGTCGTCCAGCCATCCAGAGTCTCAGCTGTCGTCCAGCCATCCAGAGTCTCAGCTGTCGTCCAGCCATCCAGAGTCTCCGATGACAGCTCTTATAGAGTCTTCCAGTCGTCCTGGCTCTCCGATGACCGCTCTTCAAGAGACGTCCAGTCGTCCAGGCTCTCCGATGACCGCTCTTCAAGAGACGTCTAGTCTTCCAGAGCCTTCGATGACTGCTCTTCAAGAGACGTCCAGTCGTCCAGAGTCTTCGATGACCACTCCTCCAGAGTCTTCACCGATTGACCTCCCAGAGTCTTCGACGACTGACCTCTCACAGTCTGCGCTGACCGTTCTCCCAGAGTCTGCACTGACAAGTCTCCCAGTGCCTTCGTTGCCCGACACCTCAGAGAATGTGCCGTTGCCCGACACCTCAGAGACTGTGCCGTTGCCCGACAACTCAGAGACTGTGCCGTTGCCCGATAACTCAGAGACTTTGCTGGTCTCTGGTGTCCCAGAGACTTTTTTGTGGTTGGGCACCCCTGAGAATTCACAAGTTGTTGACAGGTACTCCCTCCACCGGGCACCAGTGCTTTCTTGTTTGCCACAACACGTCTTATATTTTAGTAGAAATTTGAATAGGCTAAATCACTTAACTTTTTTTTTTTTTCAACTGATAACTTAACTTACATACTCAAGTTCAATCAACATACATTTTTTTAAATAGTAAACCCAATGAATAAATGCTAAAGTTTAACTTTCAAAAACTCATAAGTTGAGTTCAAAATCCACAACTTATATAAGCTCCTTCAGTTAAAAATAAGAAATAAGTGGGTCTGTAATATTTTACAGTGTGGTGTTACTTCTCGCCACTCCAGGAACAAAGGGAAGTGTTTTGTCAGTGATTGTAATTTGTGCATGGTTTGTAAATTACTCTTCCCTCTGTAGAGAGTGACAGGGCATTGGCAACAAAGGCCATTTTTCTTTTAACCTGAAAAACCAGGAAACACGGACACATACAAAATAAACAATTTTGCAAAATATAGGACTCTACAAATGATGTCCTAAAACACATGAAATAATTGAAATAAATCTGCAGTAACTTTACGACATGCAGAATTGGGTTCATAATCAAGTTTGTTTGAAGATAATGTATTGGCAAATAGTTTAATTGCTGTGTGAGTCAGCTTCTAGTAAGTCATGCATTGGAATGTTGTAGAGCTTTTACGCACGTGGTCTTTGTATGAATGTTTTACATCAGTGAAATTTTTCTTTTCTTAAAGAATTACATTTCACATTTTAAGTTATAACCAAGAAGGAGAAATGCTTATTTACAGTATGAGTAGTTAAGTGTTTAGGGTAGAATGTGTTTGATTACAATACAGATAAAGGATTACTTACACAGAAAGTGGTACTCACACCACAGGACCACAATCATGACCTTAAATCCTGTATGAAAGTGGAAGAACTTGAGAATTATCCTATATTTATTTAGATTTTTTTGTGTGTAAGGACTTTTCTTCAATCACAGTTTATATTTAGTAATACAGGACAAATAAGTAGGTAATTATTCATAGTTTAATTGTAATACTCCACTGAGGATCACCTTGGTTTTAGAACTGTCTTAGCTTGTATCTAGTAACAATAAATCAAACCGAAAGGAAAGTCATCACCCATGAAAATTGTGAGACATTATTGGGCTCTTGCCAAAGCCAGAACATTATTTGAAAACCAACCCATCACTTTTGCCATACAGGTTTCTAATTATATTATGCAATTTATGTTTTCATCTGCTAGAAGGTGACGCTGGCTACAAGTCAAGAGGTGAGGCAGGAAGTAGAATGTAGAATGCCATGCCGTCGTCAGGCATCAGTTCCAGGAGCTCTGTGGGGCTCGTCTCCATGGCAACCACAACTAGCGTCTGTGTTGGCATGGAAACCGGCCACGTTTAAATCCCACGGTCAGAACATCGCATCACAACAGCCTTTTTGATTGATTCCATGCAATATTCTTTCTTGTCAAAACCAGGTGCCTACTTTACCCACAATGCAACTTGACTTGCAACTAGACCTGTAAAAATAATCTGATGTGTAAAATTAGTGGAGCTGCCCTTTAATAGTGTTAATCTGTTGGCTTGTATTGCAATAAAAAATAATTATTCTAAGATATATTTAAATTTGTCATATTTGATGTATTTAACTAATCAATCTTGTCTTCTGTAAATACAATTTACCCTGGTGAAGGTCTAAATGCTGTTTCAAATATTTTCTGTACTGCCAGAAATAAACTAGAGGTGAGAAAATATTGAATCCTTTATCTATTTATCTGTTCTCTTGACTTAAAAAGTAATCAAAGTAGTATTTAAATATACAAACCTAAAATTATTAGCAGAACCCAACTTTGTTAGTGTCTTCAGTGGAAATAGCCCTGATTTGGTTTCCTGACCTTGTTAGGATGTCCAGAGTTTTGTCAAACCTACTCAATATTTTCCGCAGTCAAGGGGAGCCAAATTGTCGTTCTGGCAAGATGTCCTTTGACAAAACTATTTCAGTTGGCCTTTAACTTAAAATAAAGTACTGGAGTACTTTTGACAGACTACCTTTGAAGGCAGCCAATAGCAGCTGTTAAAAAGCTCTGGCAGCAGCTTCTGCCACCATAACACCTGTAGAGATTAGACAAGACAGAAAGGGTAATACTTCTGATAATGACTGTCTAAACTTCAAAATGTATAGACATGAATCAGAATAAGGGCAGAGTGAAATAGTGACAAACTTCACACTTCAGGGTACAGACCATATGTTTGTCTTGTAACTGGTGGTTGGCGTAGACTATGATGGCCTGAGCACATCGGTCCAGCAGCTTTTCAATGCTGCTGTCGTACTGCCCCCTTCTGGTTGTGCAGAGGAGGTGCAGGCTGAAGCACCATTAGGATTCCTCTGACAGACGCTCCATCAGAGGCACAACGGAGCCCACGGACAGGGACGGACCACACAGGAGAGACCGGAGACAGACAGATCATGAATCACAATCTTTGTCTTACATCTGCAGACAGCTGGACACTTGTTAATGTTCAGCGCCATATGGCTGTCTTACAGTCTCACAGGCACTCATTCCAGTTCCCCCATACAAAAACAACTACGGTCAGAAATCCTTTTTCCATATTTACACCAAAATTTGGAATGACATTCCCCATCACATTCAAACATTCATCACATATTTTAAAAAGTCATATAAACTGTTTCTTCTGGATAGTCATACTTGCACCGACTGATTGTTCATGTATTGTTTTTAGTCTTGTTTGTCCGTATTTAATGTTTTATTTTTCTAGTCCATGATAATGTCCTGTATAAATGTGGCGAAATTGTGTTCAACGTTCTATGTTGCTGCAGAACAGGAACCTGCTGGAAACCAGTTTTTAAACTGAGCCAGGCCCGTTTATTGGGACTTAATTGTGTGATGGTTGGGGTTGGTTGGCTGTGAGTTTTCTGTTTTGTTTACTATTCTCTATTTGGGTTTCTCGTTTAGTTTGCTCTGTGTTTTTCTGTTGGCCTGCCTCTCTCTGTGCCTACTCTGCTCTCTCCCTCCCACTGCTGCTGCCAGCTGATTGACCGCACCTGGTTACCATCCCAACATCACTTTCTCGCGCTGCGCACACCTGCCTTCCATCTGCAATAAAGACCAGTATTTCTATCCCAGATCAATAGACCACCGCTGCTTGATCGTTGCTCCAGTCACCCTGTTATCCTCTCCATCTCCGACCATCATCTCCAGTCAGCTGGCTTCACCCACGGACCCCCTCGCTTCCTCTGCTCTCCAGTCCCAGTGTCTCTCCCTCGGCTCCTCGGCTACGGCTCCCCCGCGCTCCTCTGAGTATCCGGCCTCCCCTCGCTTCCCCTGCTCTCCAGCCCCAGTGTCTCTCCCGCGGCTCCCCAGTCGCGGCTCCCCTGAGTATCCTCGCCCTCCGGTTTCTCCGTCCTCCCCTTGGGTGCTTCTCCGTTCCTGGCGTCTGCCTCCCCACTCCCCCTTTTTCCCTAAATCCTTAATAAACCTATTTTTTTGTGAGCTCTGCGATTGAGTCTGTTCTGTTCCTCGCGTAACAAATTGTTGCTTTTAAAATTGTCCTGTATAATAAATTAAATGAAATGAACAAAACATGTTCCAAAAGGCAAAAACGGTGACAACAGACTATAAAACTGAAAGGCATGATGCTATGGAACTAAAAACAAAAAATACATAGAATAATACAAAATAAACGTGTGCATTAGGAGGAGTGTTTCAGTGGCCACATTTATACATTTAAAGCATCCAGACATTTATCATCCCCGTGATTGTAACATTTTGGTGAAGCTGTCAAGAAATTTTATTAAATTCATGAAAAATCTCTTGACAAAACGTTCGTTTGAGCTCTTAATATCAAGTGAGTTCCTGGTCACCACATTGGCTCATTCCAAGTTCCTCATAGTTTTGCATTAATTCATACTTTTGACGTTGACAGTGGACTGCAAAAACGAGGCAGTGTGGTTATCATGCCTCCCATCGATCCTGTTGATTTCCATACTGCAGTCACATCACATATGAAACTTCCTAAACATAAAACTATCTTTAGAAATTGGTTTCCTCTAAGGATGAGTGTACAATTTGTATATGAAACATGTTGAACCTGACTGTGTTTTCTGCCGGCTGTTTGGATACCCGTAATGTTTTGCATTTTTTGGATCACTGAATTGAGAAAAAGAGACCATCCTTGCCTCAGAAATCTTCTGTAATATGGAACTCTGTTGGTAGTGGATTTGATGATGGCCATATGTCATGTATAAAGTGTCTTTGGACAAGATATTCTCCACAGCCCCATTCTATTTTGGTTCTAAACAGGAGTAGTAAGTTCAGCTCCAAACATGACTTATAATTCACTCTATTGAAGTTGTTTGTTTATGTATCATGTAGTAAAATGATGGCAGCTGTTATCCCCAATGCAGATGTCTAAAAGAAAAGGAACTCTTACACTTTCTTAATCCTCCTGTTGTCCTCAGGTCAAATTTGACGTTTTCAAAGTTTCTATATCAGAACATTTGGGTTTCTTTCAACCAAATTGCCCAAAATAATCCAGATGGTTCCATGACAGAACAACTTGACGAATCCGTCAAAATCAACATTGAAAAAGTTGATTCTCTCAAACATGAGGGACAAAATTACTGCTTCTAGAGATTTTGTGCTTGGCTTTAAGAGGAGATGCTGAGTACGCCATATCAAACAGCAGCAAAATGTGGTTAGAAAGCATGGAAATCTCTGATGTTTCATTATTAAGCAGTCTTTAAATGTAACATATAAGGAAATAGATACTTAATTGAGAATTTGTGTGACAATCTCAACCTGTCACACATGCACTGTTAAAAGTTACCGCAACAACAATCTTTAAAGTGGTATGGACAGTTTTCTTGGATGGAATACAGTGTAAATAAGGACAATCTTTTCTGCAGCATGTGCAGACATTTCCCCAGCGGAGCTGACAGCCCATCAGCCAGAGAGGAGGCCCTCACAGAGGTAACATTAGCTAAGTATAACATGTTTCATGTGTTTCATGCTGCTCACGATCAGACCATAGTCCTGAAGCATATGGATAGGATATGTTACATGTGCGATGTTTGTCAGATGTAGGCTATTCTATGTCATGCAGCATGTAATTTAGATGCCTTCTCTGCTGTTTGGGTTCACGATTAGTCGCCACTTTGTGCAATAAAATGGTTAATTTTATAACAATGCTGTGCAGAGCCAAAGCTGCTGGTCCCTCAACTGGTTCCTTTACCCAGTAACCCAAAAGAAGACGTAAGAATGAGCTGTCACAGGGGTGGCCACACCTTAACAACCCATTACTCAAACAATTCCTGAATGTTGTTCACAACCTGATATCATGTTACCTGCTTTGTGTAAATGGGTATAAAATGTGATGTGTGTCCAGTGAAGGACCTCAACCAGCAAACAGCAACAGGTGGAATCAGAGAGCATCACAGCTAAAATCACTGCAGTCAAGACAAATCTACGGCAGACAAAACCTGTAAGTATTTCAATGATGAATATTCGTCCAATATCAATCAATGCAAGTTGTGTTTTCTGTCTTTCAATGACAATGTAATTATCCGCAAAAATAGTCATCATAATAATCATCACCCACAGTCTGTCTGTGTAATAATTGTTGGTGTTACACTTATCTGCTCTTTGTTTAATGTTTTTCTGGAGGATAATGAAACATGTTTAAAATTTGTATTATTATTATTAATTATTAGGGCTGTCAACATAATGCGTTAATTTCGAAAATTAAAAACGGTTAAAATGCTAACAGCTAACGCTAAACGGTGTGAAGTTTGACTGTGTTTCACTGTAGAGGAGTCCAACACTGAGATATAACCGTTCTCTTAATACATTCATGGATATAACCATAGATATCGAACATGTGTTCATAACAGTCTGCAGCTGCCGTTGTCGGAAAAAACAACACAAACGGTACGTTCAATGAAGCTGGGAAACTACAGCCTCGTGTTGCATTCGTAGTTATTGTTAAATGTCCTTTTCCCAATCTGGTGGTTGTTTTTGTTGTTCAAGAGCAATTTACTAGTGTAATAAGTTATTGGTATAGTTATTACATTATTAAATTTAATTTTGACCATATGGCCTTAGTAATAAACAAGCTGGTCTTTAATGTCGCCGACTGTTGTTGACTGTGTTTAGTACCCTTCTTTTTTGTTATTTTTTTTAAAAAACTTTCTTAAAAAGTATAGCTTCAGGCACCGTTAATTATGTATGCGATTAATTTTGATTAATTAATCACAAAGGATGTAGTTAATTCGATTACATCTTTTAATCGATTGACAGCCCTAATTATTATACGTGTCTACAGTATGTTGGTATTAGACAGATGTTTTACTTTTTACAATAAAAAAATTTCATGAAGAAAAACACATGTTTACCATAACATCACAAAAACCTTCCCCACAAATCCAACGTCATGTTTCAAAAGAAATGTACCTTAACTGGTTTCTTTAGTCATAGTTCCATTATCTTTATTGTGACTATAATTGCCACTGTTCATCACACCCCCAACCGGCCCCGTCAGACACCGCCTACCAAGAGCCTCGCTCTGTCCAGGTTTCTTTCTAAAAGGGGGTTTTCCTCAC
This sequence comes from Perca flavescens, assembly GCF_004354835.1. Taxonomy (NCBI): domain Eukaryota; kingdom Metazoa; phylum Chordata; class Actinopteri; order Perciformes; family Percidae; genus Perca; species Perca flavescens. Next base: position 14,725,420 of record NC_041354.1, read on the forward strand.
CACCCAAGGTTTCTCCCTAATAGGAAGTTTTTCCTCGCCGCTGTCGCACTAAATGCTTGCTCTTGGGGGAATTACTAGAAATGTTGGGTCTTTGTAAAGTGGTCTACTCTATCTGTAAAGTGTCTTAAGATAACTCTTGTTATGATTTGATACTATAAATAAAATTTAATTGAATTTAGGCAGTAAGCCAAAAGAAGATGTAAAATGTTGCTATTACAGGGGGGGCCACACCTTAAAAAAACAAACATTCCTCATGAAAATTATGTGCATCCTTGTTCACCACCTGATGTCGTATTAGCTGTTTTGTGTGGCTATAAAAGGCGATGTGTGTTCAGTGGAAGACATCAACCAGTAAACAGCAGAGAGCATCACAGCTTCAATCACTATGCAAGTCTTTCTTCAATAACAATAAAATTATCCACGCTAATAGTCATCATAATAATCATAATAATCATCACCCATGGTCTGTTGGTGTAATAATTGTTGGTGTTAAACTTATCTGCTATTTGTTTAATATTTTCTGGAAGAAGATAAAATATATTTAAAAAGATTTAATTATTATACATGTCTAAAGCTATAACTATGTTGTGTATGTTGGTATTAGACAGATGTTTCACTTTTTTAAATTCATAAAATGAATAATTAATGCAAAAAAAATGTGTAGATGCTAAAATGTATAAATGGTGGTTTGCATTTACAGCTAACAAAGGATTATTGTCTCAAAGATGCAGTGGAGCATGTAATGAAATAATGGAAATAATTTCAACATATACAATAAGTGACACTACATTTTTCAGCAATTTACTATAATGCTTAACTGAATCTGACAAAGATAATAATTTCTTTCAACAGTATAGCACATCCCAAAATGATGATGAAGATCTATGTAATCCTCCTGTGTGTTGGTAAGTTTTAAAATATTAAATTTAATTATGAGGTAGAGCAAGTAGAATTAAAAATCGACAAGTGACGAAGTGACAAGTATAGAAAGAAAAGAAGTATTTTTATTTTAAAGTTTTTTTGTTTCACGTTTAGCCCATCTCAGCTATGTCATTGCACTTCAGACAATGTCTTACTACCAAATTGTATTGTAACGCTGCAGGAATAACAACCATGGCTACAGCAACATTAACAACTGCCACAACAACAACAGATGCTCCAACAACAACCACAGCCGCAGAAACGACAACCACAGCTGCAGCAACGACAACCACAGCTGCAGCAACGACAACCACAGCTGCAGCAACGACAACCACAGCTGCAGCAACGACAACCACAGCTGCTCCAACGACAACCACAGCTGCAGCAACGACAACCACAGCTGCTCCAACGACAACCACAGCTGCAGCAACGACAACCACAGCTGCTCCAACGACAACCACAGCTGCAGCAACGACAACCACAGCTGCTCCAACGACAACCACAGCTGCTCCAACGACAACCACAGCTGCTCCAACGACAACCACAGCTGCAGCAACGACAACCACAGCTGCTCCAACGACAACCACAGCTGCAGCAACGACAACCACAGCTGCTCCAACGACAACCACAGCTGCTCCAACGACAACCACAGCTGCTCCAACGACAACCACAGCTGCAGCAACGACAACCACAGCTGCAGCAACGACAACCACAGCTGCTCCAACGACAACCACAGCTGCAGCAACGACAACCACAGCTGCTCCAACGACAACCACAGCTGCAGCAACGACAACCACAGCTGCAGCAACGACAACCACAGCTGCTCCAACGACAACCACAGCTGCAGCAACGACAACCACAGCTGCAGCAACGACAACCACAGCTGCAGCAACGACAACCACAGCTGCCCCAGTATCAACCACAGCATCAGCAAAGCCAACAACTGCTGCCTCCTCTGCAGTCATCAACAAAACAAGTTTCCTTGTAGTCATAGCAGTTGTGACAGCTGTTATTTGGAATTAACTGGACTGGATGAAGGGACTTAATACCACCAAGATTTCGACAATCTTGTACACTTTCTATTGTCAATGAAGAGACTTATGTGATTCCATGCTATATATCTAATTTGCTTTAGCTTTGACTTATGTTTTTTACAAACACAAAACTTACTAATTATAACAGATCTTATGTCACGCACTAATTAAGCACACAGACAAACCTGATGTATATTCTTTTGACATAAGCCAAGAATACATACAACTTTTCGTAACTGCTGTTAACAGTGACACAGAACCATATGAGTCAGATGCAGTGATTGGCCACAAGAATGAACAGCTCTTATGTCTAATGTATTCAAAGAGATATTTAATATTCATATTGCCGTTCATTTATATTTGATTGCATTATGCTGTAAGAAATGTACTTTGTGGAAACTCTGCTGCACACTGTGGTGATTGCTCTGTTGTCTAAATGTTTATGTGTGTTGATATTCCATGTAATGTAAATAAAGTATTAAAGTGTGAAATACAAGGAACAGGAGTGTACTTATGTCTGTATGGTGTAGCATCAAACTCATATTTGTTTCTTCTAATAGTGTGTGGTAAGCCCATGTTGGCATCTCATGAAACATTAGAATATTTGTATGTCATCATTACAGAAAATTATTTTCATCATAGGGCAATTGTGAACAGTTTTGACAATGTAAACCATGTGGCACATGTGATAATAAATAAACTTCAATAAACATTATTTTTATTGACTCAGACTTTTTTTTTAATCTTGAGGATTCATTGAAGGCCTGCTCTCATGTTCAGTAATGTCGAGAGTACAATTTAGTACATAAAGGGCCCTATCTTGCCCCCAGCGCAATTGCCTTTGTACACCGACGCATGTATCATTCCTATTTTGCACCCGACGCACAGTGGACTTCTCCCTCCACAGATGCATGTCGGTAAATCAGGGAATGAATTTGCGCTTCCGGGGGCGGTTCAGCGGAAAGAGGAGGCGTGTTCCGGCACAAACGTTCCCTGGTGCTATTTTGCAGTTTCAGAAAACAATTCCGCCACAGACCAGGAAAAACCTGGTCTAAAGTCAGTGGCACGTTATTCAGATGCTATTGTAGGGGCGCATGCTTGGCCATAAGGTAGCGTGTTCACAACGCGCATAGATTTTGCTTCTCTCATCTACACGGATGCAGCAGTTCCCATTTTTGCAAACCATACATAATTACAAGGAAAAATAATACTGAAAATGCGCTTCAGGTGTTTGGATAGGTCAGGAGGCACTTTACAGTACAGTCCTCAAAAAGTCGCAGTCTTTGTGGCTTGTTGTGTTTTAAACAACATGTCCATGAATGATGGATGTGTTGACGACATAAATGAGGAAATATTAGAGGATGTATATATACTGCAATGATTTTAAATGTATTTTTTTGTATTTTAATCCTAACTTTTTACTGAATTTCCTTTTGTACAATGTTTTGAGACTATGTCTTATGGTGATATTGCACTTGAAATAAACTTGAATTACATTTTTTTTTAAACAAACTGGATTATCAACCCAATGCTGCATGGTGTAAAGTTACTGCAGATTTTATTCAAATGTACGACGTTTTAGGATTTAATTTGTAGAGTCCTATATTTTGTAAAATTTATTTTGTATGTGTCCGCGTTTCCTTGTTTTTCAGGTTATAAGAAAGTAGCCTCTGTTGCCAATGCCCTGTCACTCCCTCCAGAGGGAGGAGTAATTTACAAACTATGCACAAATTACAGTCACTGACCAAACACTTTCCTTTGTACCTAGAGTGGAGAGAAGAAACAACAGTCATCATGGAAAGAAAAAGCCTTTGTTGGATATTTTTGTTTGGATATTTACACGCATTCTCCGGAAACAGTAACTATTCAAGTGCTATTTTTATGTATTTGATTGTTTGTATTTTACATTCTAATATTGCTTTTGGTACAATATTGTATCACAGTAGACTAGAGACATTAGAAGTGTTCAAAAGATTTTTTAGGATTCAGTATGTTTTTACTGCCTACACTTGATCTCTCCTTTAGAAAAATATGATTTGTAGTAGAACAAACAACAGATATTGGTTAATTGCCTTGGTTAATTTCCAATGTGGCATTTACTGACTGAATGGTCCTCTGTCAAAGACGATGGAGAACAATAAACAAGCATAACAGAAATCCTGGCTGGCAGACAGCATCAGGTACCTGGCTTTTAATAAGTTAGTAAAAAAAGAAATACAAAAAAAAGGTTGGAAATGATTTGGGCTTTGTAGCAGTCTTGGTTACAAATAGACATTGACATTAAATATTCTATTCAGGGATGGATTATCATGACCACGGGCCCTGGGCACAAAATTGGAATGGGCCCCCCTCCATTCCCTACCCACACACACATGTACATGCAAGTAGTAGCCTACACGTCCACTATCTGAAAGAGTGCACTTTGCTTTACAGCGCCTCACAGGGAAACACACACAATCTAATAGGGTACAGATATGTATAACCAATACATTAAACGTGGTGGATTATCATTTTGAAAAAGTGTGAAATCAAATATCCTTCCTACAATTTATCAAGGTTGGTAATGAATATTACAGACATTGTCGTGGGGCCACTTGTCCATCAGGCAATCTACTGCACAACATGTCATTATCAAACGAGCGAACCCGGCCACCTATTCCACAGTCTCTTGCTGATGCAGGGTATTTACCTCCTCTGTTGTGAAACGAAGAGGCCCCTCTTTCAATGAGAATAGTTTTTTAATTTGTCACTGGATATATTTCCCCACATCGCAGGATCCGTGACAGTCTCACATCAAGAGTCATCATCAGCCCCCCTCTGACATAGGCCTGTAGTCTGGTTAAAGAAACTGTGCATGTTGTCTGAAGTTGTAAAGTTATTCACTGTCAAAGTGACGCCAAAATGAATGGCAGTCAATGGAATGCTAACGGCGGTGGGATCTAGGTAGCATCAAAATGGCGCCATAGGAGGTACGCCTTGCGGACGCTCGCTTACCCCCTTGGTCTTACCCAACTCAAAGCCAGCCTTCTATGGTTGATTGTCTGCTCCAGCTAGGCAGGACTGGAGTGTTTTTTTAAGCCACTGCAGTGTTAACGTTGTTGCATGTAACTACATGCTAACTGAACTAAACAATGTCACCTTGGCTGCCAGTGTCGTTAAATTCTCCCCAATTCTGGGTCACATTACTCCTGAAACATTTTCTGTTAGTAGTATTTGGTTTAAAAGCCTATAGTTGTGATTTTTGACTGTTGAAATTGCTGCTATATTCTATGTATTAGTGTAAGTAAGTAGCTAACGTTACATGGCTAATGGCAGTAAACAATGTCATTTTGGCTGCCAATGTTGTTAAATTCTCCGCAATTCCGGGTCGCATTCCTGCTGAAACATGTCCAATTGAGTAGTGTTTGGTTCAGAAGCCTTTATCTGCGATTTTTTTACGGTATAAAGTGTTGCTTCGTTCCACTACAGTCAAACATTAACACACTGCTAACTATTAAGTAGTTGCATGCTAACGCAACACAGCTGTAATCTTGGCCAATGCCGGTAATTTCTCCCCAAATTCCAGTCACTTTACTGCTGGGACATGTCCGGTTGTGTAAAATTTGATTTAGAAGCCTTTACTGGGGATTTTTCACAGTACAAAGTCCTGCTATATACTCCTCTGCAGTAGCGGCAGCTTCAACTAGCTAGTGAAACACAGAGCGGAGACCCTGGAGATTCCAGGAAGTGCAATGGCCAATGAGGGCACACTGGGCTTTTTCGGGAGGAGGGATTAAAGAGACAGGCGCTCCTACAGAGTGTCTCATATAGAGGGTGCATACAGGTGCAGCAGCCATGGGGCAGTATAACACAAAGTGTTGTTGTTGTTGTTTTTTTAATCATGTTGTAGTACAAACAGAAAATGCAACTATAATCCTGAAAATGCTATATAATATTTGGGGTAGGGGGGTTGCGGTCACTGTGGTTGCCACATTTTGAGCCATTGCTGTGGAGTAACATTTGTTAGCCCTCCGTGAATGAATTCTTGGAGTCGCACAATGACGCAATTAAAACAATTAATCCAAATTGAAGGTGCATTAAACATACAAAAACAACATAACATGCAAAACAGTGAAGCACTCATCAACATCTTACATGGTGTAACCATCTCTGAGTAGGACATTAGTTTTGCAGTCAAGTATAAACATGAGAAGATATATAGAAATACTGAGGTATTTGATTGATTGTTTACTCTGAAAATCTTTGATATTAATGTTCCAACAACAACCACAGCTGCAGCAACGACAACCACAGTTGCCCCAGCAGTAACCACAGCTGCAACCGCAATAACAACAGCTGCCCCAGCATCAACCACAGCTGCCCCATCACTGACGACAGCGGCCCCAGCATCAACAACAGCTGCACCCGCATTAACATCAGCTGCACCCGCAGTAACCATAGCTGCACCCGCATTAACATCAGCTGCACCCGCAGTAACCACAGCTGCACCAGCAGTAACAACAGCGGCACCAACCGTAACCACAGCTGCCCCAGCAGTAACCACAGCTGCCCCAGCAGTAACAACAGCTGCACCAACCGTAACAACAGCTGCTCCAGCGTCAACCACAGCTGCCCCATCTTCAACCACAGCTGCCCCATCATTAACAACAGCTGCCCCAGCAGTAACCACAGTTGAACCAGCATCAACTACAGCCGCCCCAGCAGTAACAACAGCGGAGGCACCAGCCGTAACCACAGTGGCACCAGCAGTAACCACAGCTGCCCCATCATCAACCACAGCTGCCCCAGCCATAACCACAGATGTGCCAGCAGTAACCACAGCGGCCCCATCACTGACGACAGCTGCACCAGCAGTAACCACAGCTGCCCCAGCAGTAGCCACAGCTTCCCCAGCATCAACCACAGCTGCACCAGCAGTAACAACAGCGGCACCAACCGTAACCACAGCTGCCCCAGCAGTAACCACAGCTGCCCCAGCAGTAACAACAGCTGCACCAACCGTAACAACAGCTGCTCCAGCGTCAACCACAGCTGCCCCAGCATCAACCACAGCTGCCCCAGCATCAAACACAGCTGCCCCATCATTAACAACAGCTGCCCCAGCAGTAACCACAGTTGAACCAGCATCAAATACAGCCGCCCCAGCAGTAACAACAGCGGCGGCACCAGCCGTAACCACAGTGGCACCAGCAGTAACCACAGCTGCCCCAGCATCAACCACAGATGCCCCATCATCAACCACAGCTGCCCCAGCCATAACCACAGATGTGCCAGCAGTAACCACAGCGGCCCCATCACTGACGACAGCTGCACCAGCAGTAACCACAGCTGCCCCAGCAGTAACCACAGCTGCCCCAGCAGTAACCACTGTGGCACCAACAACTGCAGCCCAAGGTATATTATTTACAACCCATTTTAATTTTCCTTTTTCATTCACTCTCTGTGGTGTAATACAGTACGTTTACAAAATATGTATGGCTCAAAGCAATAAATGAAGGGTCAAGCTTTTCCTGACGTAGATATTTTTACCAAATATGTCTTCCAGTTTGATGGGTCACAAAAGTCAGTTTAACATTCAATTGGATTAAGAGCCATAACATTTGAACAGTTGAAATGCATTTGTATAGGTTGGTTAAACTATATGAGTATGCATGCAACAATGGTATGTTTAAGGACACAACTGCCTCAACAACTCACAGGAATTATTTTATTATTATTATTATTATTATTTTATTGACATTATTTTACATTGACCCATAGTATTTTACACAAATCCCATAGTTTTTTTAAATCAATTTACTGATCAATTTGTCACGCTCTGGACGGGGCAGGACACAAAAGCAGAACACAGATAGAGTTCAACAATACAACTGTTTATTGGAAAATGAATAATGTGAATGGGGTTCCGTCGTGGAGGTTATGGGAGCGAGTATGAGTAGGTTGGAGCTCAGCAGAAGTACAAACGGCTGGCGAGGACAGTCGGAAACAGGCTGGGGGTCCAGAGGCACGGAGGGCAAGGTAGAGGTCGGCACGAGGAGTCCAAACAGAAGATCCAGTAGGGAAGGGGACAAAAGCAGTGACAGGCGGTGGAGGGAGAACGGCGTCTAGGAGGCAGAACAGAGACACGATGAGGGAAAAAGAAAAAGGCAAAAACTACGGGAACTTAGGATTATGACTAGACTTGTAGATCGCTAAATAATGCACAGGAACGTATGAGATATTTACGTGGCTGAAACAATTATCTGGCAGGGACTGAAGGCAGACCTCTCCCTAATATAGGGAGAGTGGCAATCAGCCCCAGGTGCGTGGACTGGAACAGGTGTGGTAGATGAGCAGTGATTGCAGCAGCCTTGGTGCCGGGGTGCCTTCACTGGAAGTGGGGATTCAGGGCACTGAGGGACAAAAAGAGACTGACGGATACAAACAACACAGACACAAAAGGGGCAGAGGCAAGGGAGACACACAAAAGGGAAGGGGAGACAGCTCAGGGAGGAGGGGCCCTGACACAATTTAATGTTTGTTTTTTATCCCTACAGGCTTCGAGTCACTGGTACATCTACAGATGAAGATAACTTCTATTGGAGAGGTCAGCAATGAAACCATCGTTGAAGATGTTAAACAGGTATGTTAATCAGATTGTGTAAAATAACCATTTTGTGAAACCTCTTCAACTAACATCAATGACATATCAACGATAATTTATACACACAAGATAAAGGGTGGGATGAAGTGAATGAGGTGGATCTTCTGATGTTTATTCTGTCTTCTCTCCATTAAGTTTTTCAGAGAACAGCTTCTGAATGGAACAGCCTACACGGTCACTGTGACAAACATTCAAAGGGTTACAGTTGCTCCATAGAAGCTGCATGTGGATGGATACATACAAAATCCAGACTGTTTGCTGTCCTGGCTCCTAAATGGTAGAATGAGCTCCCTATTGACATCAGGATGGCCGAAAAACACATCTCTTCCGACTACACCTTGGATAAACATTTAAAAAAAAAGATTTAAAAAAATTATATATTTCTTGAAGCTGCACTTTCATATGGCTTTTTGTAGTTTTGCTTATTTAAAGCCAGTGTACTTGCACTTACTACTTTTTGTGTGGAGTTTGCATTCAGGGTTGAAAGCATTTAATTGGAAGTCACTTTGGATAAAAGGGTCAGCTCAATGACATGCAATGTAATGTAACATATTTGGAAAGAGTCAATATCCTTTGATTTGTCGACAGTTTGAGCACAACACATCAGTTTCCCCAAATCATAAGAAGCATCTGGATTGCATTTAAGGTGCAAGAAAGTTTTTTTTTTATTAAACACAGAGGTTTAGATTTTAGGCTCAGTTCCCTTTTACATACTGTATGTTTATCATCTTTGTCAAAAACAGCTCTCAACTAGGCAACATTAAGACAGATTTCACTGTATAATCTTGAAACAATATTTTCATAATCACACTGTTGGCTTTAATTCCCAGAAATATGAATAGTGGAGATGTTCATTTGGCACATTTGCAAGTATCACATTACTTGCAATGAGAAGCTCAAACCAAGGAATCTGACCTGTCAGAGGTTTTTAAGTGTATCATACATGAATGGGGAAACAATAAAGACTGGCAACAATAATCTTGGTGCCTTATTGCCTCATACCAAGTGTATGACAGTTGTACTTTGAATCAGGGAAATGAATGTGGTATATCTGACAAAATGCATTGTCATGTTTATTAATGTAAATTCATTTTATCTTGTACCATTAAGAACATTTTCATGTATTTTTCCAATTCAGTGGACAAGTATTCCTTTAATTAAATAATTAATCTATTGATCTATGAGGGTTACACATGTCAAGTTCACTTCCCTGTATCTGTGTCAACAACCGAGTACAGTTCGTCAAACCATTTATCATATCTTATCTATAAAACCCCTCAACCATTTCCTATTTCTCTTCTAAAAGACAATAAATGACATTATGTGCAAAGCTGCTATTATACACGAGACTGTGAATGAATAAAGCCTTAAGCAAAACATTGCTCTGGGCTCCCTCATCAGGGCTAAAGCTTACAGACCAGCACCTATACCCCCAACTGTGTGGTGGCTGAAGTGTTTAGGAGGGCACCCATTTCATAAATGCGTCAGCACTTCTATGCAGCTGCCATCTCCATCTCCCTGTGTCTGGAAACGTGTACAGCTGAGGGCCTCATGCACGGCACTTCACATCTTCAAGAGCTGCGAGGTCACAGGTCAACAACAGACGTCCCAGAAGAGCCTCAAATACAGTGCTTCAGGTAAAATATGAGGTAAACAATATGGTGCTAAAACAGTCTCATAAGTATTTGCAATTTTTGCACAAATTTGTGACTTGTGAAACACAAGTCACAAATTTGAGCGATTTGTATCTGCAAACAAACACAAATGATGAAATACGAGTTATAAATTAGACGCACGGACACAAATACGCATTTGCAGATACAAATCGCTCTGTGTTTCATTGTGTAACATACAGTATCTCACAAAAGTGAGTACACCCCTCACATTTTAGTAAATATTTAATTATATCTTTTAATGGGACAACACTGAAGAAATTACATTGTGCTACAATAAGAATAACAGTGTAAATGTGCTGTCCCCTCAAAATAACTCAACACACAGCCATTCATGTATAAACCACTGGCAACAAAAGTGAGTACACCCCTATATTAAATTTCTATAGAGGCAGGCAGATTTTTATTTTTAAAGGCCAGTTATTTCATTAATCCAGGATACTATGCATCCTGATGAAGTTCGCTTGGCCTTTGGAATTAAAATAGCCCCACATCATCACATGCCCTTCACCATACCTAGAGATTGGCATGGGGTACTTCCCATAAGATCATCTCTCAATGCAAATCAAACCAGCTATTAGGCTAACTGACATAAAACCAATTTTTTTAATTTTAAAAAAGTGAATTATTTACTAAAATGTGAGGGGTGTACTCACTGTTGTGAGATACTGTATATTCCTGAGGTGATGGTGGCCTTCCAAACATCTAAACAGCTGAGCCATTTGATTAAAGAGTCTCAAATGGCTCATGGAGTTTACAGGACAGTTAACAAGATTAAAAATCAATCAATCAACATTACTTTATATAGCCCTTTCCAGCAACCAAAGTGCTTTACATCAAGGACCAAGAATAAAAAAGTAACATAGAGTTACAATACTGGTATATAAGTACAAGATTGAAAAGACAAATACAATGTTATTAATCAACCCCTCTTCACACATCATTTGTGGCCTGTTTCATCATTAACCTGATGGTTGAGTCACTTTTGATTTCAACGCCATGAATAAATTGAGCTCTAAAATGATCTACTTTAGTGTCTTTGCTAGTCAAGTAGGATATTTTTTGAACGTCGTATCCAAACAGCCCAAAACAACGTGACAGCTGACTTACTTAAGTTTGCAAACTTCAGCAGGAGCACATACTACACCACAGTGATCTACTATCTAATCATGTTTTTCCCTGGGTCAAACTGAAAAGTGTTTGTTTAAAGTCACACCTTATTTCTCTAGTGAAAATGTGGTGACTTAACAAAACCACACACTGAACGATCTGCAATCAATGTGTCAGTCAACTGAGGCAGCAGCACAAGGAATCTTTGCCTATCAGCAACTTCATGCACTCAAACTCAAACCCACAAGAAACTCAATTAGTAAGCTATTCTTTACTTACTTACATGAGTTTCACATTAACCAGATGATGCTTCATAAGCAGGAATCAAGAGTTTCTTCGATTTTATTATTAAGAGGAAGAAACTTCAATAAAAGGTTAAAGGCAGCAGGAAGTTGTGAGTACTTGCTGAATGAGAGAGACCAAGGACATTTTTTCTGGTTTATTGACAACAATCTCACATGACACAGTTGTGGCAATATAAATGATCTGGTAATGGATCCCATAGCTCTGAAGTACTTTAAACTTACTGCCTATCTGATGAATTACAGGACTAGTTTCAGGACTACAAACGGTAATAAAATAAAAAATAAATTCTCATTGAAGCTAGACATTAAAATCTTACAAAAATGACAACACATCACAATATTAATGGAGAACAGAGTCAGAATTACAAAGCAATATCCACATACAAACATGAACTTGCAGGGAAACCGAAAATCTATTTTTCATATCTGTTCTGCATGACCTGCTCTATATACTGTAGTCTGTTCTGTGTATGCAAATGATATTCTTTTCTATATCTACTACTATTTCTCTATGTCTAAGTCATCTAAAAACACAGAGCATACATCACCCAAGCAACTGAATACATGTTCAATTTAATTGCTTAATACTCAAAAGTTGGTCAAGTATCTGCAAATTATATTATTTTCCATATTTACTACTATTTCTCTATATCTAAGTCATCTAAAAACACAGAGCATACATCACCCAAGTAACTGAATAAATGTTCAGTTGAATTGCTTAATAATTGGTCAAGTATTAAAACCTACATGATTGTCTGTTGAGGACAAACAAAGTGCTGGTCACAGCAGAGGTCATCTCTATGCTGTGACCAGCACTCGTGTTTTCAGTGTTGCCATGGTTGAATAATTCTCAAACACCAGTACTAAGGGCCTGCAGCAGTGTGTGTGTGTGTGTGTGTGTGTGTGTGTGTGTGTTCAGTAGAGTCTTGCATCAGTTCGAGGAACTCTGCGGGGCTCATCTCCATGGCAACCACAACTAGCGTCTCTGATTTTGTGCATTTTTCTTTCTTCACAAAACCAGGTGCCTACTTTACCCACAATGCAACTTGACTTGCAACTAGACCTGTAAAAATAATTTGATGTGTAAAATTACTGGAGCTGCCCTTTGATAGTGTTAATCTGTTGGCTTGTATTGCTATAAAATATTTGATTCTACGATATATTTAAATTTGTCATATTTTATGTATTTAGCTAATCAATCTTGTCTCCTGTAAATACAATTTACCCTGGTGAAGGTCTAAATGCTGTTTCAAATGGTCTCTGTACTGCCAGAAATAAACTAGAGGTGAGACAATATTGAATCCTTTATGTATTTATCTATTCTGTTGACTTAAAAAATAATCAAAGTAGTATTTAAATGATTAGCAAAACCCAACTTTGTTACAGTGTCTTCAGTGGAAATAGCCCTGATTTGGATTCCTGACATTGTTAGGATGTACAGATTTTTTTCAAACCTGCTCAATATTTTTCACAGTCAAAGGGAGCCAAATTGTCGTTCTGGCCAAAGTCAGGTCAAAAATGACTTTGTGTAAATATGAGATCTCCTTCGACAGAACTATGTCAATTGGCCTTTAACTTAAAATAAAGTACTGAGGTACTTTTGAGAGCAGCCAATAGGATGCTGTTGTCTGCGGCAGCTCTCGTCCTGTTACAAAGCTCTGGGAGCAGCTTCTGCCGCCATAACACCTGCAGAGATTAGACAAAACAGGAAGGGTAATACTTCTGATAATCACTGTCTTAATCACTGTCTAAACTTCAAAATGTACAGACATGAATCAGAGTAAGGGCAGAGTGAAATAGTGACAAACTTCACAGTTCAGGCTACTGCTCAGTACAGACCATATGTTTGTCTTGTAACTGGTGGTTGGCGTAGGCTATGATGGCCTGAGGACATGGGTCCAGCAGCTTTTCAATGCTGCTGTCGTACTGCCCCCTTCTGGTTGTGCAGAGGAGGTGCAGGCTGAAGCCCCATAAGGATTCCTCTGACAGCCGCTCCATCAGAGGCATGATGGAGCCCACGGACAGGGACGGACCACACAGGAGAGACTGGAGACAGACAGATCATGAATCACATACGTTTAAAAAAAAAAACGTACCCTTGCTCAATTTAATACATTATAGCAGACATAATATGCTCATAATTATGTTCATAATTGTATTTTGAGGTTGTACCAGAATAGGTTTACATGGATTAATTTTCAAAAAACAGCATGGAGATTGAGGATGTAAAGTAAAAAGAAAAACAGGAGAGTTACCTTTGAGGAAGTTTGGAGGAAAGGAACCATTTTAAACTAGTCGTGGGGCAGTGACAACATATGTGTCGGCTTTGTCGAGTGCATTAAGTGTGGCACGATGCTCGCCTATGACAGCAAATGGAACAGGGACTTGTACGATGAAGCAGGCTCGCCGTGGCAGAAAAGATGATAGAAAAAGATGAACGTCCTATTTTGTCTTCTCCAAGCATAGGCTACCCCTGAGGGCGAGGCAAGCCCTCACAGAGAAATGCATTGAGTTTTTTTTACGTTTCTCCATTCGGCTCCATTTACGACCCATTCCATTCTGAATAAACAAACAGCGCAGTTTACATGCTTCTTCCTTGTTTCATTATTCATTAAGATCATTCGAAACAGATTTCTGTAGTTCAAACAACTCTGAATTGTAGTTGACAACGTCAGTTATAACGGCCCACGTATTAAAAAATTGTCGGGTTTAAATCGGGCTCGGGCTCATAATTACAGTTAATGCGTCGGGCCGGGCTGGGCTCAGACTCAACGTGCACGGGCTCGGGTAGGGTCGGGCTTGATTTTTTGGGCCCAATCTAAGCTCTACGTTGACATTACAACATTAACATTAGGCCTAAAGTTAACCTTCACTTTGTCAATCTCTAAACCGATTTGCCTGGGGAACAATTAGTCACTTTAAAATGACCTGTTTGATACATCTAGCTATCTCATGTTAAAACACTACATAGACATTAGTAGCTAGCGGTGAATTTCAAAAGTGCTTGCTGAGATAAGACTTTAGAAGTTCTTAGCCGGTCATGGATGCTGACTGCCCAGTCATGCTAGCTATCCCGCTGGACCTCACAGCCAGTAGTGGTTCGACATTGAATTACACCCAGGGCGAGAACCCCTTCAATTATTTAACTTATACTGCCATATTTTGTGCAAAATTGTGTTCATTGTCTTTTGAAAATGTTGGAGGTGGAGATTGTGCACCTTAAAAAGTGTGTTTCCTGTTGTAATTGCAGTAGTTACTTAACTGGATTCTCTTAAGTGTGTTTTTCAAATGTTCTAATGAAGGATTTGTGCAACTGAGAAATACAATTTTCTCTTTCACTCATGTTGTTATAATAATATAGTATATATAAATGTGCCAAAATATATATACAATCAGATATATAAAAAATGTTACAAGAGCAGAGAACATTAAAATAAAATATTGTGTGTATTATCAACTGTGTACACATGTCCTCTACAAGTATAATTGTGGCTGTATTATTTGTGTCCCCTTCAAAAATTGCTCTTCAGAAATGTTATGTTTATTGTCCCTGGGTCCCCTGCCTGGCCCTGACGTCCACTCTCTTGAGTGCTGCTCTCTGTCTCCTGACATCTGGCCTCACTTTCCCTCGGTGATGAAGGCACTGTAGTCTGCACTGCATAAAGAAAAGGAGGTCAGAGGAAAATATTTTTGTAATAATGTTAATCTCATTTTATCTAAGTGCAACTTAACGCTAATTCAGTCTTTAAGTGTCTTTCCTTTAAAAAAATTTAAAAGGCAGCCTTTAAGGATTTAGGGTGAAGCAAAACTGAATGAGATGAGCTAGGTTTGAGAGTTGCCTCTCCCTTTCAGTACAAATGACTGAAGTGCGCTACTAAGCTCAGTCTACACTTCTTATAATGACTTGTAGGTAGATGAATCAAGACATCCAATCCAAATACAGTTTACAGGTTGCTTAGTGATCAATTTGAGGCTGACAAAAAAATAAATAAAAAGAACTGGTGCTTAAATTCTGTCAGGTTGGCTTTTGTTAAGCTTTGGTCACACTACAGGACTTTCAAAGTTAAGATCACTGTACTGTTCACACTACACGCCTGTCTTGTACTCAGGAGTGTTGTGGTTTGCACACTTCATGACTGGGGGGGAATCACACATTACATTTGGTTAAAGTTCTTTGATTTCTCTCGGCAAGTGGAAAATCAGGGCTACAATCCGAAAGTGTGAACTTAACTTTTGCAGTAAATAAAGCAGTAATTACTGAGTTGTCAAGGACAAGGGTATACTTTATTAATCACACGTACAATTTAGTACAGTGAAACTTGTCCTCTGCATTTAACCCATCCCAGGAGCAACCATAGCACAGTGCCCATGAACCAAGCAGTATAAGCAACATACATATTTTTACTTCTAATACATTGAATGTTGCCCATAACTGAAACTCTGTACTGTCATATAAACTGTTTACCTGTACAGGTTTGTGTATTATTAATGCCATTATATAGAAACAAGAGCTCCCTATCGACATCAGGATGGCCAAAAGCCTACGCATCTTCCGCCGAAGGCTAAAACATCTCTTGCAACTATACCTCGGATAAAAAAAAAAAAATCTTGAACCTGCACTTTCATGTCTCTTTGTAGCATTACCTATTTAAAGCTAATGTACCTGCACTTACAACAGATTATGGAAAACTAACAAAAATATTTCAAAAATGTTTAAAATGAAAACGAAAAGAGGCTTGTTATATCATATTTCGTTTTATTGTAAATATACATTACAGTAAAGAAATTGCTCACAGGTGTACTTTTTCTAAAACTCACATCTTCAACTATCATAGTGGTGATGGTGCAGTGGATATGACACGACTTTGGAATGGGAGACCAGGGTTCAATTCCCACTGCGATAGATCAACCAACGTATCCCTGAGCAAGACACTTAACTCCTAGTTGCTCCAGAGGTGTGCCGAGACGAGCTGAGATAGTGACGTTATCAAGTCCTCCCGTTCTCCGGAATTTTGAACTTGCCTAGTCTGAACTACAAAGCTCACAAGTTCGAACTTGGCATACTTGGTATTGAGAAACACTTATGTTGCAGTACTAGAATGTTAAGTTACAGTTAGATAATGTTAATTTGCAGTTAAAAAATGTTAATTAATACAATTGTTAATTGGAGTGACCTGACAGAACCTCTTAGATTTAGTTAATAATTTGACTGCTGAGTTCTGGATGAATTGCCATTGTTAGACTATTCAGTCTACCAATTGCAATTCATCCAGAACTCAGCTCAGGTTTAAATAGGTAAAATAGAATTATAATAACCCAAGCGTGATGATAGAAAAACATGTAGGATTTTTTTGTGTCTGATCTCGGAGAGGTTTCTTAATTGAACAACAAAACAAGCTTGGATGACATTACTGGATAAGTGGCTAGCAACATTTACCCCAAGGTTCTTTGGGAATAAAAGACAGATTAATGAATAAATGGTTAATGAATACATAATTTATTGTTTTGCAAAATGAAAATCGTAGTTGTCAATGTTCCCGAAGTTACTGAGCAAGGCAGATTAGTTGCAATATTAAGATCTTTATTACATTAACTAAAACATGAGTTATGGAGGGACCGATTGCTAATGGCCGCTGACTAAAGTTAACGTTAGTTAGCTAACATTAGCTGCCAACACTGGTTACAGATAATTAGAGGTGCAACGGATCACAAAACCAACAGATCAGATCGGATTAACATCTTGAGTCAAGCATCGGATACATTTTCGGATTAGCAAAAAAGGGGGGGAATGTAAATGACTTATTACAAATGTAATAATAACTTTTAACAATTAGTTATTTCACCAATAAATTGGTGTTGGAGGACAAAAACAGACGAGAAAGTGGTATTTTACAATAACTTTGAATGCACCATGAGGTATACCAGTTTCAAGTAAACGCACCATTTAGTCACGTCAGTGTTGTTATTCAGCAGTGACCAAGTGCTAGTTTGTGTCTTTTAGCTCAGTTTTAGCGGCAGACGTCCCAGTGTTGGAAACCTCCACAGTGACATACAATCACACTTTTACACCATTTAGCTGTCAACATTTTAACCGTGTTTAATCCAGCTACTAGCTTCTGTAGGTTAACATCCAAGTTACCTGCCGCCAAGCGTAACACTAATGTTAATGTTAACTAGCGCGACTTTGCAGCGATGCTTCTGTTGCTTCTAACGTTGGTTTCGGGGGATCAGAGAGCAGCACAAACATTGAAATGGCACCAAAATGAGGCACTGAAATCTGTGTTGCAATGCCGTCCTATAGATACCAGGCACCGGTGCCATATTAGCACCAGATTTTAACATGCGACGTTCACGTGAACAGACATTGCGTTGCCTGTATCTTTTCACAGCAAACCTTCACAGAGCATGCATTCCGACCGTGAGTGTAGATCCGTACAGACCATGGATCGTTTCACCACTAAGTACTATTAGCAGTAAGAATTCACATAAACAAACTCATATTTGAGGAAGAAATTGTTTTTGTAAATTGTCACAGCTATTCCAAAACTAAAAAAGTATCCAAATAAAACGTATTCCAAATATTAACCAATTAGAAACCATTTTGATTGTCGGCAATTGACAGCTCATTTCTTTGCAGAATGAACACGTTGGTGGGACTTTAGGTTACTTTGATTGGTGAAACTTTTGCCACATAGGTTACAGCTGTAGGGTTTCTCTCCAGTATGAATGCGTTGATGGACTTTCAAGTGATTCAACTGTACGAATGCTGCATCACATTGGTCACACCTGTAAGGTTTATCTCCAGTGTGAATGCGTTGATGGGTTTTGAAGCTGTCTGACCGTGCAAAAGCTGCACCACATTGGATACATCTGTACGGTTTCTCCCCTGTGTGTATGCGTTGATGCATTTTGAAGCTACCTGACAGTCTAAAAACTGCACTACATTGGTCACAGCTGTACGGTTTCTCTCCTGTATGAATGCGGTGATGAATTTTGAAGCCACCTAAACTTGTGAACGCTGCCCCACACTGGTCACACCAGTACTTTAGATCAGTATGTTTCTCTCCAGTGTGAATGCGTTGGTGGCCTTTAAGGTGACCGCTCCGAGAAAACCTTCTCTTGCATAGGTCACAGCTGTACGGTTTCTCTCCTGTGTGAATGCGTTGATGGTTGTTTAGGGTAGTACTAGAAGAAAAAGTTCTCCCACATTCGCCACAGCTGTATGGTTTCTCTCCAGTGTGAATGCGGTAGTGGTTTTTTAAGTTACCACTCCGAGAAAACGTTTTCCCACATTTGTCACAGATGTACGGTTTTTCTCCAGTGTGAACTCTCCGATGAATCTTTAAATTTGTAGCTGTTCTGAAGGACTTGTCACAGTGCTCACAGCTATGACATCCGAGTCCCCCTCTTCCTCTTTGTTTCTACAAAATCAGAGAGAGACAGTCAGTGAGATGCCAAGGTGAAGCAAGCCATGTCAAACCATAAATAACATGGACATAGAAGCGTGGATAACGTATGGGCATCCACACCATTTATGCAGTGCAATGGTAAAACACTGCAGCGTTGTGCGATCCATCTCAGCTGTTAAGAGACATTTTTGCTGAGTCCTTTTTGTTTAGTCACTATTTTTTCTTTTAAACAACAAAACTTGTTAAAAAGGTAAAACATTGTTGAGGGGAGAAGCCAAAAAAAAAGATACCCCATTGTTTTCCCATTAACTACCCAGAATGCCGACAGTGGCTAAATTGCCTAATGTAAAAATATATCTTAAAAATATTGACACAATCCTTATATTATACACTTTCCAAGGTGGCCATTGCCATATAATGTTATTTGTAAAATAACATGAATTAGATAAAACATAAAACTTCACATTACTCTGAACAATCAAACGTTTAGGCCGAACGTTTTGATTGGTCGGTTGCGTTGTATCCCTGCTGTGAGTAATCTACACTTCTCATGTATGAGCCAGAGTTCAATACACAGCATGTCATTTACATATTGGCTTTTTATAAAAGTGCTGATGCAGGCTCTGCGTTTTTCTTTGTTATTTTGTAGTTATGACAAGGATAATTAGATGTTGAAACTGTGGAAACACGGATCGATGAGACCACCTCTCCCTGCTGTATCAAAAATTGTTTCACAGTCTCTCTCTCCGACCAGTGAGTAACATTAGCTTGATGTAGAAGTGAAGTGTTCTCTTTGATGTGCGACACATACATAACGAGTTATCAAAGATATTGGTACTAAATATTTGCGCCAGTGAAATGGTAACGTTACTCTTGTTCATTGTGGGTGTCTTTCTATATTCTCTACAGAGCAAAGCGGCGCCTCACTTTGAAGTGGTGCTCGTTCACATCTGTGTGGGGGGAGCCAGGGGGAGGGGTCAAACGAAGCCCAGAAGAGATGCTATTTTCAAATGTTGCTAGCTTCTCAACCTTACCAACCCTACTTTTAGTGTCCCGCCCACAAGACCATCTGATTGGCTGTCTGTTAAACTGGGAAAGGCTCCGGTCGCTACTGCACATTCAAGAACAGAGAAGAAAGATAGAGGATAAATAGATAGATACAGCAGATCAATGTGTGCCCAAGAGAGGAACCGTCTGCTGTCCACCATTGTTGCCAGTCGTGCTAACGTTACTCGGTCGCGTTAACGTTACTCGGTCGCGCTAAGGCTAAGACCAGTCACCTCAAGCATGCAGCAACATTATGAATACAATAACAATCCACCTACGGTCCCGCTACAGACCCTCAAGAAAATGGGTTCAGAGCAATTGATTAAAACACTGGATATAAGACGTCTTGCCTCTGCGAAATGCTTTTGCAAACTAGTAACATTCAAACGACACCGAAGCAAGCTGACAGCGGAACTACATAACGTTACCCCTGGTCAAGATACTGTTTATACAGTAATCTTACAACTATTTTGTTTTGAAAAGAAAGCAATGTTAAGGTTGTTGGTATGTGTATTTGATTATTGAAGTTAATTTTACTACTTTGCAGTTTGCACAATAAACATTGTTCAGATTATGTAACAGTTTCATGCATTCTCTTTCAATATACTGTTATTGTATAATGTTATGGAGCCAAGCAAACCCTTTAGTAATCAAAGCTTTAAGTAAACATGATGACATTGAAATGTTTTTGTATTCCATGTACTTACAGTAGAATAAGCAAATAAAAATCAATATAAAGGCCCAGAATGTTAAGAAATACCATTATACCAATTTTTGGTAATACCACCCAGCACTGGATACAAAAGATATCGCATTGGCCAGTGCTGTTTATTGGAGCAATACGTCAACGTGGCTGCCATTTTGGGATGAACATGCCACCCCTCCTAATGCATGTATGTCTATCAGGCAGGAGCCTCTTTTTTGTTTTCTTATGCAACAGTTATTTTGTATATATATATATATATATATATATATATATATATATATATATATATATATATTTGTTTTCTGTATTTATTGTTTTTTTTATATTAATGTTCAATATGTTTATTTGTTTATGTTTGGCAGATTTGATTGTTATCCTTTACTGCTGTGTTAGCATTTTTATACTCCAGTGTTAGGTTTCCCTTTTGACGGAGATGTTATTCTCAGTTTCCTGCAAAGGGACTACAGTGAAAAAATTAGCTTATAGCTAACTCTGGTACTGGTAAGGAACTGTGCATTGTCTGTCAAATAAATAAATAATTCTATATAAGTGTACTTATTGCGGCAATTAACCTTTTTCTGATTCTGATATAAATCATAATTTCTTGCTGAATTTCCAATTGATTTTATTTATTATTTTTTTTACAAATACCAGACATGATACAGGATTTGTTAAATAAAAAAATGTGGGTTTTCATAACAAAATACCTTGTCTTGTGTAGATAGTAAGAGTACGCAGTAGAGATGGACCGATTAACTGGCCGGTGACCGGAATCAGCCAATTTTCACTTGACTGGCCATGACCGGCGACCTGCCGGTCAGTCTGACATATGCCAGTCAAATTCACTCGGGTGCCGCATGATTAACATTGTGCAACATCAGCAAACCTCCGCTCCATCAGCTGTTTATGAAATGCCTCAGAAATCGCAAGTTAACAGCAGCTCAGATTAGAGACCAGATGAATGCCACACAGAGTTCTAGCAGCAGACACATCTCTAGAACAACTGTTAAGAGGAGACTGCACGAATCAGGCCTTCATGGTCAAGTAGCTGCTAGGAAACCACTGCTAAGGAGAGGAAACAAGCAGAAGAGATTTGTTTGGGCCAAGAAACGGACTGGAATGGAATGGACATTAGACCAGTGGAAATCTGTACTTTGGTCTGATGAGTCCAAATTTGAGATCTTTGGTTCCAACCGCAGTGTCTTTGTGCGACACAGAAAAGGTGAACAGATGGATTCTACATGCCTGGTTCCCACCATGAAGCATAGAGGAGGTGTGATGGTGCTTTGCTGGGGACACTGTTGGGGATTTATTCAAAATTGAAGGCATACTGAACCAGCATGGCTACCACAGCATCCTGCAGTTACATGCCATCCCATCCGGTTTGCGTTTAGTTGGACCATCATTTCTTTTTCAACAGAACAATGACCCCAAACACACCTCCAGGCTGTGTAAGGGTTATTTGACCAAGAAGGAGAGTGATGGAGTGCTGCGCCAGATGACCTGGCCTCCACAGTAACCGGACATGAACCTAATCAAGATGGTTTGATGTGAGCTGGACCGCAGAGTGAAGGCAAAAGGGCCAACAAGTGCTAAGCATCTCTGGGAACTCTTTCAAGACTGTTGGAAAACCATTTCAGGTGACTACCTCTTGAAGCTCATCAAGAGAATGCCAAGAGTGTGCAAAGCAGTAATCAGGGCAAAGGGTGGCTACTTTGAGGAATCTAAAATATAAGACATGTTTTCAGTTATTTCACACTTTTTTGTTAAGTACATAATTCCATATATGTTCATTCATAGTTTTGATGCCTTCACTTTTGGCCTGTACAGTGTGTGTGTGTGTGTGTATATATATATATATATATATATATATATTTTTTTTTTAGTTGGATATTGGATGTGAAAAGAAGGAAATGGTTCTAACCTTGCACTTTAGATGTGTGTGATTTTCCCACACCAGGAGTAATTTGTATTGTTCTATTTTATAGTGATCGATTATATGTTCAAAAAATTTTCTATGTTCTATGAAAATGTAAAATGTTCTATTAAATAAAAGATAGAAAAGAAATATTTTAGGGCTGTCAGTTTAACGCGTTAACGGCGTTAACGGCGTTAACGGCGTTAACGCCGTTAACGCAAACCCATTTTAATGCCGACAATTTATTTATCGCGCGATTAACGCATAGACAGTTAAAGAAGGATTAACGTTCTTTCGGATCTAGCTAGACCGGAAGCAAAATTATGAATCCCACTATGGCCATGCCAAGACCCGCCCTACAAAGCAGCTTCATTGGTGGTTAGGATAGCGGATTTGTCAGGGGATAGGACCTGAACAAATGGGGTTACGTTACCTTGGACGCCTGGCCAACAGTAGTGATTGAAGGGCGGGTCTTGGCGTGGCCATAGTGGGATTCGTAATTTCACAGACCAGAAACAAAACAGACACACGCTGCGGCCGCACACACTTGTTTGGGCTTGGGAGCCTCCTCTGTTCTTTCTGTAGAAACCTGTAGCAGGATATGTTAAGCCTCTCCTTGATTTTACGTTGGTTATGGAGAACGAGAACCAGGAAATGAGTCGGGGGAAACCATAGTCGCTATGACGACCAGCCACACTCGCCTCAGGCATGAGGCAGTACTATCTGCAGTGGAAAATGGAGGTAACAGTGTTACATTATGTGACATATTAGTTCCAAGTGAGAATGTTAGTGTGAAATTGAACACTACGTATATGCCAATGTTGTTTTCAATAAAAAAAAAAAAATGTGCACAAAGCAAGCCAATCCACTTTTCCATGTTGATAAGAGCATTAAAATAAAAAAAGATATAATGGGACAAAAAGAAATCAAGGGACATTTAGAATAGATAAAAATGTGTGATTAATTGCGATTAATCGTGAGTTAACTATGACATTAATGCGATTATTCGCAATTAAATATTTTAATCTTTTGACAGCATTAAAATATTTGTGTGTGCTGTAAAGTGGTTAGAAAATATGAAATCGGAATTGGCTAAAATCGGTATCGGCAGGTCAAACTCAATGAAAAATCGGAAATCTGAATCGGCCTAGAAAGTTTAATCGGTGCATCTCTAGTATGCAGCATTAAGCCTTAAAACAATTAAAGGGGTAAGTTATAAAAAACAATCAAACCCTGTACAGTTGTTATGAAGGTGGAAATTCTATAGATACTCAAACTGTTCTTTGTACCAGGCTGTGTATTTATTGGTTTATTTATTAATTTCTGCTGTGAATGTTTTTAACATGGGAGTCTATAGGGATTGACTCACCACAAGCGGCCACTCGAGGAACAGCAGTTCAGCCGCAGAGCTACTGCTTTAACAATACACACATGACAAACATCTGTTTTAGCATCTTACTGATATATTACTCACTATTAAAAACACTTAATGTGACACAAGCTAGTGTTTGCTAAATTCAGTATCAGGACAATAACTTAACTTTATGTCAGCCTAAAAGGAGAAGATTAAAATGACATCTTGTGATATAAAATTAAACATGTTCATAACATCACAATACTGTGAAAGACCTTTTCCATCTGTGAAATGTCATCCATGTTATTAAATTAGGTATTTTTTTCGCATTAACATCTAAAAGCACCACAAATGTCACACGGAAGTCTGTCTTTTTCAGTGAGTCTGTATGAGCAAGCTGGTCAGATGTCCATGTAAAAATGGCAGCAGCACAGATACATCTCACACAGCCAGAAGCGGTATCTAAGTGTATATCTATGCCGTTGGATGAACAACCGTGAGGGGAGTGTTGCATTTGGGTCTGGTTACGTTAGCATGTGTTGCGTTCAATGCTGTTGTAAAATCCCCTTCTGCCATCCAGTGTTTCTTCTTTTTGTCAATAAGAGCCAATACCTAATGAAACAAGTTGTTGTTATAAGTTATTGTTTTTTAATTGTTATACATTTTAAATAATTAAAGTTTAACCATGCCTTTTTAAATCTTTTTAATTTTTTGTTATTAAATATAAAACACAATTTCAGTTGCACTTTTGCACCGTTTATGAATAAAGGAATATGTTTCAGTAATTTCCTTCTGTTCAAAAATGTTGAATCTTGAACTTATTACAGTGAATCGTATTGTTACATCCCTAACTGCCATATAAGCATGTTAAATTACTTTGGAAAGTTTAGTGAGCTAAGATAACGTTGCAAGTTATTCTACAGTAACTTAAGCTTCACTACACTGAAGCTGACGTTAGCTTCCAAATAAATGTAGCAAGCAAAACAAACCTTATTCTTAATTATCACATACACAGCACAATGTAGTGAAATTGTATTCCTGCCATTTAACCCATCCTATTATTAGGGCAGTTGACAGCTTTATGTACACAATATTCGGGGAGCAACTTGGGGTACAGTGTCTTGCTCAGGGACACTTTGACATGTGGGCAGAGGAGCCTGGGATTGAACCACCAAAACCACAAGCCAAAACCACAAAGCCAAGCTATATGCTATATCAACATGGCAATAGTAGTTTACTACATGAGAGCATCAGGACATCCATGTACCTATACGTGTCTGTGTTTGACTGAAGTTTTATTTCAGAGCTTCAGAATGCTCGGGGAAATGTAAGGTTATGTTAGCTTGTGTGGATGCTACCACACTACTTGATTAATGTAAGAGCTAACTTAAGCTTCTTAAAAATTAGAATCAGAAACGGGGACATTGTTGCGAAGTAGTTAAACCAGTAATGCTACTGCCCAACACTGCTTGCAATACAAGTTGGATGTAGTGACGCTGTTGGCATAGGGTGCATCTTTGATTTTATTAAATTGGCCGTGAAAGTTTTAAAAGTACAAGTTGTTTGAATGACAGAAATCTGCATAGATGAGAGCTTGATGAGTGCAACAGGACATGTTACAAGGCTATAACAGCGTGTTTAGGATCCCCAAATCACAGATAAAACACTTCAAAAAATGAGCAATGATCTAACCAACAAAATTAACAAGAATTGACTTTAGATAGCCCTAGTCGTATGTGATTTAACAGGACTTGGGAGGAAACAGTGTTGAGATTTATAAGAACATGTAACTTTCTGTATGGATCATAGTAGCTATAGTATTACGGGTATTTTATTAGCGGAACCATAACATTTGGTAAAAAAAAATGATTTAATTAACTGATCCAATCATGGCTACACCTTCCTGTCATTTGTTTTAAATTTGACGAGCAATTTGTTGTATTTTAGCAGAATTCTAAGCAGCAGAAAGGCAGAGCTGAGTGCATTTTAATATGTTAATTTTTCGCAAGTAATATCATTATCGCCATATTCAATGTTAGGGCACATATTACATATTTTCCTCATATTGTGCAGCCCTAATAAATACCTTGAAATTATGTCAGATGCAGCATAGTGTCGCACAATTTTCATCTGTATCTCTATCATCTGTGAGTGTAATTTTTTTCATTTGTAGATGGTTATTTATTTCTTTAATTATCTGATAATGTTGTGTAGTCATTGTTTTCACCTTCGTTCGACTAGTTTATTACTGAACCCAGCCATTACGCGCCGTCACATCCTCTGCCACCTACCACCACAAGTAAATTTACAACCTGTGGGAAACACTGCCCGATGCAATAGTCACTTAGTGCGCAATGTGTATGTGGCGTAGTCTAAAGCGTGATTTCAGCTTCTGCGTTTAATATATGCCGTGGCTACCTACGTAGGTACATTACGCCACAGCCTTCTCCATAAACATGAAATCAATGAAAGGGTCAACTTCTCCTGCTACAGATTTCTTACCGTGGCCAGAAAGCACAAGGGAGACACTTTGTTTCTCTCACTATGACTCTAGAGTCGGTACTCACTCCGAAGCTAATCACCATCACTCTCTCACTCGCTCTACCACACACTCCCCTCTCCCCTGCTATTCTCTTAAAGAAATCGACACACACGCCAACACACGCAAGTATAAACTTCAGGCCAGTACGTAGGCTATGACGAAAGCCTTGTGTGTTATGGGAAGTGAGGCTCTTCCATATGCGTGTGGAAAAGTACAGTAAGCGGCAGATACAGCAGACAAAGTGAAGCACATGCTTTGCCACAGGTAGTGCAGCTACAGTAGTCTGTGTTTTATGTTTTCTGCAAAGACGAAATAAAGCAGATGATGCAACATCATCACAACGTCTCTAGACCATTCCTCACCGCAGCGTGGCCAGGCTAAAAGCAAGTTACCCGCTACGAGCCAAGCTAAAGCTAATTGAGTTAGCCATTAAGAAAAAAGGGGTCTGTCCCAACTGCAATTCAGAGCTGCGAAGCTGGTATCCTAACCCTAGAGTGCAAGAGAACACTGTGTCCGATATAACGTGATTTACACTGATTTAAGGGTTCTTGGATACACAGAGATTGTTGCCAGTTTGTGACATGGGTGCTCTGCATGCACAGCGAACCACCAATGACAAACAATGTTGATCAATCTACCAACCAACCAGCGCAGGCCCCGCTAGGTGTCGAACACAGGATTATATAAATACAATGGTGTCTACATAAATCTCCCTCCACAATCACTTCAAAAGAGTACTCACTTGCTTTTGTGCTCGTAAACCATTAAAGTTGAAGAACGGATTGTTCGCGTTTTTATTTTCTATGCAGATGCAATCCCCTACAAAATCACGCCAGTAATTCGAGAATGATTGGTTCCAAATAGAGCTGTTCGTTGTCATCTGGTAAATGTTCTGGAATTCTTTTTTTCCATATTGCAATATACATCGCAGAGAGGAAGATACTGCAATGTCAGTTTTTTCCAATATCGTGCAGCCCTACGCCTTAATAAATCAGCGTTCATGTGTTTTACGTATAACCAATTATAGAACGTTTCCAACACTCCAGCTGTATAAAAAAAAACACACCTGTTTAACTGTTTTTGTCAGCGATGAAGAGGTATAATTTCTGTGGAATACATACAAGCTAGGTGAGCATTTTCATAAGAATTTTTCTCATGCAGATTAAGTGTGGGAGCACATGATTTTTAAGCGTTCAATCAAACTAGACTGTATGCTGTACAATCAGAATAAAGGTCCCTGGTTTAGGTCTTTTCGTTTCCGTTGCCTTGGGCATCCTTTGTGTTGGCATTTTAAACTCTGGTCGATTTATGAGGGCTACGGTTAACCTTTTCTCAGACCTCTGCAGGGTAAATCCAGACAGCTAGCTAGACAATCTGAGTCTACTGTTGCACGACTAAAACAACTTTTAAACGTACACATGTTCCACAAAAACAATTTCCTTCCGAGCCTATTTTGCAGCGGCACCGCTGCTTTTCTCCAGTGCTCGGCACTGCCCAAGACGATTGTGATTGGTTTAAAGAAATGCCAATAAACCAGAGCACGTTTTCCTCCCATCCCAGAATGCTTTGGAGGAAGGTCTGGCAAATCGAGACTACATTCAGTATAACGTTCAGTGGCGGGGACTGGGGCGGAGGGACGGTTAGACCCAGCAAGACTGCAGGGTGAATAGGATTTATTTAAAAAGAATCTGTGCACCCTGTCCATGTTCTTATTGTATTAAGTATGTGAATGATTGTCCAAAATGACGGTTAAAATGACTACGTTTAGGTAAATGCGTAATAATTTACCTTATTTCACCACTGCTACAAGGTAAAGATCGCCTTGAAATTAGCTGAACATTGTTGGTACTAAATGAACGCTTAATTGCTGAGGTAAACATCTTTAGTTGATTTGAGTGAATTAAAGTTCAGTTGATAACTTAATGCAGAGTTAAAAGTTAATATTTCAGATACATTTTGTTTTTTTTGTCGTGTCCAGCCAGCTGTTCCACTTCAGGCTGTTTTAGATCTCCTCTGACTGCATTTGGCTACTCTCTACTCACTCTTGTTCTGTCACTTTCACGAGAAATCATAATGCACCATGCAGGAAATTCATTTAAAAAAGTTAGTTTAGTTTGAGTCTCTTCAAAATGAAAGCAGGAAACAGAGATAAAAAAAAAAAATTAATTTTCTTTTTTCCCACATTTTCTCTCTTGCAATAGAATGAAAAGGATGATACATGGACCGTCGAGAGTCTTTCTCGTGTCGTTAGTGTTTTGCGAAGTCATGAACACTGACCTGCACATCGGTGGTATCCGAGGCCGAGCCTGCTGCTCGTCTTCTGGAGACGTTGCTGCTTTGCTGCTCCGGGTTCCGGTTGTTTTGCTCCATTCTGCTCTAGTTCTGGCCCTGGTCTGAAATCCAACAGGTCTCCACTGTGGCTGCTGGACTCTGGATTCTGTTAAAGTACAAATCAAAGCATGCAGAGATATTCAGACGCTGCTTTCTCCTCACGATTCCTCACATTCCCGTAGTGCTGATAACGTGGTCAATGTAAAGCGTGATCCATGGTTCTGTGTTTAATCGACGCCATGGCATTTCCCCCTACTCTTCCCCTTCTCCATAAACAGCATGCAATCAAGCAAAGGGTTACGTTTCGCTGCTAAAGATTTCCCACAGTGTTCAGAAAGCACAGGGGAGACACTTTGTTTCTCTCACTATGCTCCGAAGAAAATCACCGTCACTTGCTCTACCACACACTCCCCACTCACACACACACACACACACATGCCGGCCCTGCTATTCTCTTAAGACCCAGGCACACCGACCAGACGGCCGACCCTTGGCAGATAAGGCAGTTGGACTGATCGGTCTCCCTGAGTTGGTCAAAAAAAAAGTGCCTCGGAACACACCAAAGTGATGAGATGTAATACGTCTCCATAACAGCAGGGGGCGCAAATCTGTATTGTCGCCCCAAAAATGAAAACTGGCAGCTGATCTGACGAATATATAGTATAGTTCACCGAAACGTGTTTCTGAAAACATTTTAAGTGAGAAATAGGCCAAGCAGTTGCTGAATCTGTCTTCGTTTCAGATCGACAAATGTCAGTTTAAAAGATTTTCCTCCGATTTTGAGAGACTCTAGTCACGCTCATCCCGCTCCCCGTTTCCGGGTTAGCACTCTACCAATCAGGTGGGTCATTTCAGTCGGACTGCCGGCAGTGCCCGCCCCGCCAAATGTACATCTCAAATCGGGCAAAATGAAGGCGGACTGCCCCTTGGACGGAACGACGGCGTGGAACACACCGAACAGGCCCGAGTCAATGACCGACGCACACACCAAGTAGAAGTAAAAACTTCAGGCCACTTACACACACTACGGCGAAAGCTCTGTGTGGAGCCGTAAAGCTGTGCAGACCTGAAGACAGCTGCCGTTTTTATCTAAAGAAGGCAGTGGTTTCTCACTCCAGCCAACAAATACAGACTGAAGTCAGCTGACTGTTCACTCACTGAAATGCGTGTTCAGCATGAATAAAATACCCAAACCCCCTGCTCTGGGTCTCACGTAATACAGACACATTTTATATGTAGCTCTGATGCCAATGAGTAAAATCTATCTGAAAAAAAACAGTAGAGTATCCAGCTCTTGATTTTACCATAATATCCTGCAATGTTGTGACATGCCTGAAACGCGCTAGACTAGCATTTATTTAGTTAAAGCTACGCTGTGAAAGAATTTCTCCCATCTAGCGGTGAAACTGTATATGACAACCAACTGAATATTACTTTCTAGCCCCTCCCATTCCGCGCGCGTTTCAACTCCTACGGTGGCCGTATGCCAAGATTAACATGGCTTCCAGTACGACTTCATCAATGAGTGCTCCTGCCAGTGATGAGGTTACTTTAGAAAACAATTACAAATTGCATTTAGTTATTTAGTCAGTTAACATGTTGGTTATGACCTCTATGTAGAATGAATAATAGTTTTACGTTTTCGTTATTTTGGTACCCTTTCATTGCTAACATCAGCTATCAGGTTCCCAAACGAATGCAAGCTAATGTTAAAGTATCAGTTGCTATCGTTACTCTGTATATTGTACGAGATTAATAGTGTAAGGCAATGCTTACAGCGTAGGCTACGTATTTTTCTCCTTGGGCAGAATCAGAGATCAGTTGATGCAACGGAGGTGCGAGGGAAAGCAAAAGAAAAAAGAAAAACCAAAAGAAAGAGCCGGTGGCAGTGGATCTGTGAGAGCTCCTAGGTAGAGATGTTCCGATACCGATACCAGTATCGGTATCGGCTGCGATACCGCCTAAAACGCTGGTATCGGTATCGGGAAGTACTGGAGTTAATGCACCGATCCGATACCACGTAATAAAGCCCTAAAGAAAATCTACATTAAAGTAGTTTATTTATGTTCTTTTTTCGTTATAACTGACTGTCAAACTGGAGAATAAAAGAAAGTTCTACGGCATTCATTGTTTGTGTTTGTTCATGTTTCTGAGCCAGACAGACAACAAAGATAGAATTTATATCACATCCATACAGGGATAGTAGTATACAGCTGTTAAAACATAATAAAATATATGACACACTGGTATCGGATCGGTACTCGGTATCGGCCGATACGCAAGTTCAGGTATCGGAATTGGTATCAGGAAGCAAAAAAGTGGTATCGGGCCATCTCTACTCCTAGGCAAAGAAAAACTAAAGAGACACTCTCCAAAGATGATGAGAAGAGAGTGGAAGGCCTTCAAAGACACAGGAGAGAAGCAACGGAGGTTTGCGTTTTTAATATATTTCTCTGAGCAGTACGACCATGTCATGAAACCGAAATTAGCTCTTAGTATCTCCATCATTTACACGCAGGTGTTGTAGCTGTAAGCCTAGTCTGTGTTACAACTCCATGACGTGAATTGTCTGCCAGGGAAATCACAACGTTATGCACAACCATGCTACAGTTAGCCAAGCAAGTATGGAACTTGGGATTTACACAAATACGCTGAATTACCTGTCGAGAAGAAAGCAGGCAACTTCGGCGTCCCTTTTAAAATCCTTGCTCCTCGTGAGCTCTTTCCATCTTGGAAAAGCCACTCCAATATTAACTTTGGTCGTGTCGCGTTGTTGTTTTAGTTCCCTTTTCCGCTTCCCCACTGGCATTCGTCACGGTGCCACTGAGTGTGAAAGCGCGAAAGCCGGAGCTTGAATGTCCAGGTACGTACCTCTTTGGCTAATGTATTTTAAAGATGGAGGCGCAACATGGCTGCAGCCATTCGAGAGACTCGCTCGTACGTATTCTGAATGGCAGATTCTACGCTTACGAAAATAGTTTGATTAGTTGGTGGAAGTAATTACACATGAATGAGCACATATTTGTGAAAGAACCAAGGTTTTTTTTGTTGCTAAGAATCAACTCAAAAAATGACAATGTATCTTTAAAAAAATCTGTGTAAAGCTAAGTGTACCGTTCAGTGTAAAGTGTGGACGGTTAGACTGCAGGGGTGACTAGCATTTATTTTTTTGAACGTCGCACATTTATTAGCTATAATAGCTTCAGTGCATGTGTGTAGCTATATAATTTAACTATGTACACTGCGTGACACAATGTTATTGTTTGTCATCATATTACATGTATATTAACAGGTTTTTTTATGACTGCAGCATGGGTTAAGTGCCCGTGACAAATTTGTGTGCAACAATAAAGTTAATCTTGATAAACACTTGTTTACTAACATTGTGGACAAAAGCATCCTGCACTTAATCAGGTGCTTTCTTAGCTCCTTTAGCACAGGCCACACTGGTCCATCCTTTACCAAAGGAAAGGATATAAGAGGCTCTAGGATTCGACAATACAATTATACTTGCCCAAAGTCAATTTTACTGGCCCCTATACAAAATATATCATTGTTATATTTGACAACAGCTAACTGCAGCGACACATTGATATTAAGTGCTTATTAGCCTGATAGCTTCTGCTCAGCTGCATTTGAATGTAAAACTCCTTAAAACTTGTGTTTATTCAAAACACTAGTAACTGAAAGTTAACTCACAAAACGCCGAAAGAAAGCTAATGCTAACACTAGCAGTTAGCCACACACTGCGGCTAGCCGAAGCTAACAGCGGCTAACTATCTGGTAAACATCGGAGCTAGCGCATGCGG